>NC_088930.1:6697500-7042500 GCF_038396675.1 Hydra vulgaris | reverse complement strand
GAAAAAGTAGTGAAATAATAAAACAAAAAATTTGCTATTGCAAAAATAATAACAGTCAAAACCTACATATTTTTAATTATTGTTTAAAAACCAGTTAATTTAAGGATTATAAATAATAAAAAAGTTATAGGAAAAAAATAATGATTATTAAAGATCCGAAAAACTTGAGTGTTAATTTTAAAATCAACAAATAAAAAATTATACTGAAGCTATTTGCACATTGTATGAAACATTAAAACGGATTTTTGTTTAGAGTTATTATGAGGAATTGTTTATTTTAAAATTTAAATCGTTTAAATTAGAAATTAATTAATTGATCATAAAATTAATAATAAAATAAAAATATATTTTTTATATTAAGTTATTAGAGTTTTTTGATTTGTCCTATGTCTTTAATTTTGCAAAGACAATTTTATAGAGGAGGGGGTCACCCTCCATAAAAGGTGCCTTTCAAGTTATAGTCGGTTTTGAACATAATAATAAATTTTAAAATAAATAAAAAATTTAATTTAGATATAATAAAATAAATTTGAATTAAAAATTTCAAAATCAGAAAAAAATTTATATATTAACTTTTTTAATTATATATATATATATATTAACATTTACATATTAACTTTATTAATATATGTTTTTAATATTCATATATTAATTTTAAACAACTATTTTAAGCATAATTAATTTTGGCCTAATCTTAGGTTGTTCCTGATCATTGTTCACAAATGTGAAAAACTATTTGAAAAAAAAAAAAAAAATTGACAGATGATACTTAAATATTTTTGTAAATAAATACAAGGAAATTTAAGGAAAGATTTAAAATTAAAAAAAAAAAATGCAAAAATCTACTTAATGGTTGGTTAAATGACAAATGCAGTTTAATGTTTCAAAATGTAAAATAATGCAAACAGGAAATAAGAACATTGTTTATGAATACAATATAAATGGGGTTGCTTTTGATACTATTTCAAAACTATATAGACTAAAAAAGATATTGAGGTTGTGCTATCCCTTGATGTGAAAGCACTTAAACAGTAGATGAGAGCATTTGCAAATACAAACAAAATTCTTGGAGTGATATGCCATACAGATATTATGATAATATATATGTGTATATATATATGTGTATATATATATATATATATATATATATATATATATATATATATATATATATATATATATATATATATATATATATATATATATATATATATACATTTATATAATAAGTTCATCATTCACACAGAATATTGAACATCAGTTTCATCATCGATTTATGCCAAAGATAAGGAGCAAACTGAAAAATACAACATCAGTTCAATAAACTATTAGAGAACACCTATCGTATTCTGACAGCATATTAAAACTAAGTCTAACTATGAACGCTTGAAGGGGCAAAGAAACAGACCTGATCTAATAGAAAAGTACAACTGTTATGAGCTGTTTACAATATCATGTAAAAAAGTTATCATTTTGTCAAACAAAATAATTAGATATCATTCACTTACACTAGTTAAGCATAGATTTAAAACTGAAGTCAGACAACATTTCTTCTTGGCACAAGTAGTCAATCACTGGATCTCACTTGATAATGATACTGCCTCTTTCACTTATGTTAAAGTGTTTTAAAACATAATTTATATTACATTAAAAAGATATTTTACGAGCTTATGTCTGCATCGGTTGTTTGAGAAAGTTGCTTTAGTAGTTGTTACCAGGGAAATATTTGTTTATCCACTTCTTTAAATTGATTGGTTTAAAAATCTATGTAAAATGTATTTAATGATTAAAGCCAAAAACATCATATCTTAACAACATTAAAAGTAGAACGCAATTTAGAGTTACGATACAATCAGATGTTAAATGTTCTTGTCAAATTACTAGGGCTGTAAATTAATAGAATCAAATGCTAGCTCAATTTAAAAGAACATAATTTTGATTCAGGTATTTACTGAAAATAAAAGAAAAAAACTATTTTGATTCATATATAGTCAGAAAAAGTTATGACCTTTGTATGACCACATTTGAAGCAGAGTGTTTTGAAGCTAAAAAAAAAGTACAAAAAAGAGCTCTAAAAACTATTACCAGCTTTAAAAAACAGATTGAATGTAATGAAGTTACCAAGATTAAAAGAATGTTGTCTACAAAGAGTTCTCATTTTATTACAAATACAATATGGCCATAATATAAAAATAGATATAAAAAACTTTATTTATTAAAAAGAATATCACAAGTTTCGTAGTCATAGTTATAAGTTAACAAAGAGTTATTGAAAATTATCCTCTTTGTCATTAAATAATTTTACCTCAAAGACAAGAATACTTTTTACTAAGATAAGATAATCTTTGAGATAAAATTATATCCTCAATATAATTTTGATACTATGATAAGAATAATCTTTGAGATAAAATTATATCCTCGATATAATTTTACCTCAAAGAGAAATAAAACAGATTTTTTCAAAAATTGTGCATTTTTTAATTAAATTAAATTAAAAAAAAATCATGAAATTATTTGCATGGGAATATCAAATATAATACTTATGGAGACAATGCTATCTTAAATTTTTTTTAAGCATCTTAAGCAATTTTCACCGGATTACACACCTAAATATATGTGCCTTATAAATTAAATAACTTATATAATATCTATACTGACATTTTAAAATGTGCGCTTTACCTATATGATACACGAATTTAGTTGTTACACGCAGGTTAGATCAAGCGTTTTATAACTTCATAAATTCAAGATGAAATACAGTAATTTAGCGGGGGCAAAGCTTATCAGTTATTAATCATTTTTGTAGTTATTCATTCTTTATTAATTATTTTAATTTAAAAATAAATTATATTACCTAATTTTAGTAAGTCTACTTAAAGATAACAATTAAATAAAGTACTTAATTTAGTTTACACTTTATTTTGCTAATAAAAATAGTTCCGGTTCGTCTTTGGCGGATATTAATTTCACTCCTTTTTGCGCATGCGTATTATCATTACCACAAATTTTATCAAGAGAGCAGAGCAAAAAGTTCAGATAAAAGCGAAGTTAGTGTAGTAATATTCGTAATAAAAAATCGGTTTTTATCCCTGCAATCACTGATGATATATCTTTTAATTTTTTACGAAACCGCAAATGATTTCTCATTTTATCTGAATTTTTGTAAATCATGGTCAGTTCGCCATCTAATTCAGAATCTTTAACCAAAAGACACAAAAATAAAAAATCGAAGAAACTTAAGAAAGAAAAAAAATCTAAAAGTAAATCGAAATCTATAATAACCAGTGGATTTTTACCACCGATAAATGTGGGCAGTTTAGCTTCCTTAAAAGATCGTTACGAAAGTCTTTCCTCTGACGATGGGGAATATAATGACTTTAAAGAAAAGCGAAACTCATACGACAAAGACTTATCAGATGTTTACATTAAAAAGAAAAAGAAACATAAAAGTGATAGAAAACATAAAAAAATTAGTTCTAGAGTCGAAGTTCCTGTTGAAATGCCATTAAAATATAGTGGATTTTCTGAAACAAGATATTATGAAAGACGTAGATCAAATACCTCCCCTGTAGAATTTGGTGGATATCCTGAAAAATTAAGGAATGATGCAGCATATAATAGGCGAAGTCCGAGGCATCGAACATCTCAATCTAGATATAGCAGAAAATCACATGATAAATCGTTTTCTCCATATGACAGACGAACTGCATCTCCTTATAACTCTGACTCGATTAGCTATAGAAGTGTTTCTCCTAGATCTCCTCGTTATTCTCCATATGGGACATATGGATATAAATCGCCTTACAATAGACGGTCTCCACAAAATTATAGAAAAAGATCAATTTCACCTACTAGTTCACGTTCAAGTCAAAAACTTAGTTCTTCAAATTTTAAAAAAGCTAAACCTGATTTACAATCATCGCCAAAGTTACCAATGCAAAGAAAAAGAGTTAGGACAGATAATGCTAAGTCTTCAAATATTATTAGTAATTCTTATTTACCGCCGAATAATAGTATATATTTACCACAAACAAATATAGTTCCTCCTACTACGCAAATGAGTATGAGTCAATTTTTTATGAGTCAAACTCAAATTAATAAAAGAGATTCTCCACCTCCGGCTCCGCCAGCAGTGCCTCCTCTAAATGTATTAGGATGTCCACCACCTCCTCCACTACAGTCTCCTCCTTCAGTACCTCCACCACCTTCATCTGCACCACCTCCACCTTTACCAGAAGATGGTAAAAATCTTAATGTGCCTCCGCTTCCACCACTTCCTTTACCTCCTAATATACCTGATATAGACATGATAGTTTCATCACCAGAGTTACAAGATGAAGTTGAAAATTCTCAAAATGTAGCTGATTCACAAAGCTCTTTATCTATAGATACCACTTCTAATTATTCTACACCAAATTCTATGCATTTGTTTGGAAAAGATTCTGAATGGGGAGAAAGGTGTGTAGATATGTTTGAAATTATTACAATTGTTGGTGAAGGAACCTATGGTCAAGTGTTTAAAGCTAAAGACAAATTAACAGGTACCTATCAACCAGACATAAACTGAGTCTGCCAAAATTCTTAAAAAGCTAATTCAATGAGACATTTTTCTGTTAAAGTTTTAGTTATTCTTGTTTGTTAAAAGTAGCATACAAGCTAAACTATTTCGTCAACAGCATCATCTAAAAAATAGTTTTAATTGTTTGTTTTTTAATTTACTTTCCTGTAGGAACAAATCTCTTGCGGGTGTTTGGATAAAAACAATTCAAAGTTTGGATAAAACAACTGATTTCTTGAACATGGTAAATATTTTTTTTTGTTTGACAAATTTTTCTGTTTTTATGTCTGAGTTGATATTAGCTTTAAAGAATTTCGGAAGAACCAGTTTATCTTAACAACCTGTTAGCCCCTGGAAGTATACTGTTACTCAATGAAATTTTGTTTTATATTCATTGGATGTTTTTATTTGGAGTTGCATATTTCAAGATTTAATACCAGATCTAGCAATAAAGTTACTATGTTATATTGTGGAATTATTTCTCTATTATTGGAATTAAATGAAGTTTTGTTTATAGCTGATATTAATATAGTTGTTATGCATAAGGTCTCTAAGTGATTGTTAGATTCCATACTTCACTTTCATTATACTTTCCTGGGTTATTATACTTGATAATTATACTTGATAAAATTATTGGATAGTTGTAAATATTATAAAATGGTTGCAAAATGAAACAAATTTCAGGTTCTTTTCAATAATAAGTAAATTTGAAAATGGAAAAGTACACGAAGTTTGTTTCACTTTTTTCATTCATTTAATTTAATTTTTTGTTAAAAGTTTATTTTAAGTTTAAAATTTTAGTACTTTGCTATTTCCTAATTGATTTCTATTCCTTTATTAGGGGAGATGGTTGCCTTGAAAAAGGTTCGTCTGGACAAAGAAAAAGAAGGTTTCCCTATAACTGCTGTTAGAGAAATAAAAATTCTGCGACAACTTTCTCACCCAAGTATTGTTAATCTAAAAGAAATTGTTACAGATAAACAAAGTGCATTAGACTTCAGAAAAGATAAAGGTAAATTAAAAGTACTTATCTAATTATTTGAAAGATCGTGGATAGTTATTACTCACTTTTTACCCAATGTATTAATTAAGGATTTGAAACTGTCAAAAAAAAAAAATCAAATAGAGTAATTTCAATGAGATCAACAACCTCAAACTGATCAGTTTGCTAATCTTTTGTTAGATCTGGAAGTTAATTTTACAGTTATAAGAGAAAATAACAACAACTAATGATATAAAATAATACAACAACTTATGCTATAGATATTGTTATATCTTCAAAATCTTGTTCTACCTTTAGTGTTAAAATATTAATTTTTGTGTATACGCTGTCGCATCTTTTTCTTATTGTATTATTGGTTGGTTTTTTTAGACAAAAATTTAAATATTGAATCACCCTGTTAAAAAATTAAGTAAACTCATTTTTTTAAATAGTATTTTCGTATAAAGAAACCTCATTGTTTATTGTAGGTGCAATGTATTTATAGTTAATGTATCTAAATCAATTACAGATAAATTGTAATCGTATAGATTACATTTTATTTGTAATTTAGTTGTACATATAGTTGAACTTTTTGTTTTACTTTTTCATAGTTTCCATGTAAAATTATTTTATTGAAAAAGCCATGTCTTGGGGTATCATTGCAATAAAAAAAATAATCAAAACATTATCTTTTTTTTTATTTTATCTTTTTGTGTGTCACTAAAACATTTTCTGCCATGTCTATTGGGTTTTTTCATCATAAGATATTTCTGAATAATTAAACATTTATACAGCATGTAAAAAACCGATTCTTGCTGTGTTAGATCCAAAATTTAAACCTTTCTTTCAATAATAAAAGGGCAGAGTGGGGAGAAATGGGACACGTAAATTTTTTTTAGAGTAATTGCAATATCTTTTTTATTTGATGTATAAAGTGAACCAAACAAGTTTTTATGAGTAAACCTTCTATTTAGGCACCAATTCAATCCCCTTAGGTTTCCATCCAATTATAACTAAGTGTATAAGTTTTTGCTTTTAGAGAAACCGTACCATTGCACAGTGGGTCAGATTTTTTTTTCTGTGGCCAAAAGTCCCAAAAAAGTCAAATCTTCTTAACTTTCTTTTTAGTTTATTATTGAAACAAAGGTGCCTTACTCTACTCAAAAATGTATCCATTTAATTACTAGAGATGAAGGCAAGCTTGCTAGAACCACTCATTATGGCTTTAAAAATGTCAAATTTTTTTTTTCAAAAATACTTATCCTCAAAATCTATATAACTTTTTTAAATTACAAAAGCTTAGGACAATTTTTATTTTAAATAAACATATTAAATTAGTGCTTATAAAAAGTATATGTTTTATTTTTATATTTGTATTTCAATTATTCATAATATGTCTTAGAGTTTCTGATTTTTGCATTTACTAAACAGCAGTTATTGTTCAAAAAAAACCCAGCTGCGACCATGTATTCTTTATGATATATTTTTTAGTTCAAAATCAATGATTTTTTTTTGCTTTTATAAAAAGACCGATTTAAAGTTAAGATATTTGTTTAAGGAATATAGTTTTTTTGTTTTTTTTTTAATTTTATTAAACACATCGAGCCGTTATTGTTTAAAATAAACTTTTTTTTATTATCCTAATGTTTTCAAAAAAGAAAAGAAAAAGAAATTCATTTCACTGTAAATACATAAAAATCAAATATTTAAGTATTCGATTCCAACCAAATGCCGCTCTCCTTGTATTGGAATTAATGATATTTAGGGAATAAAAAGGTTGTTTAATACTATTAATTAAAATCAACTGCGACTAGTTATAATTTAGACTTAAGATCGATTTTGAAATTTCAAGATTTTAGACTAATTAGTGCTTTGTAACCATGAGCGAGATCTCGTCTCGTTTCTCGTGAGAAATGGGACTTCTCGTGAGAAATGAGAAATAGAAAATTCTCGCAAGAAGTAGAACGAGACTTAAATATTATATTATTTTCCAAATTAAAAATTATTATAATTTACAAAATGCTTAATAATTTGTTTTTTTAATTAATTAATATTTTGACGTGATTTTAATTAGATTTTTTAATTAGTTTTTTTTTTAAATCTAACTAAAAAATTTTAATTAGATTTTAAATATTTCTAATTAGATTTTAAATACAAAAACTGTTTGTATTAAATGGTGCGCTTTCGACTTAATTTCATTAGTTTACCAGTGGAATTCAACTTGACACATATTGTTCATATTGAAAAGAAATATTCTTGCCTCATTTTAACAATCAAAAATGTCACCAAGAAAAAACAAAATCTGGAGATATTTTCAAAAAACAAGTGACGGTGCTGAATGCAAGGCGTGCAAAAAGTCTTTGAAAACAAAAGATGGAAACACAAGCGGACTTCATCGTCACCTCGAAAAAAAGCACTGCCAAGATTACGTTGAGTATTCTGAAAAAGCTGACGACTCTCTTCTTCCTCCTCCTAAGAAGAAACAACGAACCATGGTCGAAATGCTTGAAACAAAGTCCAAATATGACAAAGACAATCCCATTCAAAAACAGTTTGACTCTGCAATGCTGGATTACTTTTGCACTGATCTGGCATCCTTTTCAGCAGTCGAAGGAAGAGGTTTCAAGAAATTGTTTGACATTGCAAACCCTAAACTGAGCCTTCATCACAAAACAACATATTCAAGAAAGCTTTCAATTCAGTCAAGAGAAGTTCAAGCTGGAATGAAGAGCATAATAACGGAGATTACGCCAAATCTAAAAAGTGCTGCATTTACTTCTGACTTTTGGACTTCTAGAGCTCAGGACAGCTACATCTCTTGGACTTTTATTGCTATTGGAGACTACATCACTGGACACCCCATGTCCAACAGTTCCCAGGCAGACACACAGGTATCTTAATTGAAGGAAAGCTGGATTCTTTCTTAGAAGAACTAAATTTGCTTGCTGATTTGCTAATGTACTGCGTGAACGACCAGGCAAGAAACATGAAACTTGCAGTCAAATTTTCAAAGCGCCTTGACCAATACTTGTGCAACAATCATATTTTGCAATGTGCAGTTCGAGACTCATTTGGAATGACTGCTGGAATGGGTGATGCATTGCAAACATGCAAAGATTTGGCTTCTTTAACTCACCAGTCAACAGTTGCAGCTGAGTTGCTTGAATCAGAATCAGATGCTCAAGGAATCAATTTTAGACAGTTACGCCAATCTGTTGACACAAGATGGAATAGTGAACTGGATTGCGTGGCTTCTGTCCTACATCTAAAGAGTGCAATTATCAGCTTATGTGCAAATGAAGATATTTTTTCTTCAAAGACCATCAGTACATCACAGTGGAAATCAATCGAGGGAGCAGTAGAAATTTTGACACCACTTAAAGAAGCTACAGAAACGTGGTCCGCTGAGTCTATTCCAACAATTAACACTGTCGCCGACTCTCTTTATTTAATCCATGACAAAATTGAATAATTTATTGAGACAGATGGAAAAAATGGCTATGGTGTCTTGTATGCAAAAAACTTGAAAAGCTGCATTGAGAAAAGATTTCCTCTTTGTCACCCTGGAAACTTATTGAGTGCTGCAGCAAACTAATTAAATCCTGCTTTAAAGGGACTTCACTTGAAGCTCTTTATAAAATTTCAAACAACAAAAGAATGGTTAGCCTCACAGGTTAAGGATAATGTTGAGTGTCAACCTGTTGCCAGAGTCCTTTCAGCAGATTTGTCCCCTAATTCAAAACTGAAGCGCAAGTTAAACGTCAGGCTTAAAACACAAGAGCCAACATCTGAACTGAATCCTATTTTGAGCGAAATGTGCCAGTATTAATATCTCCCTGATGCCAAAAAAGACTTTCCGACTCTTGATTAGTGGAAATTGCATTCAAATACATTGCCAGAACTCTCTTCATTAGCTAGACAAATTTTAGCTATTCCAGCAAGTTCAACTAAATCAGAGAGAGTTTTTAACTCAGGTGGAAATGTCGTCCGATCATCCAGACACAACTTACACCCAAAAAAAGTAGAACAAATCATCTTAATCAGAGAAAACATTGTCTTGTTGGAAAAGTTTGGCAAAAAAATTCTCAATTAATATTTGAAAAAGTTGTTTACATTTGACAAATGTCATTTGTGTCTATTTGTCAAAACCATGTTTACATTTTCTTTTTACTTGGATTTTAATAAATTTGTTTTCAAAAATTGTGCTTTGAATAAAAAATTGTAACGTTAAAAACTTTAAAAAGCCTTAAGCATAAAAAATAATCATCGACGCTATAAGAAAATTGAAGTCAGACACTTGCATATACTGTCAATGTTATTCATTAAACTATTAGTCACTAACATCCTTCATATAGACTTATAGTGAACTACACTAACTATATGACTCGCCACTTAAAAATTTGCTCTTATTTCGAAAATATTTTTTGCTAAGTTTTGATAGGCATTTGCATACAAATTCAAGAAGACCTTTTTAAAGCGAGTAAGATCATCATTTAAATTGATAGGATACGTTTAATTCGTTTTTGAGCATACTATTTTACTGATCTACGATTTGTTATGATGTAAGTTATGATGAAATAGTGTCTTTAATTTTTTCAAATACTTCAAATCGAGTTATGTTACTAAACATTTTTATAAAATAACTTGATTATTTTTAAGATAAGACTTTTAATAATGCTACTTCCAGAGAAATTTTGAACGTCTATAATTTAGTGTAAATTTATTCAAATAATTTTATTACATAGGAATTTTTTCAGATGTAACTGGAAAAAATTCTTCCAGATGTTATTGGACTGATAGAAAAATTACCAGATGTAGTTACATCTTTCTAAAGATGTTGTTAGGGGTTGTTAAATTTTCAGGTGATATTGGACAGATGTTATTAGAGTAAAAGAAAAATACAGATGATCTTGGACTACTCCACAGATGTTGTTGGACAGATGTAGTAATCTTTTACTCTTTTTTTCTTGGCAACGTTTGTGGGGGAGGGTTTTTTTTGATTCACCTCCCCACCCCCACTTCTCCTACTTCACTAGTTAAAACTGGTGCCATTACAATGATTTTTAATCATCATTTCAATCGTTTGTGTTTATCTTGTTTAGTTTTATCCTAAAATACGGAGTTGGTTTAAATGTATTTTTTTGAATACATGAATTTACCAATGTTAATTTAGTTATGATAAGACAACTATTTTACTTATGACTTTAATAAATGCTTTAGTTGCAAATACCATGCTACTAGTAAATAATTATTGAAAATTGTTTGCATTTTAAACATTAACTATATTTTAATAAATTTAATATTAGTAGAAACATTTAATAAACATATTAACTATTATTTTAATTTTAAAATTTTGATTTAAATATTAGCAAATCTGTTCATTTAACTTTTACTAAAGGTTAATAATTTTTAAAGTGATTTTAAGGTGCCTTTTAAATTAAAGATAATTAAAGAAAAGATAATTACGGTGAACATAATTTTTAAAATTTTATATTTTTCCAATGCTTTTATCAACTCATCCTCTCTGTTTGTTTGTTTGTTTGTCTGTGAGCATCAAATCTTGCAATCAATTTTTGAGTCACTTCCTGATTATAGATTTTCTTCAAATTTTGCATACATATTCTTGCTTGATGACAATACAATATTCAATAATTAGTTTTGTAATAAGTCAGTTAATTTAGTTAATTTTAATTAAGTTTATTTTTTGTATGAAAAAAAGAATTAAAATTTTATAAATAAGTATATTGATTGTTTTCAAACTTATCTGCGCATTTAGCATATTTGGATAAGGCATTGACTTCATAAATGGAATGTCTGTGAGACATTCCATTTATGAAGACTCACATCTTCTTGAATTTTTTTTTTTTTTTTTCTTTTTTTTTTTTTTACACACACATTCAGCCAAATGTTAATAAAATAAAACAGTAATTGCAATTACCTAATAAAAGTAAAACTTTTATTAGGTAATTGCAATTGTTATTTTTATTATTTTAAAAGTCAAAAAGAATATGGAAAAAAAAAAACTTTCTGTAAAAGTTTGTTTCGTTTTTTCGTTTTCCTCACATAAACTAAAATAGCAAGATAAAGATCAAAAGTTCATTTATTCAAAAATTAAATTTGCGCGATAGTTATTAAGATTGAAATTTTTTACTTTTTGTTCATTTATTATCGAAAGCAGTTTACTCTTAATTGTTAGTAATAGACAGTTGCATCATATATATATATATATATATATATATATATATATATATATATATATATATATATATATATATATATATATATATATATATATATATATATATATATATATATACTTTATGTAATTAAATGAATAAAAAGAACTAAATAGCGGGACTTAAAGGTTTATGCCCAAAGGCAATCATCAGCCGTGAATACAAACAAAAAACGTCAAAAAACCATTTAAAAAACTTAAAATTAAAACCGTAGAACGGATTCAGACGTGATAAACAAATCTGAGTAAAAACAAAACAAGAAGCCCTTATAGTTTACTAGTCTCCTGTGTCAAATAGAGAGCAAGAATTTCTTTGAATGTCGACACTGAGATACAATTTCATTCTTTTTGTTTAGTAAATTTGTTCCACTATGTGATAAAATTACATATTTTTCATAGAGACAGAGGTGGCATATTTTTCTTGTAAGATTATAGGGTCTGCAACGTTTAATTATTCTCCACATTAAGATAGGTTTTATGTTTTGATCTTTCAAGCTCCATACTTCCTTTGAAAGTTCAGTGTCGTTTCTGTATTTAACTGAAGCAAAGGATTTTAGATGATTAGCGTATCTTAATTTAAATGATGTGTGACTAATACCAAAATATATATTTTTTTGTTACCTTCATTATTAATTGTAGCTTGGTAAACAATATTGTTGAACAAACACTGTTTGTTTAATGGACAAATTGATTTATTTACACATTTACATTGCTTGGTTTCTATTTGCTTGTTGTTGTGCAATATTTTATGATTGTGTGAATTGATAATTGATTTCAGGTTAGGCATGCAGCTGCAACTAATCTTGATAGAATTTCGATTAAATATTTTATGAAGCTTGTGGCCTGGTGGAAAATGAAAATCTATAAGAGCCAGAAAACGGTTACCTATTTTTGTTTGTACATTTACACTGTACGGAGGGCTGTACCAAATTATATTTCATTTGCGATGTTTTTTTTTGTGCTTGGATTTGTTGTGGTTGGTAGATAAGCTTTGGGTTATGTCCTGATTTTTTAAGAGCTTCATATTGTGGTTAGAATTCATGAAAGTAGTTTTGTTTAATGACATAGAAGATAATCTTTGTTCGATATTGCGAGGGATTTCTTTAATTATGCTCGGAGGGTGGTTTGAGTTAGTGTGGATATACCTTAGTTGGTTGTCAGGTTTGCAGTAAGGTTGGAATGAGTTGTTATCTAGATTTAACGTAACATCAAGATAGTTTACAATTTTTATATTAGCTTGGATGGTGATGAGTAGATCGTTACTTTTAAAGATGTTATATGTTTGTTAAATGTTATATGTTATATGCTTGTTATATGTTTTTTAATTTTGTCCATTTGCTGACTGTTTTTGTTTTTAAATACGGCAAGGCCGTCATCACGATATAATCTGAAATCTTCCTTATCATAATGCTGTGAAATTTGAAATAGTAAAAAAATTCCCACATTAATAAAACATGCAAGAAAATCCCTAATTTTCAATAACGAGATGGGGTGGATCATAAAAAGAGGAGGATTATTTGATGTGACAATGGGGGCATTTGATGGTGTTGAAGTGTGCGAGCTAGTGGGAATTTTTTTATGCCTAGAGCGATTTAGGTATGCCTTAAGCAATTTCGGTTAAGCAACTTTTTATCGTTTTTTATCTTTTAAATTATTCTATAAGTGGTAAGATAAAAATAATTTAATTTTAAAATTAGTCAAATTAACTTTTGAATGATGTTTATGTAAAAATATTTGTTAAAAAAGTTTGATAATAAGCGCTATTTACTAATGAAAAAAACTCTTGTTATTAAGTGGAAGAAAAAAAACTCAAATAAAATTAAATGTTTATTTTTATTTCGTTTTATTTTATTATTATGATTGATTTTTAAGCTTGAAGCAAAGATCATAAAAACATAATTTAATTCGGATAAAAAATATACTTTTTTTCTGATAAAAAATATACTTTTATTCTGATAAAAAATGTTCTTTTATTCTGATAAAAAATATACTTTTATTCTGATAAAAAATATTTATAATTTAATTTAGATTTAAAAAGTATATAACTTAATTTTGATTTAAAAAATACATTTGAGTTTATTAAAATTAAAGTTAATGCTTCTGTTTAACTTAACTGTCAAATTTATTTAAAAATATTATTAAATATTATTCAATATTAAAATTTTATTTGTTCTTCAAAAATTCTCATTTTAATCACAAATGTTTTTTTGGTTTTCCTTCCTAAACATTTTTTTTACTCAAAATTAAATTTTAAATAAACAGCTGCATCAAAAATTTGCACAAAACGTAAGTTAAACTTTTTTATTTTATAATGCAAGTTTAATCACAGTGATTATTTTATAATAAATGATATGTTCAACAATATAATTTTAATAATAAAATAATAAACTTTATATAAATAAAGTAAATAAATTAATGTAATTTTTTTATTTGTTACTTGCTAATTTTTTTTCTAAATAAAAAATCATTTGTAGTTGCAAAGCTGCAAATAGAAATTTAGGAAATAACTTTTTTAAAAACTCAAAAATCTAACATATTTCAATTCATTTATGCAAATGTTGAGAAAAGAAAGAAATTTGGTAATATCAAACATTTTTAAAAATGTGATATTTAATTTAATTATTTAATATTAAAAAAAAATAAAAGAAAATAAACATTCCTATAATAGTAATAATTAAAAAGCTGTCAAATAACATTTAACTTGTTTTGCAGTAATGAATATTATTGCAGTAATTTAAAAAAGTTGATGTCTTTAAAAAATAAATAGAATTTTATGGCGTCAAATATTGCATTATGTTAATGCATTAAGCATTTTTTATTTAAAACAAAGCTCGATATATATATTGTACAGTTCTTGCTTTAAATAAAAAAATGCTTAATGCATTCGCCTAATGTGAATTTGGCGTCATAAAATTCTTTATTTTTATTTAATGATATTAACTTTTTTAAATTACTGCAAAACAAGTTAAATATTATTTGACTTGTTTTTTATATTTGCTATTAAGGAATGTTTATTTTCTTTCAATTTTTTATTTATATTAAATAATTAAATTTTATATTACATTTTTAAAAATGTTTGATATAAACAATTTCTTTCATTTATCAACATTTATATGATAAAAATAATTATCAACATTATTATCAACATTTATCAACATTATATTCTATAAGTTAATTAAAATATGTTAGATTTTTAATAATGATTATTTCTTAAATTTCTAATAGCAGCTTAACCGCTATAACTAGAAATGATTTTTTTATTTTAAAAAAATTAGAGAGTAACAAATAAAATATTATGTTAATATTATATAAATTTATTTACTTTGTTTATTAAAAAGTTTATTTTTTATTAGCGATTATGTTGTGAAAGCAAACTTTTTTTTTCCTAGCACCATTTATTAAAACTATATCGCTTAATTTTATTTATTTAATAGATATTTAATTAAATTTTTTTATTGCAATCAAAAAAATATAAATATGTGTAAATATTCTTGGGCTCGAGAGATAAATAAAAATTTTAATTATATTTTCTTGTTTATTTTTTTAAGGTTTTGTTTATTAACTTCATATACAAAAAAAATATTGTCGTTAACTATAAGCAATTTTGTTTTCTGTTACTAAATATTTCGATAAATAATTAGCTTAATAGAGATTAGGTTTTCCTAGTTTTGAATTGTATTTGATTTTTTTCATTAGTAAGTAGCGTTTATGTCTAATATAATTGTCATTCAAACTTTTGTAACAAACTTTTTTACTTAATCGTCATTCAAAAGTTAATGTGGTTTTTTAGTTAATTAATTACTTTTTTCTCTTACTGCTTATAGAATAATTTAAATGTTAAAAAACGATAAAAAGTTGCTTAATGGAATTCGCTCTAGGCATGCATAAAATTGCTTAATGTGTATGTAAATTGCTGGCAGCTTAACTCTATAAAACAAGGCCTGAAATTGTTTATATGTATTTTAGCGCATTTTTAAAATGTATACAAATTTTCAAAACATCTTTACAACCATGGTCAAGCTTTCAAAAGCATGAAATTGCATGTCTTCCTGGCAAGCCTGCATAAACCAAGTTTATTCAGTAAACTTGGTTTATAATCATATTCTCTCATATAAATGCAGTCATCTCTGTGTGGTCAGCCCTTTTGCGCTCAAGCTTTCTTTGTGCTTGCCAGCATGCAAAAGCTTAGGTTTTAAACTAATTTAATAGTAACACAAAAAAAACTTTATATTAATTTTATTTTAAATGATTTATAAACACATTAAGTGTTGTACATGCATGCATAAACTTATTTTTAATAATTTTTTTAATTTTCTATAATTCAGGATCCAAATTACTGACCATTTATGTTAATGTGTAATTTTTTCAAAGTTTAAGAAACTTACTCCTTTCTACTAAATTTTTCCTTCAAAATACAATGTATCTAAACCAGTGTTTGGAATTAGCATATTTAGTATTTAGGTAGCAGTTTGTTTAGAACCTAATAAATAAATTTCTATAACCTGATTCTGGCATAAATACAAAGAAAAATTCTTTGTCAGTGTTATTCCACATAAGCATAAGCTTAAACTTTAGCAAAACACAGGCCAAAGAATGAAACTTTTCTTTTATAATTTCTGTATTGATGCCACAGTTAAGTCTGAGACTCTTTTTCTTTTAACTTAAATTTAATTATAGTTCAATAATGATCAAGAGTAATTAAAAAATAAAATTGAACTATATACTGAAATTATAGTAATTTTTAATTTATTCAATATTCAATAATAATTAAGATATTTATTTTTATGCATATTGCGTTCTAGGCATCCTGATACTGGTTAGAGAGTACTGGTTATGCGACATCTATCAATATATTTTGATTAACTGAATATATTCCCTTGTAATGATCATTTTAATATAATTTCTTTGTAGTATTAATGAAACCATACAAATAAATTTTTTTTAAATGATTTTCTAAATTACATAGTTAATGATAATATAATTGTTTCGTTGTCATTAGACAATAAAGTTTATTACCATTATTATTCTTGTTTATCGTCTACATGATGTGTCTTTTAAACAAAAGTTTTAAATTATTCTTCAAGGTAATTATTATTTAATGAATTAATTTTAAATCATCAAGTAGTATAATATTTAATTATATAAAATAACTATATATTTATTGATTTAGCAATTTGCATCCTTTAAAAATATTATCTTAATTTTTTTGTTACTTAAATTTTTAAAATTGAAAAAACATAAAAAACAATTCCCTATAAAAATTGGTTCTCAATTTTCTATAAGAAATTTTATGTGATTAGAGTAATCAACACTTTAGATTTTACTCTCCTTTATGTTAAAATATAAAATGATAATTAGAAATTTTTTATTTATATATTGTTGATTATAAATTAATAAAATTATTGGACTACTTATACATAAAATTATTTTTGAGTGCTTATGATAAATTTTCTTAATTTCTAATCTTAATTAGCATTATTATTACCATTATTATATTTATTTTTCAGGCGATTTTTATTTGGTTTTCGAATATTGTGATCATGACTTGATGGGAATTTTAGAATCGGGCTTTGTTCAATTTACTACGGAACATATCAGCTCTATGATGAAGCAGTTGATGGAAGGGCTTAATTACTGTCATGGAAAACATTTTCTTCATCGTGATATTAAATGCTCAAATATTCTTATGAGTAACAGGTAAACCCCTTTATATCAACAAAAAATATAAATGAAAACTGTGTTTTGATAATTGATTTTAAAAAATTTTATAATATAAAAAAACTTGATATTCAATTTAGTCATTTTAATTTTAAAAAATGTGTAATTCATTTTAATTACATGTTTAATTGTTTTTAGTAAATATCTTGTATCATAAAACAATTGATTTTTATGTTTGTCTTTGAGCAACTTTTTTTCATTTTTGAATCTGCACAAAATACTTATACTTTTTAATTATACCTTGTGCGTGTAAATTGTTTTTTACCTTTTTTTGTTGTTGTTGTTGTTGATTTTAATGTATGTCTTTGTTTAGAAATTTAAAAAAATTGCAATAATGTATTAGAACTTTTAACATCTTTTTTTTTTTTTTAATTTTTGTTATTAGATTTAGGTTAGATTTTTAGGAGTTTCTGCATTATGGAACTTGATAGTTATTTTGTTAATTTTTTTATCTATTTTTAGTTTTTTGTCTTTTATAAAGTGAATTGTTTGTCATTCATTATTCTATGCGCTGGTTATTAAATTATAAAATTACAATGCATTTTAAAAATTTTGATATAACAGTTTAATGCATTAATAATTTAAGGCCTACAATTCTGCATATTATATATATATATATATATATATATATATAAATATATATATATATATATATATAAATAAATTGTTTGGAGAGTTTTGACAAAATCAAAAAAATGTAAATAAACTTTTATTTCATATAAGCTTTTCATAAAAACTACTATAATTAAAAAAATATACACAGCTATACAAAAGATACACAGTATTTTGCTTTTTCTAATAATCAGCAAATTAAATATATTATTTTTCACTAAATCCAAATAATATGTTATCTTTAATTTTCAGTTTTTATTAGAGAAATTTGTTTTTGCCGAATGTCTGGATACTTTTTAAATTTATATATTTTGCTTATATAATGTTTGCATATTACTTACATTAGTTTTGTTTTTAAAATAAAGAAAATAAAAGTAAGAATTTTCAAGTGTTACTGATCTTTTAATTTTTATGAGTATTATTTATTTTGTGAAATAATATACATGTCAACGCTCTCCTTTTTTTTTTTTTTTTGCGTAAGAAAGCACAGTATAAAGACCTAATAGAGATTTACACTGTTAAAAGTATTATACTTTTCCAACAAATTTTTTTATATATAAACTAAAACTTTTCATAGTTTTGAAAAAATATTATATTTTACCAAAAATATGTTTTTAAAACTCAATTTAACTTTTTCACAGCAATTTTTTTTTCTTTTTAGCAAGTTAATTGAAGTGCTTCAAATATTTTTTTAAAAAAACATTTCTTACCATGTTTAAACAAACATGTTTTTAACAAATTTAAAACGGGAAAATTCAAAACATAAAATTCAACTTCTACAATAATAGTATCAGCCATCATGTATTGCAATGGGTCAAGGCCAAATAGCAATCTTAAAAGTATATTATTTGAAAAGATCGCTGATTTTTTTTTTTCATAAAATGTTAAACTTTTTATGAAAAAATATTTTACAACGATGTTGATACAAAATAACCTGGTTGGGCAAATATTACATATGATTATTTATGTCAGGTTAGATGAAGCCAATTTTAAAATTAATGCGTTTAGTTTGAACCACAATCAACAAGAAATGCCTGTCTTTGAAGTTTGTTTATTTACATATGCTTTTGATATTGACAAAAGTAGTAATGAACTTTTATATACCTCATTTCTTTTTATTTATTTTTTTAATTTTAGCACATAACAGTAAATTTTTTTATCCTGTGTTTCTATTATCTGGACCAAAATCTGTATTATACAGATATTATTCAAAACATGTTAGGTAACTTCTTAGTAGAGTCTTAGTTCTTTTGCAATCTGGTAAATTTGACTTGATTTCCCTTGATACTTATTTTTATTGATGTCAAATATAAACATATTAATCAGACCACAAAAATGTAGCACAATTTAGAAGTAAATTGAAGTTATTTCTCAAAAACGCAATATTGACTTTGTTTAATTTTATTTGTATTTTTAATTTGTGTTTAAATATTTTAGAGGTGAAATAAAGTTGGCAGATTTTGGATTAGCAAGATTGTTTGAATCTGAAAATGAGGGGTAAATTTCTATTTTCATATCCTTGTTTTTTATTGCTTTGGTTTTATTATTCTTAAAATTGCTTTGTAAATATACTGTTTTGCATAGCTTTAAAAACAAGTTATCAATTTATAAAAAATATTGTTTATTTTATGAATATTTAAGAAAAAACTTATTAAAAAAAGTTCAGTTTATATTTATTATAAACTCATTGGTTATAAATATTTACATATTTTATAGTCAAAGTATTATTTTTTAACTAGGCGACAATACACAAATAGAGTTATTACACTGTGGTATCGCCCTCCAGAACTGCTATTAGGCGAAGAAAGATATGGGCCTGCCATTGATGTTTGGAGTTGTGGGTTAGTTTATTAATTTGTTTTAAAATGTTTCAAGTGCTTTTCAATGAGTGTATTAAACCATTAAAACAGTCATCTTTACTGGCAAAATACCTATATTATATTTGTCATGTTATCTTATTTTTTTGAATTGTTTATTAATGTTCTGATGTATCGGTTAAGGTTTTTAAAACATATCAAACAATTTGTAATAACAAATTGTAAATTAGAACAAGTTCCAAGTGCGATCTCTGCCACTTCCCTTGTAGTATTATTACAAGCCATTTTAGGCATAACACTTTAATAATATGGCAAATCTTTTGATGTATTAAGTAGCACCACTATAGTATTATACACTGAGATAGGGTGTTTTAGCGTTGATAATCCTTTAAAACATACACCTGTCAAACATTGGTCATACACTTTCAAACCTTGATTTTAAGATTCTTGATTTAACTGTGGAACTTATCAACAAAACTTGTAAACAGAGAGTTTTTAGGCATTCCTCACGTTTTTCTTACTTTCACTTATACTGGGTAGGGCTTCAGATGTTCAGATTCGAACGTTTGAACTTTTGCCAGTTTTTATGAGGTTCAAGTTCGAACTTTTTTCTCTAAAAGTTCGAGCATGTATATATTTTAAAATTAGGTTCTTTATTATCATTTTTAACAGTTAAATCAAAATCTTTTTTAAACTGCAACTTATTTAGACAGTTTTCATTACTCCTAATTTTTGTTGTGCTTTTTTTCAAAAGCAACACTTCTAAAGTTTAAAGTTACAAATGGAATATGTATGGAATGTAATCAAATGATTTGAATGTTACTTTTAATTTTTTTATAGATATAAATAGTTACATGCGTTACTTATTTTTAATTGTTAAAGAAATCCCATGGTAATACCCATAAAATAGATAGTTTAAATTTCTGAATTAACAAAATTAGAGTTTAATACTTAATAATAATATTATAATAATAATAAGTTTGACAAGCTAGTAAAAGTTTTAGTTGTATGAAATAAAAAATATGGTTAAGTTTAAAAATGTAAGCACAACTACAAATTCTGAGACATAGGGCTATTTTGAATTTTCCAAAGAATTACAGATTTCTAAGTGTAAAATTTGTAAAATTATTCCCAAAGCACCTGGCACAACAACAGCAGCTATTACAAGGCATTTAAAAACTAAACACAAAATTGAAATTCTTAAATGCAATAACTCCGAGGCAGCATCAAACATTCCTGCTTCCAAAATACTGCAAATCGAAAGTTTTTTTAAGGATGACCATAAATGTCTACCTGATATTTTGAGTTGACTATCAGCTATTGATGGAATCAGTTTTTCACACTATTACTAAGAGTGAAAATTTGTGAATCAAGCATTTGTACCCAGGGATACCAAATCCCTCAAACTGTCATGTCATTAGATACATCAGGTTAGTCAAGAAACAAGTTACAAGTTCTTTGAAACTTACATTTGATTTTAGTCTTACATTTGATGAGTAAAAAACAGAAAATTTATGAACTTAAATCTACATCACAGCTAAGGATTTCAATCGCTTGGAATGTTAAGAATCCAAGGTGCAATGCCAGCAACAAAAGCTATTAAATTGATCAGCGATAAGCAGTAATTCATTTGATTTAAATTTGGACAAAGACATTGTAGCTTCTGTTACTGATGGAGCTAGCTTACTGTAAAATATTGGTCATGTCACTAAACCTAAACATCAAATGTGTTACAACCACGCTATTCTTTATGTGTGATTGATGTGCTTTTTACAAAAAACAAAGATGATGCGCATGGTTCTGATAATAACCCTGTTGATGGTGATAATAGCTGTAGATTAGATGAAGTCAAGCAAATATAATTAAAAAGTTAAGGAAAGAAAAGGCTTTAATTTGTGATTCAAGGACAAGATGGAGCAGTACTATTTATATGCTTGAACATTTTTTGGAGGTGCAAACAGAAGTAAAAATAGCCCTGATTAGTATTAATATTGATTCCTCTAACTAAAAATGAGCTTGATGTCATAAATGAACTTTGTGTTGCTTTAAAACCACTAAAATTGGCCATTAATATTTTTTCAAAAAGAGATGCTGATTTTCTGTATTCTGAAACTGTAATTGAGTTTACAAGAAAAAACCTTCATGAAGCTAATACACCTATATGTCAACTTGTTAAACAGATATTTGAATATAGAATAATCGAAAGAAACATTAAATTCATCTCATGAAGTACTTGTCAAATGTCTTGAATAAACATGACCAATTTGGCAACAAGAAAAAAAGATTACTAAACTTGCTACTAATCTCATTCAGCAATTATTTAAGTGATGTCATCGTCAGAGCTATCTGACAAAAGCACTGATGATGACAAGGAAGTGAATATTGATAGTATAACTGATAACACAAAAAGTCAAAAATAAATTAAATTTAGCTAAACTACTCAAACTTTTTATTGAACAATCAGACACTGAAATAAAACTTGACCATCAGGAAATTAGAGCAAATCTTGTTCAAAAGGAAATGACTGTTTTTTAGGCTAGCAAAGTTAGGCATAAGAATTTAGATTTACTTTCAAAGCACTTCACATAATTTCTCCTATATCCGTAGAAGCTGAGAGAGCTGTTTCTAGTCTAAGACTTTTTGTTACTAAAACAAGAAGTTCTTTAATTCAAAAAACTTTAGATGCACTTACTTTTTTTAAGCTAACTATGAAGAGTACTCATTGATATTATTTACTTTTGTACTAATTAATGGCGATAAACAAATAAATACTTTTAGGCATACTTTGTATTACTTTTGTGTGTTTTAACATAACTAAAATAAAGTTCGAAGTAGTTCGAACTTTTTCCCGTAATAGTTCGAACATGCTAAGGTTCGAACTTTTCAAAAAAGGTACTAACTGAAAGCCCTAATACTGTGTTTTAAATATCCATTAGTAAAAAGTCATTTAAAAAATAATGTACGCATTTTGATGTACACAAAAAAAGTAAAGGTGCTATTTCAGAGTTAAAACGACTGAAAATTGTAATTTTTTTATCCTTTTTTTTTTTTAAACGTTTATTTCTGGTTGTTATTACAACAATATTCAATAACTGCTGAAATAAAATAGTTTTACAAAATAATTTGTACATTTAAAAAAATCTTAATTGAATTTTTGATTTTGATTTAGCAATTGTGTTGATTTAGATTTATCAGTTATGCAGATTCAGGTGTTAAACGTTATTTGTTTTGTCATCAATGAAGGATTGAATAAAGTTTATTAAAATACAAACGTTTTCTTCAAGTATCATAGCATAAATATCGTTCTTCAAGTATCATAGCATAAATATCGTTCAATAATTAATAAAACTATTTATTCAAATTGTTTCATTCACTTAGAGTTTTTTCAGTATGGTTTTTACATTGTTATTAAGTTTTATTATTATTTATTAGTTAATTTTTATTTGTTAATTTTATCTAGTATATGTTGCGCTATAGTTTGCATAATAAAAACTTAAAACAAGATCTACATTCAATTAACAGTGTAAATCAAAATACAGACAGTAGACTCTTGATGAATATGAATAAAGGTGTTTTAAGTAGTTATGATAAATCGCTTTACTTTGTTTCACAAGAAAATATTTTGTATTCTTTAGATGTATTCTTGGTGAGTTATTCAGACGGAAGCCTTTGTTTCTTGGAAATACAGAAATTACTCAGTTAGATCTTATCAGGTGATAATTAAAATCTTTAGTATTTTTTTTTTAAATTATAATCTGGATTTATAAAATAGTTAAACGGTTTTTTTTTTGTTTTTTTTTTTGTTTTTTTTCGTAATTTATTTATCTTTTGTGTAGTCGTGTTTGCGGTACACCAACTCCTGCTGTATGGCCCGATGTCATTCATTTGCCACTTTACAATACTATTAAACTTAAAAAACAATATAAACGTAAAATAAAAGAAGAATATGCTAGGTATAACTTGTTTTTCTGATAGTTGGGTAAATTAATATATTTTTTAACACTTAAAAAACACTAGAAATATAAAATAAAGGAAGAATATGTTAGGTATAGCTTGTTTTTCTGATAGTTGGGTAAATTAAAAAGTATAAAGTAATAAAACGGTTTAAATTTTAAGCTTGCCAAAAGATGCTCTTGATCTTCTGGACCAAATGTTAGTACTTGATCCTTCTAAACGAATAACCTCTGAAGAAACATTAAAACATCCGTTTCTTAAAAACACTGTGCCGGAAAAAGTTGTTCCTCCAAAGTAAGAAATATATTTTGTGTCTGCGCGATATTAAAGTAATACTAATCTACTTATTGTGATATCGTGCAGATTCAATTAAAATTATTTCTTGATTTACTTTTTTTTTGTATCATTTTTTTTTAGCCTTAAGGAGTTACATCTTCTGTTTCATACTTTTTATTCATATTTTCAGGTTTCCAGCATGGCAAGACTGCCATGAAATGTGGAGTAAAGAAAGGAAAAGACAGGCTAGATTAGATGCTCAAACTAAAGGAGCTGCGTGTAAGCCTGAAGAAAGTATGGACTTTTTTATGAATAATGAAATGAAAAACGATGGATTACCAATTAATTCTGCTGTTGGTGATCAGTTACCTCCTCCGCCTCCGCTTCCTTCTTTAAGTTCTGGCTGTCGTAAAAATAATTCACCAGCAGAGTCTCCATCTGTTACTACTAATTCATCTGTAAGTCCTGGTAAAGCAAACGATACAGATAAGTTACAGAATCCTCCGGTAAAAAATGACACTAATAATATTAACTACCAACCAATAGGAGGTTTTATGCCTTCCGTTAATTACTACTCGAGCTTAAATACTACGCAAAACAATACCATTGACACTTCCGAAATAAACCTTAAAAAAACACGAAGAACGAGTGTGCGTTCAGACATTCAACTTAATCATTACACTAGTAAGCCTGTGAACTTTCGCAAGAGTGCAGGGAGTGAAGTTGTTTCAACGGCTAATTATGCGCTTTAAATGTTTTGTGAAATATTTAAATCACTTTTTTATAATTGATATTTGTCTAGGAGAATCCGAACCTTATCTTGAATATTTGCATTCTCAAAGCATGTCTTTAAACAAATCTCGTTCAAATAGAAATTTTAAGTTTTATAAGCAACACTTATCTGTATTTAGTTTTTTAACTTCTTTTATAAATCGTTTAGAAAGAAAATGCGAAATCCCTTTTATGATTAGCTACAAATTTATGGTTACTGTGTACATAAGTCAGCTATTTAAAATTAATAAATAGTTATAACTCTAAATTTAATTACTTTAGAAAAATAAGAATAATTATCGCACTGAGCCTTAGGGGTCGTCATAAATTACGTCACGCTTAAGGGGAGAGGTAGGGGTTAGTGGTTTTGTGACGACGGAACTTGTTACTAAAGAGTTATGATGTTGTGACGAGATATTTGTGGACGACCCCTAGTGAATAAATTACGTAAAATAAAAATTATCAAGAATAAGTACGCATAAGACAAAATTAAAAAATTTTATCTACGGTATACGACCAAAAATATCGTAAAATAGTTTGAAAATTTCAAAATAAAAGTTCCGTTGGTATTTTTACGCACAGTTTGTTTTTATTGACGCATAAGACTTTTGAAAATAAAGAAATACAGCCAAAAAGTGAAAGTGAGTAGTAAAAATAAACTAAACAAGCCTCTAAGTACTGTCCACATCGATTAAATGTTTTCAAATGACTGATCGTGTTAGGAGGAAGCTTGGCAGTGGTTTAAAAAAAAAAAAGTTTCGAACTCCCTGAAGGCTGCCATCAAGAAGGAATGGAGCAAGACGCCCAAGTACTATATCCATACCACCTGTCCCAGATTCTGATTGACGCTGAGAGAGGACGTCAAATATTAAATGTAGTAAATGTCTTTCTGAACATCTTTTAATAAATAAATTTTTTTTTTTTAGCTATAATTAACATTCTGCATTAATTTTGGTGAAAAATTTCTTTACGAAATTTGCGGTCGCATACGGTACGGTACTAAAGCAATTAAATTTTTATATGTATCACTTTCACATGAGTTAATGTAATTATCGTTGGAATAATTTTTTTAATGAAACCGTAGGATCTAGAGCTATAACTTTTATTAAATAATTTTTATAGCTAAAGCTTGCTAATGTTTTTGTACCTCATCCTATCATTTTTTTTGTTATATCTTGAGATTATACTTTTACATTGATGACATAGTATCAAATTGATATTTGCAGAAAAAATATTGCAAGAATTAGACACTCCAACAATTGTACTTCTGAATAATATATTAATTATTAAAAATTTATTTGTAAAATAATTTTTTAAAGTTAAAATTTTGTAAAACGTCAGAATTAAACAATCTCCAAAAATAATTTAAAGAAATTATGAAATATAAGTAATCTAATTAGTAAATGAAATAAAGGGAAAATTGTTTTAAGAAAATACTGCCATAAAAATTTTTTTAAATTGGTTTGTAGTTGAAGGTTCTTTTAAATAAAAAGTTACTACTGCCATCATACATGTTCTATTTTCATTCAATTTGTAAATTCTATTTCATAAATCTGCACACGCTGTAACTTGCATAGCTGGTTGAACACCAAACTTTAGATATGTTGTGAATAAAATAGCTAACCTTAACTTAATCTTAAACCAATAGAATAATTTATACTTAAGCCAATATAATAACTTAACCTTAAACCAATAGAATTACTATATGTATCTACACCTTAATTTATTAAAAAATAAATAAAAAGCATAACATTAAGAAAGGTGTCATCTTATTGATATTTTTATAACAGGTAAAATTTATAAAAACTAATAGAAATAAATTATTTTCATATTTTGAAGGTTTATTTATTATAATTCATATTTATGAATTATTTTCATATTTTATAAAGGTTATATAAAAATATCTTAATATTTTAATGATATAAATAAAATCCAAGTCTAAAAAAATATATTAATTAATTTGAACAAATATAATTTCTGAAATCGAAATATAATCAAAATGCAAAAAGATTTTCAGAAATAAAATGAAACCAAAAAATTTGTTGTTTGTACTTTCTTTTTGATGTTTGCCAGCACAAATTTTTAATAAAAAAACCATAAAACTGAGCAGTCTTGCAAGTCATTACATCTGTGATACCTATTTTGAAATTCTTAATAATACTTAAAGTAATCTTTAAAGAAATATTCAAAGTAATCTTTTTGTGATATCTGGAAAATCTGGACAAGTCTGGAGTCATTTTGGGACTCCGCATCCCTGCTTGGATCATGGCTTTACTTAGATAACCTTAACACAAACATCAAGATTTTTAGTAATCTGATCCTTGTATTAGATTACTATAAATCCTTGTATTAGATTACTATAACTTCATACACAGTATATTTGATACCTTGTATCAAATATACCTTGTAAAAATATAACTATACTAAATAAAAAGTGATTCATTAGTGTCTCAGGAAAACATAGAATAAATTGCACACATAGGAAGCTGAAACTTAAAATAAAGTATTTTGCAGTCAGTTTCAATTCAATCGCTTTATTTTCAGATACATAGGTTCTCTTATTATATATTATACACCTATGCGTGTTTGTTTCAGCATTTTTGTACTCAATTTAATAATTTTGTATTTAATTTAAATGTTTTTATTTCAAGGTTAATTGAATTACTGTTAAATTTTATAATGGCTTCAAAGAAGAATCTTTATCGAGAAGAATATTCTAAAGATTTTGACGGTATTAAAAAGAGATGAAAGGGAGATTCTTTCGCATTCTGTTTATATTGTTCATCGGATATCGATATTGGAAGTCCAGACGCCCCAGCGATTTCTAGACATTGTAGTACTAAACTTCATGATGAAAATCCAAGCAGTCAACAGCTCAAATAGGGAGCTTTTTTGTTAGTAAAAGTATGCCGGTATCTAAGAAAATATCAGCTGCGGAAGCAGTTCTAGCGTACCACACGGTCGTTCATTTTCTTTCATTCCGAAGTAATGAATGTACTAACAAACTTTTGACAATAATTTTTCCATATTCAGAAATAGCAAAAAAGTTTTCGTCATCCTCCACAAAGTCCGAGGCTATAATTTGTAACGTTTTAGCGCCAAATTCAGAAAAAAGGAACTACTCAACGAATTAGGAGATGGCTATTTTTCTATTGCTACCGACGCTTCCAACCACAAAGAAATGAAAAATTATCCAATTATAATTAGATATTTTTCAGTGCATGGTTTGGCTGTAAAGTCGTTAGATTTTGCTAATTTACCGGGCGAAACGTCGGCCATTATTTTCGAATATTTAAAAAATTGTTTACAAAACAACTATCTTGATCCTACAAAATTAGTAGCCTTTAGTGCAGAAAATGCTAATATGAATTTTGGTGGTGCTAATCAACAAGGGCAGAATAATGATTTCGCCAAATTAAAAACCTTGAATTCTAAATTAACTGCTGTTGGTTGTCCGGCGCATATATACCATAATGCGGCGAAAAAACATGTGAAAGATTATCTTTTGAAATGATATTATTTAAAGTTTTAAGCTATTTTAATTGGTCGACATTGCGTCATGAAAAGTTCAAGGAATTTTGTGAATTCGTTGAAATTGAATATGCTACTTTTCCAACACATTCGCGTACTAGGTGGCTGAGCATGCTACCACTTATTGAACGCATTTTAAAACTGTGGGCCGCATTAAAATCACTTGCCTTATTCTCTGCCAATGTTCCAAAAGTTTTGGAAAACTTATTTAACAATTATTCAAGTGAAATTTATTTCCTGTTTCTTCATAGCGTCTTGCTATGAAGAAACAGGAAAGACTATATTGACTCGGGATAAGGAAGATCTACTACCATCTATATATATAGGAAAGACTATATTGACTCGGGATAAGGAAGATCTATTACCAGAAATGATAGGCGCTGTTACTACTTTCAAAGAATGGTGCAAAAAAGACTTCAGCAAAACTTTTTTGGTGCCATTACAGTTTTTAAACTAGGTTTAGATGATCTTTATTCGGCCAATAAACTTAAAAGTGAATTTATCAACTTTTATACAACGACGATTAATATATAATATTAATAAGTGGAATCATTAATGGAAGCTTCTTCTGATAAATTAAAGAATTTCCCGATTGATAAAAAATGGTCTAGTTTGTTTCGAAGCAAAAAATTTGTTGATTTGAAAACTCTAGTAAGGTAATATTATCGATTCCTACATCAAATCGATTGAATGTTAAAGCCGTGAATTGCTTGCTTCAAATAAAATAAATCCTTCTTTATCGTGAGGTAAAATGTATATAAAGATTTTGGGCGACGAAAATTTGCTGAATTAGATATCGTCTAACAGTAAATACGTGTAAATGATGTTTTATTGCAGTATTATAGTAGTAGTTTATGGTAATAAACATTATTTTGAAAATTGCTACTTATATAAAAATGACTTGATTTTTGACTTCATAAAATGATCTGAATGCATTTCTCATTTAAACACGGACAACACTGCTGTGTAGCCAGTCACACATTGCAAGTTAAGATATTTGTAAACATTATTTCATACTGTTTTATATATACATATATATTTATACTGACTAATAAATATTATTTTTATGAAATATATTTTATCAACTATAAAATTTTTAAAAAAATTTTTAAATGTCAAGCGACAAATAAATAAAAAATTATATAACATTTACATTTTAACATTCAAGATAAAGTCTTAAAATCAGTTTGTTTGTTTTTTAATCAAATAATAAAAAAACATTTTTTTAAAATGGCTGCCAGTTTTCTGAAAACTAGTCAAAAAGTCACACAGAAACATCAGAGATAAACTCATACATATCTTTTACTTCATTTATAAAAAAATTCCACAAATGGTCCTTAGTGTGTAAGGCCCATATTTAGTTTGAAATTTTAAAGTCAATACATTATTTTAGGTTTTAAGACTTTTTAAAAAATCAAAAATGTCAATTTTTATAAGAAAAAATAAGATATCTCAAGATATATTTATTAACTTTCAAAATCTCTAGCTAAAAAGAAAGATATTAATGCAAGTATCAATTTCAAATGTAAAACTGTGTGTATAGAAGAGGTAACATAGTGGTTTATCGAGCATTTTTTTGTAGACTTATTTATTATGATTAAAATAATACAAAGAATGTGTAAAAATACATATATTCTTCCATGAACCAAAAAATATAACTCCTATTTTAACATATTAACACATTGAAACATTCAACTTTTGACCAATTAAGCCATGATCCTTGGTCACTTAACAGCATATTTTAGTGTAGACTGAACTAAACGTAAAAATATTCCAGTCTACACGACATTAAATTGTAATAGTCGCGCGAACAATTCGCGCTGAAAGATTTTTGACCAAAGCCTTGATAACCTTAAGCTATAAAATGGGGTAATAATAGTAAAAAAATTTTAACTAAATTTAATTTCACAAACCTGTATTAACGCAATTTTACCAAGTCTACTAGCACAGATGAAATTAACACCAGCATTAAAACTTATAGTTTTAGTTAAAGTTTTAATGTCATTTTATTTTGTAAAAAAACGAAATAAAACCTATTTAAAACAAAAAAGATTTCACGCTCTGAATAGATTTTTTTTTTAACGAAAACCTTTACCTTCTAGGAAAGAAACCTAATTTTAACTATCAATACACAAGAGGTTTTTATTTAGATTTACAAATATCTTTTACACAAATGGTTGTACTTCTTATCTATCCAGCTTGAAGCAACTTTTAATCTTAAATTTTAAAAAGAAATTTTGTTGTCGTTGGATCTGTCTTCGCACTTAAACTAATCGGAATCGAAATCGGTAAATAACAAGCTTAATACCGTATAATAACGCGGTTACCGTTAACTTTAAGCTTACGAAATAATTAAAACGATTTTAAAAGGAGTGGTATATAAATTAAAAGTTAAAGTTGGAACCTGAAAGCTAAAAAACACTCGCACCACCATAAGTACGCACTCAGACAGGTTTCAAGATATTTCATTCATTTTTTTTTTTTTTTAATAATTAATATTTTATGATTCTGTTTAAGTAACAATTGCAATTCTCTTTTTCTATCTGGAAGAAATAAAAAACTTAAAATGATATTTTAAAAATGAAATAGCTCAAAAAAAATTTTTTAATTTTTTAGTTTACAATGTTAGTCGTGTTACATAATTCATAAGTCGTAATACAATTCAGCGTACTAACAATGTAAAACAAGGTTTCCGAAAGAAGATCATAAGGATCTTATCATCGGAACCATAAAAAGTGAAAGTATTTATTTATAACATATATATTGAAGGTTTAACGTATTTACATTATGCAAAGATACAACACATTTTAATATATAATAAGCTAAAGATTTAACAAATACATTTTATATAAATTTTTAGTAAAATTTTAGAACGTTTGTAGAGAGAATGAAAGTTTTTAACGTAGTTTTAAAAACAGGAAGAGTAACAGAAGAATCAAAATTTGGTAATACTATTTTATTCCAAAGATGGGGTGCACGATATAAAATACAAAGTTTATTGTACTTAGTTCTACAAAAAGGTTCATTTGAAAAACCATTATTTCTTAAAGTATATTTATTTATTGGTTTCAAAGAAAAAAGGTCGTTTTAAAGTATAGTTATTTATTGGTTTCAAAGAAAAAATATTTTGAATGTGAAAAGTGATCCGCATAATTAACTACGCGGATTGCATGTTTCTGACGGCGAAAAAGATGTTGTAATTTACTTTTCTCTGTTCATCTCCAGGCGATGATTGCATAACTTATACAATTGTGTATAAATTAGGGTTGTTCGCCATAAACAAAAATTTACGAAAAGTTTTCATTTTTATCTTCCATATTTCAAATTGCTATTGCGGAAGTAGAACATGCGCAAATTCACATAATACGAAAAAAGTAAATAACAATAATTCCGTAATAACCCTTTACGAAAAGAAACTTGCGAAACAAATCATCTCTAAAGAATACTTGCAAAACAGTTCCTTACGGAAGGAGCGTTTCGGAATGTGCGTTTACGGAAAAGACTCGAAAGCATTCATTAAACTGCTATTACCTAGAAAGGTTAAGAAAGTTAGGGGGAGGGGGCTGAAACAGAAATTAAAGTGGCCTAACGCAGCTAGAATTTAAATAGAAAAAATTGAAACTTTGAGTTAGTTTCAAAGAAGAGGCAACGCTCCTTCCACAACCTGTCTCTATGCCAGTGTTTATATATATTTATATTTATCACCTTGACTTTGATTTACTTGAGACTTTCGGTTGTATATTGCCTTTGTCTTAGAGGAAATGGAGGTTTACTATTTATATTCTCATATGTAAAACTTTATGTAGCTTGACACTTTCTTACTTCGGATTCTATTCTCTATCTCTATAAATCTCAAATCCGGCCATGTATGGAATATTGCTGCCATATCTGGGGCGGATCTTCTAATGATGCCCTTTCTCTTTTAGACAAGGTGCAAAAACGCATTGTAAACATAGTTGGACGAACTCTTGCGGCCAACCTTCAACCATTATCACATTGTCGTAATGTTGCTTCTCTTTCTCTTTTCTACAAATACTATAATGGGCACTGCTCTAAAGAGCTAGCGTCTCTTTTGCCATCTATTAAAATTTTTTCTCGTGTTACTTGTCATTCAATTGTCAATTCAAGTGACTGTTCCTAAGTGCTCCAAAAATTCTTATTTATCTAGTTTTTTTCCTCGAACATCAGTTCTTTGGAATTCGCTTCCTTCATCTTGCTTTATTTCTTCCTGGTTCATATAATTTGCAATCTTATAAGTTGTCTGTCAATCGTTATCTTGCTCTACAATCTTCATCTTTTCTCTTCCAGTAACTTCTAACTCTAATTAGTGGTTGCTTGCAACCTTGTTAGAAGCAAAGATGTTTAAAAAAAAACATGTAAAATATTTGGTTCCATTACAAAGTTTAATTGAACTTTAAGTGTTGTTTGGTCGTTTTCAGTTCTTATCGAATCTTGCGATTAATTTATCGAATCTTGCGATTAATTTATCACTACATTTTAGACTAGCTACAGGTTGAAAACTTTCAGCGCTTTTTGCATTTTTTTGAAATAAGAACTTTTAACAGTCAATTTTAAATACCGCAAAAAACAAAACTTACCACAAAAAATAGATTGGTTAATTAACTTTGTTTTTCAGTAAAAACATTAAGGTGGATTAAAAATGGGATAGTAACGCGTTCAGCATTTTCTTTACCGCACGTTTTGTTGCGTATTTCAATTAAAGAAAGTATACGAGTAAAAAGAAATAAGTGATCGATGTTTAAAAGAGCGGTATACAGCCAAAAATAAATCTTTTACCCTGTTAAAATTATTGTGCATTTAAAACTTGAGAGTTTAAGCCAAGTAAACCAATTAAGCTCTCAAGTTTTTTATTAGCCAAGTAATTTATTTGTGAGCAACCTGATAATACCGATGTAGACATATAAGCTGTTCTCAGCTTAAAGAGTAAAAAAACTGTTTCAAAAGTATTTTTTGAAGAAAACTATTTTTTAAACTTGAGATCAACAGGCTTAACAAACACATTCTGATCTTGTGTTTTGATTTCTTTAAAAATTTTCAGATACGTAGATTACCTGTTCAAGAAACATTTTATCTACACACCTGTCAGTATTTGTCTTTTTTTATGCACCATACAAAAAACATAAAGTCACATATTTATGTTTATCACCATGGTAATTCATTGCCGGACTATCTTAAAAAATATTCGTGTGCTTTATGAGAACGCAGACATTATATAGACATTAATCTTATGAAGAATTTAATTAGTTATCTAATATTATTGAAAGATAATTAATTGTGATTTTTGGGGTTCAACAGCCAATGTTATCCCTATACGAGGCAACATTGATAGTAGTATGTTTTATGCTGTAAATGTTAAAGTTACGTCATGACGGGAAACATTATCATTGGAATTTTCACCAGCAAAATAGAGAAAACATGTTTAACATATATTATATGCCAACCTGCATTTTCGTTTTGAAAATAAGCAGCGTTAAAAAGTTGTAAAACTGCAATGAAAATGTTATATTATTTTTGAAAGATATCAATTAGCTTCAGTTTAAATAGTGTCAACTTAAATTTATAAAAAAGTATGTTAATTTATGATTGAAAATATTTTCTCTAAGAATTGTCATACTATTAGGCTCTACATCACATTAATGACTCAATATTTGATTTCGACGAAATCCCACAGCTCTGTAGTTTTGAGTTCTGTTGACATTTGATGTATTGAAACATTTTTATTTAGAATTACTCTTTTAATTTAGGTTTTTTTTTAATGATAGCTTCTAGAGTTGGATGTTACTGGATGAAGTTTATAAAGCAAGATAAAGATTGACAAACGACTTAAATTATTGCAAGATATATAAAGCATGAAAACAAGATAAAGGAAACGAATTCCAAAAGAATGTTCGAGGAAAAAAACTAGACGAATAAGAATTTTTGGAGCACTTTGGAACAGTCACAGTAAAAGGATGAGATTAAGTTGAAAGACGTTTAACACGAGAATGAATTTTAGTTGATGGCATAAGAGACGCTAGCTCTTTAGTGCAGTGTCCATTATAGTATTTATAGAAAAAAGAAAAAGAGCAGGTCCAACTATATTTACAATGTGTTTTTGAGTTTGTTTAAAGGAGAAAGAGCATCATTGCATGATCCGGCCCAGATATAACAACAGTATTCCATACCAGGACGGATTTTAGATTTATGGAGATAAAGAATAAAATCAGGAGAAAGAAAGTGGCGAGCTCGGTAAAGAAATACAAACTTAGCAGATGCTAATTTTGCAATGGATTTGATATATGGTTTCGAAAAAATTGAAATAATAATAACAAATTACATCGAAAAGAATAGAATGCAGACTTTTTGATATTATTTCTTGGGGAAGAAGGGGTTGGGATGTTGAAATATTTTTGTATTTTGCATTAGATTTGCAATTTCCTAAAAAAAAAACAGGTCCTCCATTTCTAAAACTTTTCACTTTCAGATTAAGGGAGAAAGGGGGGATGGGGGATGCATATACCCTCCCCTGGATCCGTCACTGCGAAATAGAACCAAGTAAAAAAAGATAAAATGAAGTGGTGCTAAACAAAAAAACATAATAGAACAGTCTGCGGATTCAAAGCTAGTTTCCTGACAAATGGTCAAATTCTTACGAATGTAAATGGCCAGGGCAAGCATGTGACTATTGGAGTCTTTACAAATTAAGGAAAGATAATCATCAACACTAAAATCACAAGATGAGACAGCTGAACTCAAATTAGTCTCACAAAGAGCAAGTAGGTCTGGTGAACTTTGCAAGAGATAAGACTCAACAGTAGAAAAGTTACTTCAGAGACCACGAATATTAGTGAATGATAAGTTTAGAGAACTTGATGATGATGATAGTTTTTTGTGTTTTATAGTTTTTGGTACTTTAGTCATTTTTGAATTTGTTAAAGAACTTGAATCAAAACACATATAGTACTCTGTATACTATTTAATATTCCAAGCAATTGCCTCATTACTATTAATAAACCCTAAGCCAAAACAAAGAGCTCCAAAAGTGGCCTCAACAATGCACACCAAAAATACAAACAGGGACACCATCCATGCACAACATGGCACTGTTAGTACAATGATATTTTGCAGTTGTTGATGGAATCAGCCTCTCTGAGAGCTACCACAGAGTTCAGGAAACCTGACTACCAGCCGGCCTCAGAACCATAAAACTGAGTTTAAAAGCTGTACCCTCATTAGAAGATAATATATTGAGTTGCCTAGTCATAAAAACAAAGACAAAGCAAAATCCATGCATCGAGTCAAGAAGATCCAGCATTCAACATCCTAAACTGGAAACAATGTATTATAAATACACCTACGCCAGCCAAATAGATAAAGAAGGGGTGTGAAGCTGATCAACAGATAAAATCTGTTTACCCCTTAAGTATTTGTCTAGGAGGCCTTCTTCAAGACATTAGCCGGATGCATTTGACATTTGCCCAAGATGAGTATTTTTATGGAAACATTATCTCCAGCATTTACAACCAAGAGTCCTAAAGCTGGGGGTGTTTTAAGTTGGAGAAGGCTTCTCTTAGCCTTTGCCTTAAAAAGCGTATCCTTTTAGGCAACAAGACATGTTTGCTTTGTTTGATTCCATTTCATGTAATTGTGAAAAATTCATCAGATGTAAGACATTCTGCCGACTTTTGCTTAACTCTTGGGACGTAGGGTGACTTATGCATTCCTGTCAATGTTACCCCAAAACTAAAATACGCGTTTAATAAAATATGCTACAAAAAAATCTTAAATGCTTAGTATTTAGAAACAACATCATAAAAACACATGTAAAATAATATTTTAAGTTTTTCAGCAACAAAAAAACTAGAAATTACTATTTCTAGTTTTTTAGTATTTACAATTACTATTATGTTGATAAAAAAAGTTATATTTGTTCATTTAACTGGCTTCAACGTCTGTTAAAATAGTTTAAACAATAATCAACGGGTGATTGGTAAAAGCATTTAATCAAATACATGTCAATGTTACCCACATATCAAAGTAACCCCACGTTACCTTAGCAATAAATGACGAGTGCTGTAGCTACACCACTCGTAATACACCACCAGAAATAAAAAAAATATATTAAAAACTTGTCCTGCTAAATTTAAAAGTTATAGAAATACTATTCGAAGCAAGCAAACGCTAAATAAACATTTTACAATTCAACTACGAAGCTTATAATGTTGAAAAAAATATAGGATGCCATCTTGCAATAGCTGGTATAATGATAGATGGGTATCTCTGAAATTAAAGCGCGTACACGAAATAAATGTGAAAGAGTAAATAGGTAATTATTTTTCAGTGGTTATATTAATATATTTTTCATTGTGTTTATATTTTGTTGGCAACATTTAATGATTTGTGTTTATATTTCGTTGGCAACATGTAATGATTTCTAAAAAAGATTCTAGTCTTACCATTTAATTTAAAATAAGTTTCAAAAATGAAAAAAGAAAAAGACGTGAAAAAATATATTTTACACAAATTTTATGGAAAATCAGAATTTAGCTACAATTCAGACAATACTATTTGCAGGTATGACAAAAAATCAGCACCCTATATATCTGAGTCCACACTTTTTGGTAAAATGTATGTTAAAGCGTGTTAACAAAAACGTCTTTTACCTCCTACTAAATCACATGATAGTAGACGTGTGTCTCGCCTGATTTATCATCAAGTCATTATAGCAAACTGGCTATGGGATGATATAAAAAAATGACCTAAAAGTTGTCTAAAAAGAAAATCCTCCAAATGGCCCAGTATTAAAAATTATTGCAAAGTACTGGGTAATTATTGGATGAAAAATAAAAAGCAACAACAAAAAAACTATGCAGAAACATTAAAGATTTTAAAATGTCATTTAAAAAACATCGAATAGTTTTGATTGTTGTTCTGTGCGCAAGCCTACGTGTACCACCAAAACAAAAATTTGAAATTTTATTAGATACCCACAGGAATAAATTAATAAATTTGAAATATTTCATCTTCTTATTTTAATGTATTCAAATTAATACTTAGTTCCACCGTTTAAATATTTATTTAACCGGGTTATATATTATAATATTAAACCGGGTTATATATTATAATATTAAAAAATACTATGCAACAAACCTAACGAAGAATTTATATACTGTAAACAAACGATATCAATTTATCTAGATGAAGAAAAAACTCCCGAAGGACAGAAGCAACAAAAAGGAGAATCAATTAAAAGTTTTATGAGTAACCTGAAACAGTTTGCTAGAAATAGTTCAATAGAACCCCTAAAAGCAAATCAACATAGCAATTTATTAACAAGTGAAATTTATTTCACTCACCATCTGTTCAACAACAACCCCTCGAAGCTAAAAAGGACAACGAAGAGACAATTTATAAAGCAACGTCTACAATCGAGTTGTGCATCGAAGATACTCTCAATTTGACAACAACCACAACAGGTAACACAACGCTACCAACTTTTGCAGCAAGTTAAACCTTATTGTTTTCGGTGCGGTAATAAACCAATTTCAAAATCAAACTATCTGTACGAAATTCCCCCTGTACACAACCACTAGCAATTGTCTGTCAAATAAACAAAACACTAACTATTGCCTCTCAAAGAAACAAAACAAAACCTACCCCAAAGCAACAGCTGTTAAAGAATATAACGAAGATAACGCAATAATATAACGATATAAACATTTCATTTAAAGCAAATGAAGCGCACGACACATTTTTCATAAAATATACGGTAAATTTTCTAAAACGCAAACTTATAAGTTAAAAAAGTTTCTAAAAGATAAACTTATTATTATCTATATGAATCTTAACAAATCCTCAGAAATAAAGCAAAAAATGTATTAAAGTACTTAAGAAAACCTGAAAATAAAATAATTTATAAAAACTACGCTAAAAAGTTTGAAAGTCAAAGAAAAAAAATTAAAAAAGATACTACTATAATTTACTAAAGAAGTAGAAACATAATTCAAAGCGCACATGGCAAATTATAAATGAAATTACTGAAAATAAGAAATTAAAATTGTGCTCTATAAGTAACACTATAAAAGTTGATGGCGTGTTTTTATATGAACCCAAACAAAAAGCAAGAGGATTAAATAAATATTTTGTACCTAATAGGTCTAATTTAGCTAAAAATATTCCAAATATGATTAATCCTATATATGATGACGTTTTTCCAATTAATCATTTAATTAAACCATTTAAAGTATGTTTTTCAGAATTTGAATTTGTTTTTAAAATGCCTAAAACTAACAAAGAGGGGTAAAAAGACTCAGGTTTTCACTAAATCTTTATGTTACATAAGATAATTCTTTTTTTTTTAAGTTTACATCATTCACATGTCGTAATTTACGTGTAATATGAACATATAAACTTGGAACCTCGAAGAAGATCATATCAATCTTGTCGCCAGAACCATATAAAAATTACAATATAGTATAAAAGAAAACAGTTTTTAACAAAATAATAATCCAAAACATTTCAAATAGTTAATGGTTTTAATAATATCTCAAAAATATTTAAATATATTATCCTTTGAAAAAATAATATTAACTTGTTTTTAAAAACAGAACAAATAATTTCTAAATTTCTTTAATTTTTATTCGGATATTATCAAATAAATGATACATTTTGGAAATTAAAAACCAAGAAAAGAAAAAAAAATTGTTTGAATTATTGTTCTTGTGTCCGTAAAGATTAATTGATTGGACAATGTTACTACAGAGGTACCGTAAACCGGAGGTTACTTTGAACGTTTTTGAGATATTTTTACTTGCTCTTCCTTCACTATTGACAATTTTTGAAATTTAACAAAATGAATATCGGGGCTAAGATTGACTCTTACATAATTCAAATTCAAAATAATATTTATATAAAAGTAACTCTACCCATTTATTGCATTGTATGGACCTCTTTAATAGTATTAGAGGAAAATACTTGATCAATCGAAAGCCTCTTGTTTCAAAAAAAGCATAGACAATTACAAAAAATAAATCTCCTTTGTTCTTTCTTTACTTATGAGCATTATATTTTTTCAGATCAAAAGGTAATCAGGAACTTAGTGGTTTTGAAAGAAGTATGGGATTTACCCATTAGATATAAGTATAGTGTGAAAACACGCTTTGTATCTTTAGTCGGCTTTGTTAAATCCTATAGGACATTTAAAAGTTTAAATCCTCCAAAACAGTTTTAGTATATACAACTTTGGAACTTTCAGATCATGATATATCAAAATAAATATTATTTCTAATCGTAAAAATTTAAATTATAAGAAATTATTTATTTATTTAGGCAGAATAAAATAAGACTTTATTTATTTCAAAATATCGCAGTTACTTACTTTGGTTGTAAACTCACAACAGATGGTTTAGTTAATAAACAACACTAGTTGGTCGAGGGAACAACAACTTTTGATAACCGAGCGAACTAATATTTTATATGTAATAATTTATGTTTTAATTTCAAATATTTTGAGGAACCGAGTGGAATAAAAAGAATGACAACATTATTTTGACTTTCATAGGTGCTCAACTTCGCGACCGTCTAAAGCTGCCTCGCAAATTTCTATTAAATCTAACATTTTGTTAGTGGAGTTAATGTTAAGCTGTTCCGATTCAGAAGATAAGAGAAAATGTCTTAAGAACACTTTCAAACCTTCTCGTAACAAGGATAGCTTTTCGTTATTCGCAACTCGTTGAAATATAAACCTGGAAATAAGTACCAATATAAAAAATAAGTTATATGTACATAAAAGTAATACATTTTTGCAGCAAGAAAAAAAAAAAAATTATATATGTGTATATAAAAGTAATAGATTTTTACAGTGAGATTAATATGTTATATTAATATAGGTGTTAAGTAAATTCGTCACATTGGTTTTACAAGGTTCTAACTGAAATTTTTTATATTAAGTGAATTTAAAAAAAACTTTTAATTTTATTTAATGTTTAATTAAAATCATTTATATTATTTTTTTATTTGTTTATGTATTCTTTTTTTAGATGTATAAAAATAAATAAACACAAAATAAAAATATAAATATTTTTATTAAGACAAAAAAAAAAAAAAAAGATTTAACTGCTATTCTTCTAATATATATATATAAAAAAAGTTAGAACCTTGTCAAAACAACGCGACGAATTGGCTTCATGTATTTATAAAAAAACAAACTCTTTCGTGCTTACTTTGAGACGTTTTCAGGATATCTCAGTAAAACATTTTTAAAGAGATCAATCAAAAATGATATTGAATATTTATCTAATGTACCAAAGTTCACAACCTGAAAAATATTTTTTAAAATTCAAAACTTTAAGTTATAATGTAAAATATAATGTACCTTTAGAAAATATCAATGCTTGCTCAGGCAACCCAAGTCAAAATGTCTTATAAATCCTTATTTTTACAAAGTTATAAGTCATTTTTATCTATTTTAAGAGTGTGAAACATTTACAGACATTTTTTTTAATCCGAAATTTAACGCGAACTTTTAAGGCATTTTGACAAGAGAATACAATGAACGGTTTCAGAATCCAAAAAACGTAAAAACATTACAATAATAAAACACCTTTAGTACAGCTAACGATAATGATTTTGATGCAAGAAGATGAGCCAACAGCAGAACAAGGTTGCTTAGATTTTGTTTGGGTAACGATGGTATAACTTTAAATCGATCCCATATTGAATACTGTAGGGTTACCTAGAATTTTTTGTAACAAAATTAAAGGTTAAATAAAGAGACTTATAGGCAGAAAATTTAAGAATAATATAACATTTATATTAAAAAAAAAAGTTTCAATATAAATTAATAAATTAATAAATAAAAAATTAATAATATAAATTAATAAATTGTTAAAAAAAAATTAAAACAAAGTTTTCTGTAAACACCATAACAACAAAATATTTGTAAAAAATACTTTATTTACGTTACCCAGGCAACTTACAAGGAAAAAATTATTATTTTTTAAATTTTGCAATGTAATTTTAAAAAATATTATCATAAGTAAAAATTGAATGAGAATAAAACCTGATGACTGTGAGAAAATTGACACAGTTTATCTGCGAGATGGGCAAAAAATGGATTGTATACTTTGCTCTAAAAATTTGATTTTTAAATTTATTTGTAATATTGCAGATATATTTAAAACAAATTATAGATTAATAAACTTATCTTAATAAAATAAAAAAATACCTGCAAACAGCAGTCAAGCAGAACATGAATTATTTCTCTAGATTGCTTTTCTTTTAAGCCTAACTTTAACAGTTTCTCAAAAGCGTCAACATAATCCTAGAAACAAAAAAACGTCAACATAATCCTAGAAACAGTTTCAAAATAACTATTACTTAAACTACATATAAACTTTAAGCACACAACGCGTTACATATACCTATATAAAAATATAATTACTAGTAATTATATGTTGATTAGGTATATATATATATATATATATATATATATATATATATATATATATATATATATATATATATATATATATATATATATTTAAGGAGGCGGGGAGGAGGGGGGAGGAGGAGGAGGGCGAGCACTCAAAAGCTCCTGAAAACGTTCTTAAAAAAAAATCCTTAAAAAACTGATACCTTAAAAATCCTCTTTTTGGGGGAAGAGAGAGGGGGGGGGGGGAGAAAGAGAGATAAAGTGGCACCCCCTATACCCCATAAAACTATCTTTGGTTACATTCAAGACCAAGGATATTTGTAAAGGATAAATGAATAAAAATAGTAAAACACTTTGGTTTTAATGTGTTTAATTGGTGTTAAACATTATTATAAAATTAAATAGTAATATTATTAGGTACTTTATACTTATTACTATTTATATTATTTATTTATTTTAATAATCAGAGAACCTGACTCAATCATAGAGAGTATATATATATATATATATATATATATATATATATATATATATATATATATATATATATATATATATATATATATATATATATATATATATATATATATATATGTATGACATAGATAAAATATATGATTTAAATAAGACATACTACTTACACTTTTATGACTCAATCAAATAAAAAGATAATGTATGATTTGCAGTTTGATTCTTACTAATCAATCCAACACTGTAGAGAATGACTCTTAACGTAGCTTCAAAAATAAACATCAAAAGCAATAACAGGGACATTTTCCAGAAGCAACATGGCACTGTTTATACTCTATCACAGAGTTTGAGAAACCTACCACAGCTACTAAAGAGTTTGAAAAAAACCTTACTTATAACAGTTTCATTTAAACCAACATATTAAATAAAGATAAGTTGAAAGGCTGGTCAATAGAAATTTTAAGCTTAACCTTAAATTTTAGCCTAGGAGACATTCTACAAATAAGCAGCCGGGAAAGTTAAAATTAGCCAAGACGCCCAATATTATTTAGATTGAGAGCCCCAAGCAGGGGATAATTTATATTCATAAATTTTAGATTAGTTAAAAGTTTAAAAAATTAAAATAATATGCATTTTTTAATAAAATCAATTTTATTATTCAATATAATCTTTTTTAACAGACTTATTCCAGCAATCTTTAGTTTTATACCATCTCTGTAATAATTTTCGTTCAGCAAAATTTTTTTCTTATTTTAATAATTTTTCAGAAGCTCTGCAAAATACTGTTTTATGGCTGAATTAGGAATCTCAGCTTCTTCATTTTAAAAATTATACTTTCCACAAAAGCATTGTTTTATTTTGTTACTAAAAAGATAATAGTAATAAGGACGCAAATCTAGTGGGTGTCAAAAAACTTATGGAAACACATGGATTGTCTTGATGAAAAATGATAGCTTATTTTTGTAAACCAAGTCCTTATTCACAAATATCTTTAACCAACATGTCCATAGTTGCAATACTATTAATACTACAGAGGTAATTGTTTTACCTTTTTCAAATAATTCATTAAATTCTTTTTGCATTCAAAATAATTAATGCCATAATCTCTTTTGCTAATTGTTCTGAATTAACATGTTTTGGAGCTAAACAACCAGCTTCTGTTCACTTTAAATACTGTAGCTCTAGTTTAGAATCATGCAGTAGATCCAATTCTCATCCATATTTATAAAACAACACACTCAACTAGTTTTATTCTGTTCAAAACACTTTAAACCACACTAATAAATTTATTTTTAATTCAGAATTTGCTAAATTGTTAACAAATGCAACATTAACATCTCATTTTTTTACTTGTAATTTTTTATGTAAGTTTTTCATTTGTAATTTTTCATGTAAAAAAAAGATGGAGTAACTTGTTCATCTGAAATGCCTGTGGTATCAGCAACTTCACACTTAATTAAACTTTACAAACAGAATCAACGAGTTTAACTCTTATTATCTTCAATGCTTTGTTAAAATGCGCTAATTAAATTTGCTTCTCTTGCTTTCCTTTTTATCAAAGTTGATTTTCAAGGCTTGCTTGACCACATTTTAACTGTAAAACACATTGATGTACAGTAAACAATGAAGGAGTAGATTCATTTAACATCTTTAATATTTTTCAAACTTCTGTTGTTGATAAGTCTTTCAAAACAAAGTACTTTCTGACTGCACAATACTTTGTTTTTCCATTGTAATAAATTACACTGATGCATAAATTTCAACTGACTTTAAATAAAAAATGAATTTGCAGATCAAAATAAAGATTTGTGTGTTCAAATGGAAGACAAAACATTAAATTTTGTATATGTTTTGATTCCTCTACTGGTTAATAGGTGTCATTTTCAAAAATCAAAAAACTTGTAATATCACAATAAAAACAATAAGTTTTTATCCCACAACCAATTTTTGAACCTCAATCTTTTAGAGGTCGCCATCAAGTTGGCAAAAAAAATGTGCTAATCTCAAACACTTTTAGGTCAGCAGTTAGGTTGGCATTGCCGAAAGCCGACCCTAATTCCGAGGGTTGATATATATAAAAATATTGCATGGTAGTCAAAAGGTTTCTTCCATAAACTGTAGTTTTAAATAGAGCGCTAATAAACCAGACCAGAAAAAGTTTAAAAACTGAAATAAAAGTTTTTTTTTTTAAATAATAGATTGCTTGCTCAAACCAAACTCTCAGTTGATGTAGCAACACTCCGTGCATGTTTTAAAAATATGTTTTTAAAAAACAAAAAAAAACAAAACAATTATTGCGATTTTTTGTAGAACAATTAAATTTTTGAAAAACAATAAAAAAACAATTATTGCGGTTTTTTGAAATACAATTAAACTTAATGTACTTCCTCATTATTTTAATTGGTTTGACTTTTAGACGACATAAATATGTAGCTTACTTGTTGAAGTTGCATAATTGTTATTAAAAGAGACTTTTTTTTTTAAACCATAAAAATCTCTTTTGACTAAGATATAAGGATATATATATATATATATATATATATATATATATATATATATATATATATATATATATATATATATATATATAACTGTAGTACTTTGCAACCAGTACTTGTTGAGCACTCTTAATTGTATTTTACATAAAATAAACATGGAAACTAACAATTTTAATTATTCCTTAAAAAACATCCCAATCCCAGACAAAAAAGTTTCTTTAATTGAAAAAAAAACATTTTATTAAAAGAATTCGTTGGAAAGCCCATTTTTTCTTAAAATCTGAAAACAAAAAAAGTCCTATAATTGAAAATAACCAAAAAGAAAATTTCGGATTCAAAAAAAAAAAAAAACGCCCACCATTTATTTCTAACCTAGAAAACTTTGAAAACGATTTATTACACTTGATTAAAATAATACAATTTCGAAATATTAACAATGATTTCCAAAAGGAACTCAAGTTAAACATTAATAATATTAAATCAAACCCTAATATTTTGATAAAACAAGCAACATATACCAAATTACCCCAGATAATCACCATTAATTACTGCGCAACAATATTTCTAATAACTACAAAAAAGCCTCGAAAAACTCGGAAAATTCAATTAATTTAGAAGGCCAAAACATTGCTAAAACAATTAATTTAGATGCTAGAATTGAATCAGTCGCATATTAGTCACAAATATAATTTGGTTCAACCCTCCGAAAAGCAAAAATGTTTCAACAAACATTGGAAAAGCGTTTTTAAAATTAGTTGACAAACATTTCCCTCCCTCTAATAAATTGCACAAAATTTTTAACAGAAACACTATTAAAGTAAGCTATAGCTGTACAAAAAATATTGAAAAATTATAAAAGGCCATAATTTTGCATTGATTAATAAAAATGAATTTCTCAAAGAAAAAATACTCAAAATTGTAACTGCAAGCAAAAACTTGACTGCCCTATGAATGGCAAATGCTTATCAAAAAATATTATTTACAAATGCATTGTTTCCTTGCAAAACAACCCTGATAAATATTATATTGGCTTAACCGAGGGCAAATGGAAAAAATATTATGCCAATCACAAACAATCTTTTAAACATAAAAAATACTCAAAAGAGACTATGCTGTCTAAATATATTTGGCATCTAAAAGAAAAAAATATTAATTCTAAATTAAACTGGTCTATCTTAAAAACTGCGCCTGCCTATAATAACATTTCCAAAAAATGTATACTATGTTTACAAGAAAAATTTGAAATTATTACTCATTTAGATCAAGAAAATTTACTGAATAAAAAATCAAAATTAATTTCTAAATGCAGACATGAAAATAAGTTCCTATGAAAAAATTATAAAAACAAATGACCAGTCCAAATTTATTCTAATTCTAAAGAATTCTTTTCATGATTTTTTAATTATCTAATGTAGTTGATGTAACTTCCTGGTTGAAAATACTACAGTTATTACATAATTAATTATAACAATTCCCAACTTCCTTTGAAATAATTTTTCTATAATTTGAAAAACTTTTTTGTGTTTAGACATTTTTCCTGATGAACCTACTGTTGTTGAAACACAGTGTTGAAGAAATCAAAAATTAGATAAGTATTTTTACTAATTTTTGCTCTGTTCTTTTAGATCATTGAGCACTCTGTTTGTAGAATACACTAACATAATATATTTATATATATATATATATATATATATATATATATATATATATATATATATATATATATATATACATATATATATATATATATATATATATATATATATATACATATATATATATATATATATATATACATATATATATATATATATATATATATATATATATATATATATATATATATATATATATATATATATATATATATATATATATATATATATATATATATATATATATATATATACAGTGGTGTGAAAAATATTAAGACCACCAAGAAAAAAAGCTTTTTTTTTAGTTTATACCACTTTTTAGATTCTAAAAAAGTTGCAGCACTACTTTATTTTATTATAAACGTGCTGTGGGTGTGGCTGAGTATTGAAATTATTAATTTTAATTTTAATTTATTAACTTTTATTGTAGAGTTATGTGTTTTAGTAAACATTTGGTATATTTTGCCTTGTGAAATGTAAGTTGCAGACAAGTGAATATGTATGGTTCAAACGAACTATAAGTGATTTTTGTTAGATTATTGCTGTTGTTAGTGATACAGTTTAATATTTTTCTGATTTTAAATATGTGATTTTGATTATTTAAGCATTTTTTTTTGTCAGATTATATTATATTTTCAAAATATGGGTAAAGTTGCTGACCCTAGTCCCAGAAAGCGAGGCAAAGTTGAAGCATTATTAAAGTTGGAAACATTTTCACAACGGGAAATTGCCAAGAGATGTGGACTAAGTAAAACAGCAGTTTTTACCATCAAGAAACGATTGGACTTTGGTTTTACATCCTCTCCAAGACGTTCCACTTCAGGACGAAAACCAGTCATGACGCCACGTGCAAGAAGGGTTCTGCTTGCAAACGTTCGAAAAAACAGAAGAATGACCAGCAAGCAGCTCCAGGGTGTGCTGCAGGAGCACCAGATCAATGTCTCAACAAGTTGCGTTCGGAGATGGCTGATACAAGATGGATTTGTAGCACGTCGACCGCGCAAAAAACCGCTCTTGACCAATGCTCAACAAATGCGACGGCTGCAATGGGCCATGGATCACAAAGATTGGACCACAGAACAATGGAGAAAGGTATTTTACCCTTTACCATTTTTTATATAAGAGCTTACAATCATGTACTTTAAGTTGAAGCAAAATGTAACATATTTTTTCATATAATAATGATGTTTAATATCATTACCCACTAGTGCAATTGTTTTATGTATCGAACATTGTAGCAATGGCTATGTTTATTGCATGAATTCAAAATGAATTGAACATGTAACCAGTGATTACAGGATGTTAATCTAATGTAAGCTCAAGGCTTTTACAGTGTGTTTGTATTTTTAGGTTTGCTTTAGTGACGAGTCTATGTTCGAGATACTCGATGATAAATGTCAGTACGTGCGCCGTCGTTCTGGGGAAGAATTTCATCCGCAATGTCTGGTAAAGACCGTCAAGCATCCTACCTCAGTAATGATATGGTCAATGATAAGTTCCCATGGTGTAGGAGCCCTTAGAATTGTTGAAGGCAGAATGAATCAACATCAATACATCAACATATTAGAGAAAAGCCTTCTACCTCAACTTCCAATTCATTTTCCTGATGGTGATTTCATCTTCCAACAAGACGGTGCACCGTGTCATCGGGCACTCTCTGTTACAAACTTTTTGAATCGTAATAATGTTCCTATCCTACCATGGACTGGTAATTCACCTGATATGAACCCGATAGAAAACTTGTGGATGATAGTCAAAAAGAGAATTGCCGACAGAAAACCAACAACAAAAGTCGCATTGATTGAGGCGCTCATAGAGGTTTGGACACATGATCCAGAAATACAAGACATGTGTCCAAGACTGATTGATGGAATGCCTAAGAGGGTTGAAAAACTTATTGCAGCTAGAGGAGCATCCACAAAATACTGAACTATGCCCATTTTATGACATTGTGTGCGTGTCTTTAAAGGAAATATTCAAAAAATTTACTTTTTCAACAATGGTCTTAATAATTTTCACACCACTGTATATATATATACATATATATATATATATATATATATATATATATATATATATATATATATATATATACACATATATATATACATATATATATATATATATATATATATATATATATATATATATATATATATATATATATATATATATATATATATATAGCATATTTATGTAACAAATTGTTACCGTATTTTTGTTACATTAATTAAATATGAATTTTCAGAAAAAAAAAAGAAAACAACTAATAATGAAAGAAAAGATTGCTGCCCCATGCCAAACCCTCAGTTGATGTAGCAGCACTCCACTGCGAGTCAGGCTATTTGTCAGTCGATGTACATACTGAAGCCCCCGGCAGCAGGCTGTTTCAGTATGACATCACACTGCTGCATTATTTTTGTCTAAAATAATGTACTTCTGAAATCTATTAAAATCAGCTTGTACCAGTGTTACATGCATCAGTTTTATTTATTAGGGTGATAATAAAACAAATGAATATAGCAGTGACCTATTCCCACACCCTAACATCAGGGCGCCAGGACCCAGACCTGTTTCTTAAGCCCTTTTGAGACCCGTTTTTTTCAAAAATGATAAATTTCTGAAATGTATTAAAACAAACTATTACCAGTGTTACATGCATCAGTTTTACTTAATAGGGTGACGACGAGTGTATGAATGTATATAGCGGGGGTAACTTTGAGCAAGGGCAAGGGGTAAAGATATAAAAAGCTGTTATAAGTACTTAAAAAGGTCCTTTTTTTTAACATTTCTTCAGTTTTTTAATTGTGAGTACCAGTGGCCCATAAGCCCCAAATGGTGTCCCTCTACCAGTCATTTCTACCTCAGCCATAATTAAAATTTATAAATTTAAAAATAACAAAAGATATTGTACTCAAATTAAACTTTTAAAAGAATTAAAAATTTTCTTATGCGTTCAAGAAAACATATTACAAGTAACAAATTTTAAAATTATTTGAATGAAATAACATACATAATTTAATCAAATCTTGTCATGTAACTAAATTAAAATATAACAGAAAAACAATAGCCATATATTATCATTATTACCATAATGTATTTAACTATATAATTAGTTCATATTATATGTATATATATATATATACATACATATTTGAATAGATTAAACTGTTGCTATTTGGAATCATTATGGCTTAACTGTTTCTTTGTAGCTTCAGTTGAAAAATGTTTTCTATGATACTCAACTTCTTGGTAGAGAAGCTGATGTTGATTGTTCGTTTTTGTCAAAACATCATTAAAGTCAGTGGCTAATTTAACTGCCCGTTCTGCACAGTCATTAACCACTTTCATGGCACGAACTAACTTAGAAGCAGACTTGTACACATCATGATTAGCCCAAGTTTTATGTCAAGAATTCTTTTGGTAGATTGAGAGAGTCAAACAAATTCATTGAGCTTCGTGTAACAAAGTTAGCTATAGAGAGTTGAGAGAACGTATAAATCTTGTTTAAAGCAAGTATTCTACTATCACTTGGTAATGGTTCTTTTTGTAAGGCATTTACAATTTACACTATTTTTATCAATAGAAATTTTATCACTGAATAATGGGAGAGCAGCTAGTTCTTCACTTAAATACCACAAAAAATAAAATAACTGAAGTTTGATTTTATTTTTTGCAACATTTACAACTTTGCTGTCAACTTGATAATAGTTCTTGGTCACTTTTAAAAGAAGGGGACCATTTTTTGGTGCTTGTGTTGTCAGAGGTGCTGAAAACCAGAAGCATGCATACGTTGTGGTTATGAAGAGACATATTCTTTTTAAAATCCCAATTTTTTTCTCTGTGATATTTAACTAATGACAAAAACCAAACATCTTGCACAATGGTAAGCCCCAGGAATGCGAATAGTTGTTGTATCATTATTTCCTCCCAAAAGGAGAAGAGCTAGTCTTCACTAAAGAATTCGGAGCTAGTCTGAAGTCTTTATAATCATCACGTGGTTGCGTTTCCTTTAAGTATTTTTTCAAATTTTCCACTACATCGGATTTTAATATGCAAGCCACGCTTTTTCAAACTTTGTAAAGCATCCAATTCCGCTTTTATTACTTTCAAGTGATTCAAACTTTGATTTTTCTATTAGCTCCCACTGGGACTTCACTTTACCAAAAAGTTCAATGTTTGGTCTTTTTGATACAAAAAAACGCATTAAACACTGCATTTTGTACAGATTTCAAGAATATGATGTCGACTGGCTAAAAACAAAACTCTTTGATTAATTGACTTCTTTTGTCCCATTAGGGCGCCAGTACCAGCAGGTATCTCAGGGATCTCCAATAATTTCTCAATATTCAAGCCAGATACAACAATTGGCAGACATTCACATCTGGTTGTACCAACATTCAACAAAGAAAATTTTTTCTTACTGCTGTTGCGAGAGATTTACGGGATGTAGTTTGAGCTTCCATTAGAGTGGAACGTGAAAATGTTAATATATTTATATCAATACTAATTGCAGCTAGGGCTGGTGTGACAACCAGCATTGCTTGTCGTGGTGTTATCTTTGTTTGGTCTAATGCTGCATGAAAGAGTTGATTGTTGATTGATGCAAGAATACAACATTTAGAGATTGTAATTGAGAGTTGACTAGTGCCCATAGTATAATGTTTTTAATTATTTGGACGAGTAAAAGCTTTTTGTGTTTGAATTGAGAGTAATCTAAATTGTAATCCATTAATGTATCTGTAGATATGACTTTACTTTCTTTATGTCATTTAAAGCGCCTTTCTTCTTCAAGCTTGCTTTTTTTGTATTTTACAACTGCTTTCTTATGCATTAAGTCTTCTGATGTCATTAACATCTTTCGGGGACTTCTCTGGTCTATCAGAAATTGTTTATCTTCATTTATCTTGATGAGACAATCCCATTCACCATGAGCAATATCAAAAAACGCATTCATCTTGGCAGTGAATTTTTCTTGATAGCTATGTTGAGTAGCTGATTTTCTACTTCTCTGCTTAGACACTTGAACATGTTGCTAGTGAATACTCTTAAGTTTAGCAACTACATGAGGCTTTGTTATAGTTAGAATATTAGCTTTAAACCAGAAAATCATAACTTTATCTGCAACTGTGTTGCAGGATATTGAAAGAGTTGACTTTTTGATTATCATTTCATAAAAATGTGGTGTTGCCCTCTACATAGGGCAACACCACTTGTTGGCAACTGACTTGGCCCATCTATTGTTGAGAGAATATGTCCAACTAGCCAAACATTTGTAGTTGAGCCTGTTGCTTTGTCTTAAGCAGCCATCTTCTTAAGTAATATATTTATACTTTTTTACTATAATTGACAGAATATAATAGAAATTTATAAAATATAAAATGCTCATAGTCAAATAATAAAACAATAAGGTTTTAAATGATACAACCCCCCCTTCCCCCTTTTTTCTTTACATTTTTAAAATTTTGGTCAATTTAGAGTTCCAAAATAGGATTTGGGGGTAGTAAGTGACCATGGACCTAGCCCCTTGCTAAAAATGAGACTTTTTGCAAATCCGGCCCCGGAAAAATTATAAGATTTAGCAGGGGTTGATAGTCGGGGCTAGAAAAAAATTTATAATTCTTTATATATTAAAATTTTATACTTACATTTACTATTTATTAAATTCTTGCATATATTTATGCCAGTATATAATAAATAGGGACAGATACAGTAAAAAGATGTAACTTGTTGAATAAGAAGTCAAACAAAAGTGAATTTTAGTTTATTGTAATAGAGATGATAGCTTGTTTGAGCATTGACCATGATTAGAGAAACAGCATAAAAGAGGAAGGTTAAAGCCTGCTACAGCTGCTGCTGATAATGATGCCAATAATGATGATGATGATGCCAATGATGATGATGATAATGATGACGATAATGATGATGATGATAATGATAATAATGATGATGGTGATGATGACAATAATGATAATGATGATGAAGATGATGATGACGGTAATGATGATTATGATCATGTTGATCATAATGATGTTTATATATGCATATATATACAAAATAAAACATGAATTTAAAATTTTTTTTTGTACTTTAGGATGTATAAATGTTTATGCAGTCCTGGTCACAAATTGGCTCAGACTATATTTTATCAAACTCGGCCCAGTCAAATATCAAACCTGGTCACTTACTATTTGGGGGACCACTTCCCATTTTCAGTTTGCAAAAAAATTTTAACTATATACTTTTTATATCAGACCTCACTAAATAAGAGGTTATGCGATTAAAAACTAAAAAAAATTTTTTTCCATATAAAAAAAACCACCCTAATATATATATATATATATATACATATACATATACATATATATATATATATATATATATATATATATATATATATATATATATATATATATATATATATATTCATGTGTTTAATTATTTATGAATCAAATTACATGTATATTTGCTTATATATATATATATATATATATATATATATATATATATATATATATATATATATATATATATATATATATATATATAAATTAATAAGTGTGTAAATAATATACATAAATTTTTTCATAATTAAGGGATAAATCTTATAAATTTGATATCAAAAAAAGAAAAACCTAAAAATGGCTGCCTAATCACCTATATCAAACTTTAAAATAAGAAATTGCTTTTATGTCTACATTAAGATACCAACTCATTCCTTATATTTAAAAAGTTATTCTTGGTGTACGAATTTATGACATACTCTTAATAAACGCAGAAGTTGAAGAACCAACAGTGCCTTGTAAATAACATAGTGTATCAATGTGGGTGATTAGATTGCCATTTTTAGATTTTTTTTTGTTTTTTAACTTTTTATTTTGTTTTGACAATGGCTTTGCACACTCCACTATAACTTTATACTTTCACGGATTTTTTTTGTTTTGTATTACATGGCTGACGATCGACTTTAGGCATCAAACTACTAGTACTGTAAAACTATACATTTTCTCTGTTTATAAATTTTTATATATATGTATTTATATATATATGTATTTATATATATATATATATATATATATATATATATATATATATATATATATATATATATATATATATATATATAAATACACACACATATATATGTGTATATATATGTGTGTATATATATATCACTGAAAAAAACACATACTGAAACTTTTTAGTCCCTGTGTAATAAGCTTTATAACTAATAATTTAATATTTCACGACCAGGAGGTAGTCCATTGATATAGGGTGGTAGCCCTCCTTTCAAGATGAAATGGCTCTTGGATCAAACCAAGAAAAGAAAGTGAAAGAACTAATATTTTTTGCAATTAACCAAGTCAAGACAGAGCTAATGGAGAGGATTGACAATCTGGAGCAAATTGTCATCGATAAAGAAGTTGTAATCAATAAAATGAAATTGAAACTTGAAATCCTTGAAAAAAATAAAGTTTGTTTAAATGACACTAACAGTAAGATTTCAAAATACAGCGACTTTGCAGCAGCCTTAGCAAAACCAGGATCACAAGCTAACACAGCTCTTGTTAGTGCCATTTCTGCAAATGCTAAAGCCACTGAAAACAAAATTTTTGTAGGCATGTTTCCCTTTAATACTTTAGACCAGATTGCGGACGAATCCACAACAACTGAAAAAGTAAAGAAATCATCTTTAAAAATTAATGCAAAGATTGTATTTACTCAAAGAATTAAGCCCAAATTTAGTCCAACTAATGATGCAGTAAACAGCTCAAATACCAGAAACAGCCAAAATTCAATTATTGTTGAATTCGACAGTGCAGAATCCAGAAACATGGAATTAGTAGCAGCACCAATTCTTTCCAAAACGGAACACAAGAATGTTTTTATCAGACCTGATCGAACAATTGCGGAGTAAGCTGAGTTTAACAAGCTTAACTTTGAGAGGAAAGAGGCAAACAGAGATCTTGAAAAAAATGGTAACCTTGATAAACCATTTCGATTTGTCATCCGCAGCAATAGGGTCCGCTGCATAGATGTATCTAAGACCCTTAAAATCAACGGCCGTTCAATACACCCATTTGTTAAATAGCAAAAAGCCCATATTGCTCGTTCGAAACCAGTCAATACACAATAATATTGAGTGTACTAATATATCATCCACCTCTGCTCAAAGCTATTCAAACCAGCCATTAAATACTTATATATGCCAAGAAAGTAACTCAAATCATTTATACTGTTACTACACAAATGCTTGTTCACTGAACAACAAACTGTTTTTGCTTGAAGCCCTGGCATACACTTTTAAATACAATGCTATTTTTATAACTGAAACTTGGGCTAACATCAACAACTAAATGCACATGCATGGTTATAAACTATACTGCAACAACAGGGAAGGCCGTGGAGGTGGTGTTGCAATCTATATAAATGATAAACTAAATTCGTTTGATGTGAATATGCATCCATTAAACTGCAAATCTGTTGAACAAATATGGTGTACTGTAATATTAGAAGAAGAGAACATTTTGCTAGGGTGTATGTATAGACCTCCTCCTAAACACAATGATGATATCAATGCACGCCTAAATCTTGAACAAGCAGTGTTAGCATCATTAGTTGGCCTCGAATGCCGCAGATTTCAATTTTAATAAGTTAACATGGAACTAAAGCGTAGCATACACATCAGTAGGAGCCACTTTATCAGATCATCGATTTGTACATACTCTTAAAAATCGCTATATATTTCAAGTGGTAATTTTGTTTCATTCTGCAACTTAAATAGCAAATATAAAAGTTTTCTTGATTTAATTCTTACCGAATCATCCAATCGCATCTACAATATCGAACCTCTTCCTCTGCTTTGTAATACCTCCAACCAATACCACCTGTCTATTGAATGGCATCTGGCTACCACCAACACTATAAAAAGACCTCTTTTTGTGCGATCGAATTTGTACTATAAACTAGCAGACTTCAAAAATCTGAATCTTGATTTCAAAAATATTGACCGGGATGTTTTGTTTACTTCTACAAACACATCACAATGTTACGAAATTTTTCTCATTGAGTACAATTGTTTGTGCAATAAATGGATACCTTGTAGTAAGAAATTAATTCATAAAACTCAACCACCCTGGATGAATGATCAGCTACGTAATCTTATTGCAAAAAAGAAACATTTATGGATTTTAATCCAGCAAACCAGATCCCATATTATACCAGTTCTCAATGAATATAAGCAGGTTCGCAACCGAATTAAAAAATACACTAAGCAATGCATCAGAAACTATGAAAATACAATAGTTCACAACAATTCCAAGAAACCTACTACTTAGCTATGTAAAATCAAAGCAAAAAATCAAAAATCAAATCAACGCTATGTATGATTCAAACAATTATACTATTAACTCAGGTCCTGAGATAAGTAATATTTTAAACTCATATTTTAAATCTGTCCTTTGTTAATAAAGATCTTGTTTCTCTAATGCCGGACTTTAAACATCAAACTACAAGCTTTGTTTCGGAAGCAGTGGTTTCTTTAGAAAAAGTAATTTCAAGCCTCAGCAAACTAGATCAATATAAAGCTCCAGGTGAGAATGGTGTGCACCCATTAAAGAATTAATGGGTGGTTCTTAAAGAATGTGCTAGTACAATAGCGTACCCTCTGACAAAAATATTTCACAGCTCACTTCAAGAAGGTTCTGTACCCAATGCTTGAAAAATTGCTAACGTGACGCCTTGCACAAATGCGGAAGTCGATTAAATGCAGCTAACTATTGTCCAGTTTCGCTCACGTCTGTACCATGCAAAGTCCTGGAACGAACTATCCAGGACACTATCTTGAATTATTTATATAATGATCTAATTTGCCATATCGCAGAACAACATGGATTTGTTAGGAACAAAACCTGCGTCATCAACCTTTTGGGGTCAATGGACATTATTTCTTCATCTTTGCCAGATAAGCAATTAGTTGATATAATCTTTTGAAATTTTGCTAAGGCTTTTGACACTGTGCCGCATTAACGTCTTATGCATAAACTAAAAGCCTTCGGTATCACTGGAAAACTACTTTGCTGGATTGGTGACTTACTAACCAAAAACAGAGAGTTGTGTTTGAGGGGTACATGTCCAGCTGGGCAAACATAACTAGCGGTGTACCACAGGGTAGTGTCTTGGGTCCACTTTTGTTCATCCTTTACATAAACGATTTGCCATCAGTTATCAATTACTTCCCTTGCAAGATGTATGCAGATGACTGCTCATATTAAAGATGCTTCAGACTCAGACAAGCCTCAATTAGATTTAAATCATGGAATGGTCTGAAAAATGGTACATGAAGCTAAACTACAAAAAATGCAAAGTGATCCATATGGGTAAAAACAACCTCCAAAAAAATTAATATATATTTGATGCAGGATCTTTGACCAACATTAACATTTTAAAATCTGAAAAAGAGCACAATCTTGGCATTACCATTACCTCAAATGGCAAATGGGACACACGCTTCGGAAATTGCATCTAAAGCTAACAACTTTTTAGGATGGATGAAAAATACTTTCTTAAGCAGAGACGCAAAACTATGGAAGAAATTATACACAATGTACATAAATCCACATTTAGAATTTGCTACTCCAGCCTGTAATAATTATTCAAAATTTGCAATACAACGCATAGAACATATCCAAAAGAGAGCTACAAAAGTACCTCACAGCCTAAAGAAAACCGGTATGAAGATCGCCTGCAGGTTCTTAATTTAGACACTATAACAACCAGAAGAACTTGTTTCGACTGCATTCAATATTTTAAAATTGAAAACAAAATTGATAGAGTGACTTGGCAAGTTGAACCATTGACAGTAGAACCTAAGTATTGTCACCGTAAACGTGTATGTAAGGAAATAACAGTTAACTGTGAAATATGTCAGAACAGAGTAGCGAATTCGTGGAACAATCTTCCGAATGATGTAGTTCAGCAAACTTCGGTTGATCTTTTTAAAGCTCATTACAATAGGTTTTTAGATAAAAACCATTAGCTTATTTAAAATGTTTAATGTAATTACCTGCTTATAGCAGGGCTGGTATTCATGCTCTGTTCCAGGAGTTATCTCCTTGCAGTAAATATATACAATACTATATACATATATATATATATATATATATATATATATATATATATATATATATATATATATATATATATATATATATATATATATATATATATATATAAATACACACACAAATATATATTTACAATTTTTTTTTTTTCTTTCTTTGTAATTCACCTCCCCAAGGCCGAGAAGGCCACTACATATGAGGAAGCTACTTGTGGTTATAACCCTCCCTCAACTCTATAATTCCGAAACACGAACCTTGATGAACAAGGGCGCTGCGCGGAGAAACAAGTTGAGCGCGGTACTACCAGGGACATGGTGGGAATCGAACTCGGAACCTCTCGCTTATAAAGTGAGCGCTCTACCACTACACCACTACCGCATATATATATATATATATATATATATATATATATATATATATATATATATATATATATATATATATATATATATATGTATATATATATATGTATATATATATATATATATGTATATATATATATATATATATGTATATATATATATATATGTATATATATATATATGTATATATATATATATATGTATATATATATGTATATATTTATATATATATGTATATATAAAAATACATATATATGCATATATATAAAAATATATAAATTAGCCCTCGACATAAGATTGCCATAAAAGGCCGATATAAAAGTGTTTGAGGTTAGCGAAAAATTGCTAACCTCACTTATATACTTTATGGTAAAACCTTTATGTGAATTTTTTTTTGCCAACCTGATGCCAACCTCTAATAGTTTAAAATCTGAAAAAAATTTACGACCTCATTTTTCCTAATACAGAAGGCTGATATATATATATATATATATATATATATATATATATATATATATATATACATATATACATATATATATACATATATATATATATATATATATATATATATATATATATATATATATATATATATATATATATATATATATATATATATATATATATATCATAAGACTTTCAACTACTAAACTTATGGAATTTTAAGCGTTATTATTTTAAATTGTGTATGTGTATATCTGAATATTTAGTTTATTTATCAATAAATAGCAAAAACCAATAAAACTATTTATCTAAATTATTTGTTTTATACAAATAATAAAAAATAAAAAAATACCTCGCTGCTCATAATAACACAAAAAATCTTTCGCCTTAAATCAGTATTCATCCTCTGTTTCTTAGCAACATCTAGTAATTTTGAACTAACAGTAGCTTCTACAGTAGTTATCTGTTTATTATTAGGATTATCAGCAGGACCTCTTCCTGTCCATGCAGAGCCAACAATCCACCACTTTCCTAAACATTAAAATATATATGGTGTGAGTTTATATTAATATATATATATATATATATATATATATATATATATATATATATATATATATATATATATATATATATATATATATTATATATATATATATATCTATATATATCTATATATATCTATATATATCTATATATATCTATATCTATATCTATCTATCTATCTATCTATCTATCTATCTATCTATCTATCTATATATATATATATATATATATATATATATATATATATATATATATATATATATATATATATATATATATATATAATATTCAACTGAATTTTTCAATATTTTTATAATTTTAACAATATAAATATTTTTAAACAAATAGTATATAAAACTACATATGTTAAACTTGAAATTGGACAAAGCCTAACATGTTAATTTCACCCTTGAATTTTCTATCATTTTTGTTACTGCATTCCCCAAGTCCAAGATGCCATAACAGTCAAAGTTTTTTTTTTATTGTTGATACAACCCTTTAACTCAAAAACACAAGCTTTAAATGAACAAGGTTGCTGTGTAGAGAAATAAGTTATTAGTTGCTGTGTAATAAATAAGCATGGTACTTGGGATGTGGCGAGGATCAAACCTTAAAATTTTTGTGTGATCTACCACCTCTAAAACATATGGATGGACTATGATCAAGAAGGTTACCTATTTTTAAATTTTTCTTTCATAATTGTTAAAACCCCTTTTCAACCTTATAACTTCAGAACAATGAAAAACTTGGCCACTTGACCACAACATGGTGGTTGCCACTTGGCTACAAAAGAAATTTGGATTAAATGTCCTAAACTACTTGATAAATATTTTTTAAACCTTTCATAATTGTAGATGGTAGTCTAGACAGAAAAAAAAATTTAACAAAGAAAAATAAATTTTGTGCATCAAGGTGGTATTTTAAAGAATAGATCTACATGAACACTGATGCTGACATACTTTAATGAGTGGATCACTTCTGTTAATAACAATAAGATAATAAATATTATTTATATAGACTTTAAGAAAGCCTTTGATTCTGTTTCTCAACTGTTCAAACTTCACTGTTTTTAGTAAACTCTTTCTCACTATTCAACAAGATGTCATTCTCGAAAATTTATTTCATGTAACAAAACAAAATAATATTCAGGAATTTTCTACTGCAAAATAACTACTAAATTATGGAATTCTTCCACTGACCATATGGTTAATTCATCTTCCTTGTTTAAATTAAATTTAAAAAACAATAAACAGCACCATTATGAACAATATTATCTTGCCTTGGTGTTACATAATAGTGCCTAATGTTTTACTATATTGTGTATATATATTTTTTAATCCAAATAAATTGAATACTAAAAATATTAAAAATACTTAAAATATTTATATAGTATTAGTAATAAAAATTATGTTAAAATTAAAAAAAATAAACAATTTTAGAAAATTGAAAAAATAATTATTAAAAAAATTAATAAAAATGGGTTCATGTGTAAATAAATACTATTAGAGCGCATAAAATTTTAAATATTGTTAAACGTTATTTTCAGAATTTTTTTATTAGTTATTTTAAGAATAATGAATTACCTTTTTCTTTTGCATTAAGTAAATCCTCAAGTGGAACTTTTAAACAGCAATTTTGCTCTAAATATTAAAATATACTGCTAAAAGTTATTACTATTAATATATATATATATATATATATATATATATATATATATATATATATATATATATATATATATATATATATATATATATATATATATATAGAGTGAAAAATCTTTGAATCCACAAGAGTTGAGAGCGTTATTATAAAATGGTGCGGCTCTATCAAATATCAAAGGCCACAAATTTCACAAACTTTTTAATCGAAACAAATTAAAGGTTAGTTATAGCTGCCTTCCAAACATCAAGAGTATTATTACTTCTCATAATAAAAAGATATATAAATCTCATGAAAATGCCAATCAATTATGCAATTATCGACAAACCACCATATGCCCACTCAACGGAAAATGCCTTACAAAAAATCTTATTTATATTTGTAACGTAAAACTCACCAAGAAGAAGAAGGATATTATTATATTGGGCTTACTGAGAAAGCTTTCAAAAACAGATGGTAAAAACATAAAAACTCCTTTGTTTATGAAAGTAAGGCCAACTCCACTGAACTTTCAAAATTTGTGTGGGAATGCAAAAATAAAGCTTTAGAACATATATTAAAATGGAAAACTATCGATCAAGCAGAGCCATTCAAACCTGGTGGTAAATTTTGCAATTTATGCTTGACAGAAAAATACCACATTATCACATCACCATTAAATTTACTTAACAAACGAACCGAGCTAGCGTCAATATGCCACCATGAAAATAAATTTCTAATTAAAAACTTTAATGACATCAAAGCAGACACTCCATAGTATTTTTTGTATATAACTTTTGTCGTTACTTTTTTTGTTGCTGTTACATCTGTTGATCGCTATTGCGTGAAACTTTAAGTAATGCAATTGAAATATATATTAATAACTATTTATTTTTCACTAATTATATATATATATATATATATATATATATATATATCTAATAATATATACACATATATGTGTGTGTGTAGTAGATATATATATATATACATATGTGTGTGTGTATATATATATGTGTGTGTGTGTATATATATAATATATATATATATATATATATATATATATATATATATATATATATATATATATATATCTATTAATATATACACATATATGTGTGTGTGTAGTAGATATATATATATACATATGTGTGTGTGTATTAGGGATATGACTTTTTTGCAACCTACTAGGCCTGTATCGTAATTCAATGAACTTTTATGTAAAAAGAACGAATAGATGTTTCATTTTGACATATTTTGAAAAAAGGTCACCCCAAAACCAAAAAATCAAATTTTCAATAGGTACACTTTTGTACAGTAAATGAATATTAAAGGCTGAAGATGTTGTAAGAGTCATACTCCTGTTGTTATTTTATTTATTTATGCAACATGTACTGTGATATAACAAAAAACATTATGTGATATATAATTATACAAGTATTACAAAATTAACAGTATCAAAGCGTCTAGTACAACAATATACATAACTGTCTGTGTCTATAGGCCTACTGTGTTTAGTACATGGGTCACATGATGCTCACGTCTCATAAAGAGTCTAGCGCTTATTACTTAGAATGAATCGAAGTTGCAGTTTGTCTTTCTTTCTGCAGGAAGCATACAGGTCTTGCATCACCTTGATTGCACGTTCAGCTATCTGATTACTTCGTGGTATGTCGATGACGGATGGCTCTTTCTTCCAGTGATTTTTGAATGACTGCAATACCTTTTTGTAAGGCTTCAATACATCAGATAAATTCTTGAAGTCATTGTCATTGTACTTTTGACTACTAAACCAATGTTCTGCCCACTCATATGAAATGAACCTGCAAACCTTCTCCAAATTCTTTCTCGCTTCAGGCATAAGAATGAACGCCAGAATGGCGAGAATGGCTCTTGAGTTCCATCTGGCATTGCTCATATTAGGAATGTTCTGAAAGTGAATCAGAGGAAAGTTTCTTTGTTCTTCATAGAACCTAAACACTCTTGTTAAATGGTACAAAAACTTCATATCGTCTCTCCACCCTGATTTATCAAGAATTTCTACAGTTCCATTCACAAACTTATCCTTCAGTTCATCATACTTATTCAACAGTTCAGACACAAATGGGTATTCAATGTTTGGAGATTTGGTATCACCCCCAAGTTCTTCGTCCATCACCAGACGGAGAATCCTGTCTAGTACGTGATGCTGACAACCGATAAATTGTGGTATTGTGACACCCTTTAATTTAAACATACGTTGCAACTTCACAACAACTCCATTTCTCTTCCCAGTATTGACGTTTGTTGTATCAGTAATGATCATCTTAATTGAATTCCACAAATTGTATTCATCAATAAGTTTGGCAATTTTTTCAGCAACAGTTTCAGCTTTGCCATCTTTTAAACGCAGTGCATCAAGTTTCACGTCAGTTCTTTCATTCTGAAGTACAACTACCTGATATTCCTTATCATCTATTCGTTTGCCGTCAAAGTGTAAGGACCACTGTTCCATTTTAAGTTGTTGTATCATTTCTTTTTTTAATTTACCTGCCTCTTTGAATATGGACTTGTAAATTGCTGATTGACTTGGAGTTGGAATATCAATACCTTGTTGTGATAATACATTGCATATTTTAGCAGCTTTCTTTGTGGAAACTCCACTTGATGTAACCATACTTACAGCAAATTTACTTTTGTAGTGCTTTCTAGTTTTTTTCTGAGTGTCCTCATCATCGTCTTTATCACCGTCGTCGTCTTCATCATCTTCACTCTTACTTTTGCAGTTTTCAGATTCAGTACCACTGTCTGTGGTAGACAGGACTTGTGATGTGGAAGGTATTGCTGTTCCAGACTGGACTTTCCTTCTCTTGGAAGGGTGAATGGTTTCTTTACTTGCCACTTGTCCTGTTGAGTACCCCACCTGTCCTTTACTTTCTTTTTGTAGGTGGTATAGACGTTTATCTTCCGAGGATAACCACTGGCCATTCACTTTCGTGATGTCAAATAATGCATTGAGAACATCATATTTTCCACGCTTGACACATTCATCATAGACCTTCAGCACCTTCATAAGCTTTGCTCTTATCACTTGATCAGACACACGTGGAAAATTCAGTTTATTGTCCCACAATTTTGTAATTTCCTTAGAAATTTGGTCTATTCGTTCTTTTCTTCCTTTAACATATGCTCCGAGAAACTGGTATCTTCCTACGATCTGCAATTGAAGTGGTATTCTGGATTTTTCATCGAGTGAATGTTCTTCTACAGCCACGCTTCCTCTTCTTCTGTGTGACTCTTGAAATCTCACCAAATTTTTAGTCCAAGTCTTCTTGTTCTTTGTTACTGTGGTATGACTTTTCTTGTGAGACATCATATAATATTGTTACGACTTTACGGATAGCTGAGCGTAAATATCCGTTTAATGAAGTCGTTTAATTAATAAAATACTTTAACTGTATAGTAATCCAATTATAGTTCGATAATCCAGTCAATGTTGATAACAGTTCGATAATCCAGTCCGTATCCTAACGATAATGCTACAACTACTTATACTTCGTACACTTACAGCGTCTTTAGTTCGCTACAGTAGTTCCTTATTAGCTCAGTTACACGCAGAGTACTTCATAGAACTATTCACATTATCAACACTGAGCTCTGACAGCAGCTCGCTTATATAATTATTTAGAGCTTCCAGAATGTTCTACTAAGTTCTATAATCTTCTACAGTCTGTTACAGTCGTCTATATCACCGTGGTAACACAATGACGTCATCACATAACAATTCCAAGTATTTGCCGGCACATGGCCGTTTCGTTGCCATGGTAACGTGTGGCGTTATATTAATAAATTCATAACAAAATAATGAAATAAATAGAATTAAGCTGAGAATTAAGCTCAAGATTAAAACATCGGTCAAAAATGAATGTATAAAAATGGTAAATCAAATTTTTATTTTGGGGGTGACCTTTTTTTGTTGCAGAAAGCTATTTGGGCCTTTTTTCATGATTTTAGGTAAAAGTTCATCGATTTATGATACAGGAAACATTTTATTTGAAAAAAAATTAAAAAGTCATATCCCTAGTGTGTATATATATATGTGTGTGTGTGTGTGTGTGTATATATATATATATATATATATATATATATATATATATATATATATATATATATATATATATATATATATAACTCCTAACTGGTTGTCAGAAAGTTTCATTGACAAAAAGTAAAAATTAAAATGCAAGACCAGAATTTTTTTTTGTTACTTGATAAACTGCTTGCCCCAAACAAACTCTCAGTCGATGTAGCAGCACTCCGTTGCGAGTCAGGCTATTTGTCAGTTGATGTAGCAGCACTTTGTTGCGAGTCAGGCTATAAAATAGTCGATGTAGCAACACATAAATTTATGCATGTGTTGCTACATCGACCGTGCATGATTTACAGTAAAAAAAAATAAAAACATTTTATTAAAAAAATAAAAACATTGTTTATATTATTAAAAACATTCAGAATGTTTTAAAAACATTCAGAATTTTTAAAAAAATATTCTGGTCAATTAAATTTGCGTTTTTGCGGGTTTTTTTTAAAAACGATGAATTTGTAATTAAATTAATGGTTTTAACTTTCTGACAACACGAAAATGTTGGACGAAAGTGAAAAGTAATTAAAAGTGACGTATTTGTCATAAGAATCATTTTTTTCCTTCCGAACTCCCAAATGCAATACTCTCTCTCTCTCTCTCTCTCTCTCTCTCTCTCTCTCTCTCTCTCTCTCTCTCTCTCTCTCTCTCTCTCTCTCTCTCTCTCTCTCTCTCTCTCTCTCTCTATATATATATATATATATTTTTTTTTTGCATACTGTATTTATATATGTATATATATGTATATATGTATATATATATATATATATATATATATATATATATATATATATATATATATATATACATATATATACATATATAAATACAGTATGTAAAAAAAATAATTGTACACTAAGAAAAAATCATAACTTTAAAGATTGCATCAAAAAAATAAGTTGTTTGTTAAAATATTTAGAAGTTTTTTTTAAATATCTCATCAAGTATTGTTTTAAAAATTTAATTGTGTATTGGTGAATTAATTGCTTTTCAAACCTATTGAATTTTACACAATTGATCTAATGGTGCATAAAATTGACTGCAAAAAAAAATAATTGTACAGTTCAAAAATAATATCAAATTGATTAAATTCTATGGAAATTAGTATCGAGTGGGGCCTTCTTCAGCCTTGATGGCCTCATTTAGATGATTTGGCATTGAGTTGATCAAATTATGGGTCTCTTCTGTTGTTATATTATCCCATGCTCTCATTATAGCTTCTTTCAAGTTGTCTTTGTATTTAAATGCTTGGTCGCCAATTTTTCTGTCCAAAATAAACCACAAATTTTCTATTGGATTTAAGTCCAGACTTTGAAATAGCCATTCCAAAACATTGATTTTATTTATGTCAAAGTATACCTTTGTTTTCTTAGCGGTATGTTTTGGATTGTTATCCTGCTGGAGCATGAAATCACTTCCCATTCTCAATTTTTAAGTATATGGTTGCAAGTTACCTTTGAGAATTTCACAATACATTGAAGCCCCTATTTTGTCATCAATAAACTTAAATTTCCCCACTTCTTTATGACTCATACTACCCTAAACCATCACATTTCCTTCACCATGCATTACACTACCTTGCAAACAATAGTTTATAAGCTTCTCCTTTTTTTTGCCACACTATTTGGATTCCATCCGATGAGACAAGATCGTATTTGACTCATCTGACCACAAAATTTTTTTCCAACACATCAACATTTTTCAAGTACTTCGATGCAAATTTCAATCGATGTTTCATTTGTTTAGAAGTTAAAAAAGGTTTATTTCGAACCACTCTATTTCTATATCCTTGTTCTCTTATACAATTTTGGATTGTTTGAGGAGTCACTGTGATGTTATGATCTTCTTGAATTTTTAAAGCTAGAATAGCTGCCAAAACAAATCTATTTTCTATTTTCATTAATGATGACATTAATAATTTGATCAATTGCACTAATGGTCTTGCATTTTCGTCCTCTACCAGCCACACTAGCAATGGTTCCCATCAGATTATGCTTCTTAACAATTGAGAAAATGAAGGCATATTTTGACATAAATAACATCAGTGTTTTGGAATAGCCATCTCAAAGTCTTGACTTGAATCCAATAGAAAATTTGTGGTGTTTGTTGGACAGAAAAATTGGCAAACGAGCATTTAGACACAAAGACAACTTTAATGTATATATATATATATATATATATATATATATATATATATATATATATATATATATATATATATATATATATATATACAACCCTCAGAATTAGGAAAAATGAAATTTTTTTCCATTTATTTTGACATTAGTTTTAAGCAAAATATCAATTATTCCTTTGAGTTAGTAACAAATAAAAGTTCATATAATAATGCAAAACAGTAGCCCACTTTTTTTTCAGATAAAAAGGAATCCTGTTAAAATTTTTTTTTTTTTAATTTATAATGATTAAAAAAAATACATACTTTTCATAACAATGAATATGAGCCATCTAGGCCTGTAAAATACTTGCTAATTCCAAATGCTTTTTTTATTCAATAAATAGACTCCAAAATTCAAAAAATGACAATTACTGACAAAAAATCTGGCAAAAAAAATTATTTGTGACTGGAATCTATTTAAACTCTTCTCAAAAAACTATTTTTTTGTAAAGTATAAAGAAAGCAATGTTCTTTATACTTTACAAAACTTTAGTATGATTCTCACGAGAAAGTTGTCACCTATTTCACCAAGTATAATAGCCATAAATGAACTCATAGGTTTCTCTGTTTGAAAATAGGTTTCTCTGTTTGAAAGCATTACAAAAAACTATTTAACTTTTCAGAAAGCATTACAAAAAACTATTTAACTTTTCAGAAAGCACTCAAAAAATTTAAGTTCAGCTGGCAAAACAGGATCGTGAACCATGGCTCTTAGTCTCACGGCCAGCTTTTATTTTTTGAACATGGTTATTTACTTTTCTTAAGACTACTGAAATATACTATCAACTTTTTGTATCCATCAAGTAGTGATTCAGCCTTTTAAGCACATTTTTCATTTTCACACCACCTAAGCCAACAAAACTGTATTGGATATCAAGTGTCCAAGTTATGTTTTCATAGGTTGCTGTTCTACTAGGAGAGTCATGTAGAAATTGACACATTGCTTTTAATAGATTATTTAGCTCCCAGCCACTTGCTTTTGCCCCTGCTTTATAACTGCCATGAATGATACGGAGACCACAGGTTTCAATATCTATAAGAGGATCAAGTTCTTCCTCTTTCCTCTGTTCCTTTAAATTATATAAAAAAAGCAAATTTACATTTGGCCTGTCTGATGACACTTGTAGAATCTTTGATTTTATTTATCTATATCAGAAATACAGTTTAGGAATGTTTGCATAACATCATGTGCTGTTGAGCACCCTTTGAATTCTGATTTAAGATAACGAGTTTTAGCCATACTTAGTAACTCATTTTTAAAAAGGAGAGCTAATCCGAATGTTGCAATATTACTGGCCTTGGTGAGTCCACATTGATACAACCAGGGCGGTGTAGTCGGAGTCGTGGAGCCGCAACAATTTTGGTGGATTTGGAGTTGCTAAACAAAATCTTCAACTCTAATAATAAAAAGTCAGAGTTAGAGTCGGAGCTGTACTCTGAAAATTTCAACATTTGGAGTCAGAATTAGTACTTTTTTTTTACAACTCCACACCTCTGGAAACAACTTAACAATGTCACTATCTGGAAACATTTTACAAAATAATTTACTAAAATCAGTTGAAGAATTCATTGGATATTTAGAATATTTATCCCTTGGAAACAACTTAGCAATGTCACTATCTGGAAACATTTTATTAAATAATTTACTAAAAGCAGTTGAAGAATTCATTGAATATTTAGAATCACAATATTAAGGACCCAATGAACTTTAGCTTCATGTGTAGATGTATTAATTAGCATTTTATCAATTGTTTTTTGGTGTTCTGCTTTATTTGAGTATTCTGACATATACTCATTAACTCAAACAGTGTTAGGAGCAGTTAGCATCAATGACATGATATTGTTAGCAGGAGGAGATCTCTCTATGTGGTTTATACCTTTCATATGTGAAGTTAAAGCAGCTTCTCCCATGTTAGCAATATTAATGTCTTTAGCTCAATAACTGCAAATCACAACAATTTCTTTTTTTTTGCGCAATTAAGGTTTATATTGATCTTCAACAAGCCATTTTACTTGATTAATACATTTATTTTAAGGCATTTTCTAATTATTTCGTCTGGAAAAAAAAACAAAAAAAACATTTTAGGAGCCAAAAAGAATTTGGAATCTTTAATATTTCATACCTTTAAAAATTATTTAAAACTATACAACAATGCAATAATTTAATACTAATTGAAAAAATATATAACAGTTGATATATTTATGATTTATGGAAACCTCTATGATGATATCTCTAATATAATATTTTAAAAACTAATTAACTATGCCTTACTGTGGATCTGTAAGTTTTATAAAGAATTTTTAAAATACAAATTTCAAAAACAATATAAGAATAATAGATTAGAGCAATTCTATTACTATAATTTACTATTATTAGTAATATAGTTGTTGTATTGTTTTTCTTTAATTAAAAATAAATAACAAAATATAAAATATTATCCCATTTTCCGGGACTATTCCAGGATTTTTCAGAATAATTAAAAAATCCAGAACTTTTCAGGACTACTTTCAAATTCCAGGACTATCAAGGACTGGTGGGAACCCTGTCTATCTACTTTCAATTCATAAAACCACCCAATCTATGTCCACCTTAATGAACAGTTCAGATAGTCACACCTATGTAAAAATTGTTAAATATATAAATAAAGAGTAATCAATAACAAATAAATATTTTATTTTTCAAAATTAAATTGCTTTTAAAAAATATTATACAATTATGTCTTTTGAAAATCATATTTAAATTTAATATCTAAAAAATGTCTAATCTGACAACTGACAAAAAAAAGAGGGTGAAAATTATTAATTAACAAACCTGCACGTCCTTTACTTAAAGACTTCAATAATTTCCTCATGTCTTCAAAAAGGGAAGGATCATACATTGGAATTTTTTTCATGTTATTATTTTTCAAAGCATTGATAATGTCAAGCATAAATTTTACACGAGATCTGAATCAAAAACGTTATAAAAAATATTTACAAAAAAAAAATAAATGGTTTTTATTCATTTCATAGAACAAAATTATTTTCAAAACAAAAATTCTCTTTAAGGAAGTTTAAAATGGTTTATGTAACTTATTCTTCACTTTATCATTTTCATAAATTTATTTGAAAACATTAAAAAATAAGTTAAAGCATATGATTTTATAAGGTTGCACAATTTCTTCTTTTGGATAGAACAAATCCTTTTATTTTTAATATTATACTCGTCCCTTATATTTTATACCACTCGTCCCTTATATTTAATGCACTGATAATTTTATACCACTCGTCCCTTATATTTAATGCACTGATAATTTTATACCACTCGTCCCTTATATTTAATGCACTGATAATTTTATAAAGCTTTTGTAAAAGAGAAGTTCTTGAAAAAAAAGTGAAAAAAAAAATTGCTACATATACCAAAACTTTATAACTGTTTATTTTTGTTAAAAAAACTTACAAATCCTTTATTTCAGATGCTGCAGCCTTGGATTGAACTTCAAGGATTATCTCCTAAAGTTACAAACTTTTATAAAACATGAAACAAAAAAATCATACATTTCTAAAGATTTATACTTGCCTTGAGGGATGATGGGTCATCTCTTCTAATATCAGCTCCACATGCTGAAACAAAATTATTTGAAAAGTTATAAACTTTAGTTAGAGTTTCTATAGTAGTAATAATTTAATAGTAATTGGTATCCATTTGTTCAAAGACAGCATTACAGTAATGAGGAATTGATTGAGGAATATATCATTGGATACTTTGTGGATTCTAGTGATAATGGATCCTGGTGATAAAAAATAATCTTTTATCTATAAGGTTATAATGAATACTGGTGATAAAAAATAATCTTTTATCTATGTGTGTCTACTTTTTTGCAAAAGCATACAATATTAAAATTATTTCTGAAGTTAACTTTTTTTTTTAAGTGTCATCTAATTTTTAATCCAGTTGCTTTTAATGTTCTTCTTTTCTTTAAAGAAATGGCTTCTGTTGCTTTTTTTTTACTCAATTGATCTTTTTTAACTTTCAATACAATAAGCTGATACACAATACCTACTGTGTTCATGTTCAATTAGGGTTATTTGAGTTCACTGTGATATAAGAACCTTTTTCTGATAATTTTGGGGTAAATTATTTGTTCTATTATCTTGAGGCAATAGAACTAAAAATACAGCCTTAAGGGGGACTCACCCGGACTTTTCCCCATTTTTTGATGTTAGATGTTTTATTATCTTAATCACCTAAAACTCTACTTTAATTTGTGAAAATTTTAGATCTGATTCTTCTGGGGTAAAATAATAGCCCTTTTAGGCTAAACTCAGGGGCTCCATGGCACCAAACTCTCCTTATATTGACCAGCTGACAAACCATTTATTAGTGAGTGCAATTTTTTTCCTTTTAAGGTGTCAAACTGACAAAAATAGGGTTAAAAAAAACTGTGTTTTGCTCTCGGACTAATAACTTTTCACAAACTTTCTCAAATCAGCTATATTTTTTACCAAATATTATCTGTTAATGTTAATTCAACTTATAGTGTAAACCCCAAAAATTATAAATTATAATGATTAGTTATAATTGTAAAATTAAAATATTTTTGAAAAGGGCTTCGTTGCAAAAAATTCTTTCAGAAAATTAGAAGCAACTTAACTGTGATAAAAATTGATTTCAAAAATTATACAATAAAATAAATATGAAATCATATAATAAATCATTAAATATAATAAATAAAACCATAAAAAATTTTCAATTTTTCAATAAGTATCAATAATTTCCGAACTTTTCTTCAACTATGTTTAACAGTAGATAGTTAATGTTTTAGATTGAGTCTGTCTGCTAATGGACACCAGACCCAGTAATGAGCATTGAATTCGTTTTTCAAATCACCAAATTTTGTCATTACTGAATAGCATAGGTTTCTTTAGAAAAAAGGATTTTTAATTATTCATTAACTGTCTAAGTTTGTGCCATCAAACTGACTCATAATTGTATTTAGGTCAATAGCAGTCTTGCAAGTTCTTGAAATATTATAATAATAATCAACTTTTTCAGTTTTAACTTTACTTCTTCTGGTCCAAGGCTTGTATTCAATAGTTTGGCATTGAAAAAATTTCCTGATGTAAATGACTCCTGGTTTTGAAATATCATAAAGTTTAAAAATCTTTCTGACATTTTTTCCCCACAGGTTTAATGATAAGTTTCTTTATATCATTTGAAATTTCCTTAGCTTTTCCCATGCTTTTAAAATATCTCAAAGTAATCAATTATAAAATTTCACAAATATTTTGTTCATTAGTATTATTATATTTTGTTTGTTGCCAATAATATTAAGTTTCACTGCTTTTGAAATAATTCAAAAATAAATTCACAAATAATTTGGCCTTTAATTAAACATTTGTTTACAAAAACTTGATTGCTGGGTAATAATAATGAACTGATTTAATTGCTGAGTAATAATAATAATAATAATAATTTAAAATAAAAATAAATAATAAATTATAAGTGAGTAATTTGCAACATATTTTGCATCTAAACACCACTACTGCACCATCACGTGCTAAAAATACGGATCATTTTGCAACTATTTTTAGTGTAAACTGTATTAATAAAAAAAAATCAAATATACAATGTGATAATAATGCGTGACTATTTGATTATCAATGATATCACAGTCACTGCATTGCAAAGCCTATCCACTTTGCAAAACTCCTTTTAATTGACCCAAATTGCATTCTGGGATGTCCTGCTGGACCTTTTCCATAATGCAAACTTTTAAATGAATAAAATTTGTTTTTTTTAAATTTAGTATAGATTAGTATCAAGAAACATCAATTTTTGTAAATATAAACATTAAAATGTTTCAAAGAGAATGAAGTAATCAGGAAAAAAACATGTTTAAATAGAAAAAAACATAATATTTTTTGTAAAACATGTTTTTTGTAAAACATAAAAGTTAGTGTAGTTTTTGTAGAACATAATAGAAGTATATCTTATTAATAAGAAATTGATTGAAAAAATAGTATCATAATATATCAGTTATGAGCAATACATGCAGTATTTTTTGCATTTTATTGTTGGGTGGGTTTATGTTCTTGTTTAAAAATTTTATGAAACAGAAAATTCTTGTTATAAAAAAAAACAACTTTAATGACATCTCATCCATAAAAAGACTGACATTATGATCAACACATAACTTTACCTGGATGATCTTCAACTAGTGGTTTCTTTTTGCAACCATTAAGTGGAGTAAAAGGAATGATAAAAATAATAGGAATCTAATTGTAATAAACATTTTCTGCTATTATTTGAAGAATAATTGTTTTAGTATAAAAATAAATATAATAACTGTATTAGCGAAGTAATGTTTGCAACATTACTTCACTAATATAGTTCACAGTTTTTACAAGCTTTATAACAGAATTTTAAAAAACAATATAATACTATATTTACTATATCAGGGATGTAACGCCTGGTGTCTGGCGGTACAACTCATTTTCACAAAGGGTAACTGAAGTTATCAGTCAGTAGACTGACAAAATTTAATGAAAAAACCATATTTTGAAATATGAAGATTTAATTTCCCGTCATAATTTTAAAGAAACCTTTAAAAAGCATTCAAAGTAGTTATATACTATGTTTCATTATATCATTTTAATACACTTCATAGTTTTACTAAACATAAAAAAAAGAAGCCCATATGAATTAAATTACATGCACGCTTTTTAAAAAGTTGTAGTCACATTTTAAAGCATATTTTCTTTTTAATTCGAAATGTGTTCCCAAAACAAACTTTCTTTTAATTCAAAATGCTACTGTATCATTTCTTAAAAGGTTATAATTGCATTTTGAATCATGCGAATAGGCGTGCTAATCATTAATAATGCTTGCGTGCTAATCATTAATAATGCTTAACCTTTTGTTTATCATGGTTAAAATAAATTTTTCTTTAAACTATGTAAAACAAAAAGTTAAACATTGTTAATAATGCAATGTAGAAATTTTTTCCTAAATAAAGAGTTGTTGTATTCGAAAATAAATTAAAAATATTTTAACTAGTTTAAAATGATAGAAGATAAAGAATGTGAATTGAGCTAAATAAATATAAATTTTTTTATTAAAAAATTTTTAATTTAACTTAAATTTTGTTTTTCACATCTAGTTTTTTTAATTTAACTTAAATTTCGTTGTTCACGTTTTTTTAATTTAACTTAAAAGTTTCTTAGTTTTTGTAGCATTTTATTAAAAAATTAAAAAATCTATTTTTAAATATCAAAAAGTAGTATTAAAAAATCTATTTTTAAATATCAAAAAATAGTATTAAAAAATCTATTACCATTTTATTACCAATCTATTACCTATTTTAATGCTATTTTTTGATATTATTTAAATATCAAAAAATAGCATTAAAAAATCTATTTTTAAATATCAAAAAATAGTATTAAAAAATCTATTTTTAAATATCAAAAAATAGTATTAAAAAATCTATTTTTAAATATCAAAAAATAGTATTTATAAATCTATTTTTTTTAAATATCAAAAAATAGCATTAAAAAATCTATTTTTAAATATCAAAAAATAGTATTAAAAAATCTATTTTTAAATATCAAAAAATAGTATTTATAAATCTATTTTTAAATATAAAAAAATAGTATTAAAAAATCTATTTTATTAAAAAATAGTATTAAAAAATCTACTTTATTAAAAAATAGTATTAAAAATTTAGTCATATTTTTGTAGTCCAGTATTTTAATTCTTTTCTTCAGTTTTGTTACAAAAAAATTTATAATGAACTGATATTCATACCAGACAACTCAAGTAAGACAAAAAATATTTTAGTCTCACTTGAGTTGTCTGGTATTCTTTAAATATCAAAAAATAGCATTAAAAAATCTATTTTTAAATATCAAAAAATAGTATTAAAAAATCTATTTTTAAATATCAAAAAATAGTATTAAAAAATCTATTTTTAAATATCAAAAAATAGTATTTATAAATCTATTTTTAAATATAAAAAAATAGTATTAAAAAATCTATTTTATTAAAAAATAGTATTAAAAAAATCTACTTTATTAAAAAATAGTATTAAAAATTTAGTCATATTTTTGTAGTCCAGTATTTTAATTCTTTTCTTCAGTTTTGTTATAAAAAAATTTATAATGAACTGATATTCATACCAGACAACTCAAGTAAGACAAAAAATATTTTAGTCTTCTGATGTATGACAGGGAAAACACTTGAGGTTACACTACTATATATGTATATATAATATAATAATAATAAAACTTCCGTTCGAATTCGTTCATTTTCCCTCTAATTAATCTAAGTTATAAAAAATAAAGGGGAAAAACGGAACAGAAATGCATGACAAATCCAACAAAAATACATTTCATTATGTAAAAAAACCAAAAAAAAACCTGTTAACATACCTTTCAATAACAATAGAATCATTTCAATATCATGTTCTGTGAATGTTTTTATAAGCAAACGAATAATATCAAATATCAGTAGACTATCCACAACCTTACAGTTTAAAAAAAAATAATCATTTTCTTATAATAAAAAATTACCTAACAATAACTTCTATCAATTTCTTTTATAAATTTTAAACATCAACAGAAAATCATGTAATGTTATGCAGGAAATCTGCATTACTTAAATTGATCGAGCAATTAAAACGTAAAAAGAATTATAAAATAATGTAAAAATTCTGTGGAAAGTTATTGAAACAAAGAAAAGCAAACAGATGTTCAGAGAAAAAAAAATACTAACATTAGGAAACATAAAATTTTGTAACTAGAAAAACATATTCATAAATCATAGTCAACAATAATTTCACTCATTCATTTTATTAACCCATTCTATTCATTCATTTATTCAAATATAGCTAAAAAAATTTGTAGCAAAATAGATTCTAAAAACTTTTGTCTTAAAAGTGAAAAAAATTAACCTTTAAGTTATACAAAGAAGATAACATGAAAAGTATATTATTGCATTCTTTTTTTTCAGAATTTGAATTTTTGTGCATTTCAACAAACTTTATGCAAAGCATTTCCAAAAAGTATGGAGCTAAAAAATAATAATAAATTTATAAATTAGTATATTATTATGTATAAAAACATTTTTATAAAAGCATTTATATTTAATCTATGTCCATAGTCAAAGTGTTGAGTCAACATTTTGCAGTATTACGCATATAAGCCCTTCACTCCTAATATATATTTTTATTCAATTTTATATAACATTTAATATAATTTACATTCAACTTTTTTTTATTTACATCAAAAAAAAAAATTACACCATTTTACTTACTAATTTCATTATTTGTTAAACTTTGAACAGCAACCACTACAGCCATATGCTCAAGTATAAGTTTTTCTGGCATTTGAACAGGTGTCACGCACGCGTCAAAGATTAATTCATACAAAATTTCATTCATTGCTGAAATAAAGTATAGCAAAAAAGTGCATTTAAAAAATCATTTATTAATTTTAAAACCAAAACACACATACACATAAAAAAACTTACTATTTCTGCTGTTCTTTGAGTATAAAACCTCGATATCTGAACTGATTTTAAGTAAAGAAGCTGCACTTAATCTAAAGAAAATTTTTTGCCATAATCATCATGCATCATCATCACAAAAAAAAAAGCGTTTACAGATTTTATATCACTTGAAAAACATTTGTGAATGTAAAATATTATAAATGGTCCCTCTGGATAACTTTTGGCAGAAAGCCTGTTTACTTTTACATTTGGCTTGTCGACCAAAATATATAATATTATATCAAATTTAAAGACTTAAATTTTTTTTATATTGTATACTATTTTATTTTATATTATATATATATATATAAATATATATATATATATATATATATATATATATATATATATATATTTATATATATATATATTTATATATATATACATATATATATATATATATATATATATATATATATATATATATATATATATATATATATATATATATATATATATATATATACATATATATACTTTTATGCATAGACTTTCTAAATGCACTGTATAGTGATGATTCCTACAAAAAGGTCGCTCAAAACACAACATATTAACTGTTAAAACCATGTCTTAGATCTAACATTATAATATATACCTGATATCTGCATACCTACACCGAAGCAAAACCTAAATTTCAGTACTACCAGCAATAAAAAACCCCAGATTGAAGAGTTGATTTTAAACTCATATTTTAATTGTGTCAGGTATACAAACTCTATAAGAACCTCCGTACATTATTTGAAAAAGCTTCTTTCACTACATAGTGATAGATAAAAATCATTTTGCAGAATTTTTTCTTTTGACGAACTTTCTTATATCAGCCTTCAAAACAGAAAATTTTGGAAGTGTTGGAAGACTTTTGAGATCAGCATGGTTCTAGAACCAACATTTTTAATAAAGTGTTAAAATGTTTGTTTTAGGACCAAAATTTTTAAAGATATATACTGAGCTACATCTTGTCTTTTGGTTACAAAAAAGCATTAAAGCCTCTTACAAGACATCAATGAAGCATCACTTATCGATACTTCCCAGTCTAACATTATTTCAGATAAAACTTAAAAGATTTAGGCATTCATGAAAAAAAATAATGTGATCTCAATTCTAAACTTCCTAAAAATCAAATTTATATAAAATTTGCGAGCTGCACTAAAAATAATTTAGTAATCTTTGTGACATTATTTGTTTAATAATCTTTGGTGAACTCTTTAGACTTAGGAAGGTGGGGAGGGGGGGGGGCTATTTATTGGCATTTTTTCAATAACAAACAGATAATTTTCAATGTGCAGGTAGGAGGAGATTTTAAACTTTGTAATTTTCCTAGCAGTATCACAAAATCAACACTCAATCCCAATCTGCAAAATAGATTAACACCAAGAACAGAATCCAGTTGTAGAAAACTTTTTTAACTTCAACTTCCTTTAACTCTAAGGAAATTTTTAACAAAAATAACTTTTTTTTGGATTCTGTAATGTTATTTTTAACTAAGTAATATACCAAATAATACTTATTTTGTTACTTTCATATCATCTTTTAAATTTACACCCGCTTTTAAATTCCAAAAAATCCCAAATGTGAAGGTTGCTTGATCACTTAAAGATTTTCTTACCAGGTAAATATAACCAAAAAAAATGTTTTTAAATAAGTAACCTGTTTAAAAAACCTTTCATCTGTTTCTTTAATCTTTCTCTATTAAAATCTTCTCCAGAATCTTCTTGATTTCTTAGCGCAGGTGGAATATATTTATTACTTAACTGATCTCTGTCTTGTTGATTTTTAGATTTCAATTTAGGTAGATTCTCTTTTATTGCTTCTGTTTGTATTTCTGTGTCCATATCTTCTGTTTCAAAATCTGAATCATCTAGTAACACAAAATTAATTTCAAAATATAAATTTTATTAAAACCTGTGAATTTCAGCATGCCACATTTCTCAAATAACAAGCTATATAAACAAAAGGGTAAAAAAACGCACTTGACTTAATCATTTTAAATGGAACTTAGAAAAATCAGGTTTTTTTTTTTAATTTTTACTTTGATTAACAAATGATTATGGTTTCAACTTTTTAATTTTTTTTTCCTTAAAAAAATATTTAATAAAACAGCTAATGTATTTTTTAGCATAGTAAAAACCAAAACCTTCTAGGTTTTCAAAATCATCTTCACTGCTTTCCATGTAGGTTTCTCCAAATAAAAGCTTTTCGTTTCTTTCTTTTGCAGCAAGTACTTTATGTTCCTTAGTAGATTTCTTTTTTGACTAGACAAAAAAAAAAAAAAAAAAAAAAAAACTTTAGAGGAGAGTGGGGCACCATGACACACTTTTGGCTTTTGCTTTGTAATAACTTATTTAATACGCCTTTTTTTAGGCAATTGGTTTAATTTGTAGAGTAAATTTATACCTACAAAATTAAATTTATAAATTACCAAAATATAACAGGTTAAACTTGTGAGACTATTTAAAGTAAATTTAAAAATTTGTTTCAAGGTACCCCACCCATGGTGTACCTTAATACACTCTATGAGCATCATTAAAAAAGTAAATATAATGTATAAAACAGAGAAAAGGAAGATTTTTATTTGAAATATAAAAAAACTATTATTTATAACCCAAATAATGCATCCAATGGTCCAAATCACATATTAGAAGACCAGATAATATATTGCTTTAAATGTCATTTTTAAGCATCAATAAATAATGGCTTTTTATTGGAATGGGATCTCATTGTATAATATTTACATAAATCTTTTAAAAATTGACTATAAATATAAAAGAAACGATTTTTTTTTTTAATACTGTTATTTAGGTGCCCCAAGAAGTCCTAACGGTCTTGTCACAGAGCACCGCGGAAGTGCATTTAACCAGGAAGTTCACGCCTCCTTCCTTACCGTGACGCGAAAACATGTCCAAGGCTCGTTTCGAACCTGGATCTCTTGCTTATAAAGCAAGCGCTCTAACCACTGCGCCACGGCTGCACATAAATATATTTTTATATTTGTTTATGACACAATGGAGTACATTTTACAGTTTTATGCCCCCCCCCCCCCACAAATGCTGTATCAAGTTACCCCACGCTTTCTAATAGAAAACAAACGCTTTATTTTTAATATTAACTTGTTTTTTCAATGATTTTGTTAAATGAAGTAAAGAGCTTATGGATTGTAGTTTACAAAATAATGTTACTTACCGATAGACACATTGAATAAGATACCTTAAAACTTATGAGCTTTAAAAACTAATAAATTACTTTGTCATCAAAAAAACAGAAATTTCAACCCCTTGCAGGCCTAATGATGTCAAATGATATTTATTTTTTCAAAACATAGCTCTAGTAGTAGCTGTTTCACTATATGAAAGTGGTTGTCACAACTTTTAAGATGCCTCCACATTTATAATGTTTCATGGTGCCCCACTCTCCCCTAAATGTAATGTTTTATCATCATTGTTTTAACAAAAGTGCTTCTACACCTTACACCTTCTACACCTGTGGTACAATGTTCTACAATCTTACTGCTCAATAATAAAAACATTAAATAAATCAAAAATTTGCACAACATTAGAAAAAAGTCACTACTAAAATTTCTTTAACCCTTTGTATCGCAATATCTCCAAAAAAATTTTTATGAAGTATACTAGATAGCTTTTATTAAATAAGTGAACACATATTTTTTTGTTTTTCAAAACTTTTTTTTTTTCATGTAAATATAACTAAATTTCATAGAACAGTATGTAACAGTAATGTTGCAATGATTTATAATGAATTAAAACGCTTACACTGAATTTTGTAAGCATTGAATAGGTTTGTGACAGATCTGTCACATGGCGATACGAAGGGTTAATACACAAAAAAATATATATAATATTTGGGAACTCTTTTTAAATGCTAGAAGATTCATGTAAAATTAAACAAGGTATCCAGAGTCACAAAAATCAATTATGTAGTGTCTATGGAAATAAACTGCGTATAACAAAATGAGAATGGTTAATTTAAATTAATTGCTTTTAGCAACAAAATTTTTTATACCTTAATAACAAGTAAATGTTTACTTTAATAATTTAGATTTACATAATCCTAATACTTAATAAAATAAAATTATTAAAATAAAATGTAACTATAAAACTTTTATATAATAACAAACATATAAAATTTTATCATGAAAAATTATTCCCATACTTTGCAAAATAAAATATAATTGGTAGTTATTGTAATATTTTAAAAACAAAGTTATAAGATTTTTGAATAACTATATTTTAAAGAAAAACTCAAAAGGTTTTCAAATAATAATATTTCGATAAAACATAAACTTATATAAAAAATAGTATAACAAATAATTTATTAAAATAAAAAAAAATACTCAATCGAGTTGATAGGAATGAAGGAATAAATACGATTCTTTCTTAAAACAGTGAGTATAATCATCTTAAATACTTAGTTTATGAGGTTTCAAGTTCAATTCAAAGATATGTTAAAATCAATAATAATTAAGTTTTGTAATTAAGTTAAATTAAAAACTTTTGTTAATGATAAATTAAGTTTATCCTTATTAAGTAACTCTTTTTATATAAAAAAAATATTTCTAGTGGTTATATATATCCACGTTATTCAAAAAATATATAAAAACAAACAATAAAACTATAATATCAATAGAAGAATAATATCAATAGAAGATGCTCTTGCTTTTAAATGGAAAACTAAAATTTAATTAATTTTTTTTGTCTACTTACATAACTTAACATAAAATATTATAAATTAGAAAAAAACCCAGCTCTAAAAGAACTAATTTAGAGAAATTAAATCAGAGAAAAAAAAGTTTTTTTTTTGTCTATACCTTTTGAAATAGTTCTTTTTGGTAAATTTTAACAACTTATTTTAATAAATTTCTTTTCGAAACAAACACTTTGGATAAATTATGTTTAACATTATGAATGTATGTATAAGTATATTAAATACACCGTTTTATTGCTATTTAGACTTTAACAGTTTTATATATTCTTCTTATTATACATGAGCTTATTAATTGTATTTTACAAAGTATTTACCTGAGTAGTATTTTTCATTGTAATATATTCTTCATCTGAGCTATGAACATCAGTTATACCAGTTAAAGGTTCAGCAACCTCAAGGATATCTTATCAAATAAAGGAAAACGAATTCAAAACTCTGTAATAATATACTTCAAATTAAAATTAAGTTTACTACTTATATCATATTATATCCTTTTTATTTAATTTTTTAAACCAATAAATTTTTTTTATCTCATTACAAAAGTATTAATGTACAAAAATGCTTGTAACTGTATAGAAATACATTGCAAGATAAACCATAATCAAGCCTGTAGGTAAAATTATTTTAGAGAATTATTTTAGAGAACTTTTTTAGAAAACTTTTTATAACAAATTTACGAAAAAATGATTATTTTTTTTTAGTTTTAAAATTGCTTTTTAACAAAAAAATTTTTTAGATTGATCATAGAATAAACGTCGATTAGAAATGATTAACTAGCTTATGTGTAGTAGATGAAAGTTTTGTTAAAGCCAAAAATGTTAAAAAAAATTGTTAATAGTTTTTTTTTTTTTTTTTTGACTGTTAAGAAATTCACCCATAAACGATTGCCCCACTCATAAAAAAAACCAAAAAAAACAACTAAATTATGAACAAGCAAACATAAGACGATTGTGTGTTGTGTTATAAATGTTTTAAGAAACAAATAGGGGGTATAAACATAAAAACTCTTATGTTTATGAAAGTAAAGCCAAACAAAATTGTGTGAGAATGTAAAAATAAGGCTTTAGAACCTATACTAAAATGAAATATTCTCAATCGAGTGGAGCCATTTGAACCTGGTGGTAAATTTTGCAATTTATGCTTGACAGAAAAATACCACATTATCTCACCATTAAATTTGCTTAATAAACAAACTGAGCTTGTGTCAAAGTGTCGCCATGAAAACAAATTTCTAACAAAATCTAATAAAAAACTTTAATTCATCAAAGCGGACACTTTATAGCATTTTTTGTACATAATTATTGTTGCCATTTTTTGTTGTTGTTGCATCTGATGACTGCTATTGCGTGAAACTTCTAGTTATGTAACTGAAATATATCCGAAATATAAATATCAGGGCTTGCGATGAAGAAAATCGTCATGCGTGTTATATCGCGCTCGTAAAATTAGAATATGTTTTCATTGAGCGTGATTATGTGCGCTCAAGATAACGTCGGCGAGCGCGATCATGAAAATTGCTGAAGGCGATGCTCATAAAAAGCTTTTTTCTTTTTTTATATCTTTTTTTATTTGTTACATAATTCTTTCATCAAAAAATGTTTGAATTAGTATCACTCATGAAACTACTTCAACAAAGTAGATATTTATACTTCCAAACTTCTTGTATATTGTCAGATCGTGATTTTATTTTTAACTATATATGTTATAAAAAAATAATATCAAACAAAAACGCAACTTCTTGTTGATTTAATATTGAAGTATAATTTAGTGACTTAGTTTTGCTTCGTTGTTTTGATATATTTATTTTAAAATGTTACGCTGTAAACTTAATTAACGGTTAATGGTTTTTATATTTCTTGATATTTTTTATTCAAATTAATTATTTAATTTTTTTCTAAAATTTCTTTTTTAAATTATGTTTTTTTATCTTAAAAAAATAGCACAAGAATAATTTGAAATAATAATAAATAAGAATAATAACTTTCCATTTAATAAATGTTGACATCATTACTTTGTTACCTTTTCGAATGTGATTGCGAACACTTTAAACAACAGAATCGTTTTAAATTTAAGTTAAAATAAATAATAGTTAATAAAAAACCTACACTATGTACAAAAACTAATTTTAAAAATTACTCGATTATTAATATTTATTTTTATTATAAACGATGTGTGGAATATTAAAAACAATAAATCAAATAAATATTACTTGATATTTTCACAAGATTAAAAATACTCTGCAGTTTCAATTTTCTTATAATGGTTTTCTAATTTTCTATTCTTATCTTATTTGCGCATTTTTGTATTCACATTGTGTTTCCACGTGCACATTCCATTATTGAAATTAGTAACTATTAACGACTTCAAACTGCTCATTCATTACGTTAGTGCAAAAGAAAACGACGTAGTGCTTTTTATATTTTATATTAGTGCTTTGATAATAGAATATCTTTAATAAAAAATATTCAATGAAAATAAAAATTTTTTTAAATATTTAATGAAAATAAAAAAATAATCCCGAACTATTGGACGAGCGTTATTTTATATGCTCATTATAAGCTGAACGAGCGTTGTTTATCGCGCCTAGAACGTTTGAAAATACCGTTTACGGGCGTATTTTACGAGCGGAGCGCGATCACGCTCGCTTCATCACAAGCCCTGAAATATATAAAAATGTATAAATATAATGTTCAGTGGTCCCTCAAAAACCTTGAACATATAATGAGTCCATAATATTATCAACAACAAAAAAATTATTCAAAAGAAATTTTCAAAAATGATAACTATATAAGGCGTGTACACGAAATAAATGTGAAAGAGTAAATACGCTTTTTTTTTTCAGTGGTTGTATTAATATATTTTTCATTGTGTTTGTATTTTGTCGTTGTAATGATTTCTAAAAAAGATTGTAGTTTTATCATTTAACTTAAAATAAGTTTTAAAAATGAAAAAAGAAAAAGACATGAAAAAAAAAATTTTGTACAAATTTTATGGAAAATCTGAATTTAGCTACAATTCAGTAGCAAAAAAGTTCTGGTAATGGAGGAAAGGTAGTTTTTCAAGATATAAAACTAGTTAGAAAGCTGGTTAACAGTTGTTTAAATAATCAAAGCCTCTCACTAAGGAAAATACACAAAAATATGAGGATTTTCTCATTGTTTTGCCATAAAAGTTTGATATAAACATGTTTTTCAAGCTTTCAAATCACAAAAAGTGCCAAACTGTTCTGAAATTCAAAAATAAAGTAAGAACCCCCTAAAGAAAGTTACATGACAACTGTATTTTTAAAAATTTCCTAATTATTGAAGATGATGAAACTTATATGTATGTATATAGTATGATCATCAGCAAATTCCTGGTGCTTTCTATTATAATTCCAAATATAGAGAAAAGCAGATAAAAAATTTTTATACACAAAAAGTGATAAGTTTGCTAAAAAAGCTTTGATTTGGCAAGCTATTTGCAGGTATGACAAAAAATCAGCACCCTATATATCTGAGTCCACACTTTTTGGTAAAATGTATGTTAAAGCGTGTTAACAAAAATGTCTTTTACCTCCTACTAAATCACATGATAGTAGACGTGTGTCTCGCCTGATTTATCATCAAGTAATTATAGCAAACTGGCTATGGGATGATATAAAAAAAATGACCTGAAAGTTGTCTAAAAAAACAAATCTTCCAAATGGCCCAGTATTAAAAATTATTGCAAAGTACTGGGTAATTATAGGATGAAAAATAAAAAAGCAACAAAAAAACTATGCAGAAACATTAAAGATTTTAAAATGTCATTTAAAAAACATCAAATAGTTTTGATTGTTGTTCTGTGCGCAAGCCTACGTGTACCACCAAAACAAAATTTTGAAATTTTATTAGATACCCACAGGAATAAATGTTTTGCTTTGAAATATTTTATTCTCTTATATTAATGTATTAAAATTTGTTATATATTTAAGGGTCTTGAGGGACCGCTGAAAATATTTTTTATTTAAAAAATTTTAAAAACCAGTGCTTTTTTATCATATAGAACACATTAACGGGTGGAAGCTTTATATATATATATATATATATATATATATATATATATATAAAGAGAGAGAGAGAGAGATAAATATATATATATAAATATAAATATATATATATATATATATATATATATATATATATATATGCAAGTTACGCAGAGCAATATAGTTTTTTGTTTTGTTTTGAGACCTTCACTTTTTAAGACCTCTTACTTTACAATGAGTGTCAGGTAACTTCAGAAATGAGTGAAACCCATGATAACAAAGCAAAGAATTTGATTAGCGATATTTTGAAATCGAGACTTGTGCAACTCATGGCAATAAAACTGAAAATTTGACAGGCCATTTTAATATCAAAAAATAACCATTAAAAATTGTGTTATTTATTATACATTTTAGAAATCAGCAACCTCAAAAAAGGTTCGGGTGCATAAACATTTTTTTATGTTTCAACAATAGGTCCTACAGGTTAAAAATTAAAGAAATTCTGAAAGGGGACTGGAATAGCCTCCTTTTTCACGGAGTTACCCATCTTTTAACCAAGTAAGTATTTATTTGCAAAGAATTTTATAACTAAAATTATTATAATTATAATTGAAAGGATACAATCCAACCCATCATCTTGAAATAGCGATTTTAAGTTTGGCTGTGCTTTTACTTTAAGCTTTTTACCAAGTGATGCAATAATTCGCTCATCTTCTCTATTAGAGGCAATGTAAGCCTCTCTAGTTGAATCAACTTCTTGATTTTTATCTGATGGTTCTACTAGCTTCTTTTTCTAAAATTAAATTTTAATAAAAAATAAATAACTGATAAAAATCGAAACAATTGTCAGATATGGTTTATAGCATACATATATAGTAATCAATTGAGTACACTCTACCCTAATACATCAAGATACGATTCTCACTTAAAAGTTCTAAGTTATGCTTCTCAGTCAGGTGATTAGTGATAAAATTTTCCATTTTTAAATCTTATTTTGATTCTCAGAGAGAGTTGCTACAAAAATTAGAATCAAGTTATAATTGGAAAATGCTTTTTGATGGTCTAAAGAAATTTTTTTCCGCTGGTATTTAAAATTGTTTTATAATCCTAGAGGAAATACTTTTCTATAAGTTCTTGTGCATTATATTGTTTGTTACATTAGTACTAATTGTAATATTTAATAAGTTTCCTCTTAATCCAGATTTTTTAATAGATGATATTTTTCATGAGGCTATTAAGTCTTGTACCGAGGGCCATATAGCTGGCTTGTACCTAGAGCCATATCTGCGTTTCTTTCATGAATAATATGTTTGATAACAAGGTAGATTGTTGAATTTCGATTGATGCAGAATATTTTTTCTTCCCGCAGGTGTTTTGAGATTACCATTTTATGTATTTATACTTGTTTATCAATGCTATCATTTTATGTGTAGACTTGTTTATCAATATTTATGCTCAGAACTATTAGTCAACTTTGTTATTGATTTAATTGCTGCAATCAAGTAACACTAGATAAATTTGTTGAAAACAATCTAAGATTAAATAAATTTGTACTCAAATTTATGTGTCCATCTTTGTTGTTAATTTATTATGGAGTAAACCTAATTTTTTATTTAAATTTGAAAAAAATCTTTAATTTTTTATTAATTTAGAGCGGCCCTAAGTACAATGGCTTATAAATTAATAAATAGCCTAGGTACAATTTTAAAAAGTTTATTTTACCTAGAGCCACTAATTTTTAAACGATTTTATATGACAGACTTTTATAAATACTTTAAAACTTTTATATGACAGACTTTTATAAAGTACCTGTAATAATACAAAGTATTTAGTATAGAGATGTAATCATATCAGTTTCACAATTTTTAGACTAATCTAAAGTCTTGAATTTAAGCATTGAAAAAACCCAGCTCTAGGTACACAAAATTTCCCTAATTAAAATTAAAAAAAAAAAAAATTTAAAATTTTTAATTGGAGTAATTCTAAAGTAAATATTAGATAAGATTTTACTTAATTTACCCTCTATTCTAACTAAACTAAAATATTTCTCAGGTAAGAAATAATTACTATTAGCATTAAAATTATTGTGCAAGCGAGAGGATTTAAACCCTTGTACTCCGGAAGCACAACAAGCTAACTACTTAGCCACTAAGGCACATTATTCTTCCCATTTTTAACACTATTTAATAATAAATGCTAAGTTACAAAAAAACACTATAAAACAAAATAAGGAGATGTTGCCACAATGCATTTTTAAAGTAAAACATTACGTAATTTGAAGTTTACATGCATTAATTATTTAAACAATTTTGTTCACATTTTCTGATACAAAAAGTGAAGCAACTCTTTTTCGCCATTAACTTATGTGTAATGTGTGTAAAGATCCTCTCAGACTTACCCTTATGTCTTGTTTTTGACTTTAAGCAATTTTTCCAGTTTTAATAACTTATTTTTCTAAACCTACAGCACAAATACTTTTATGTTTAAAAGGCTTTATATGAGTCCCACAACATAAAACCTGGCGGTCTCATTGGTTCACAGTGTCTCATTTGTCGGATATAATTATTGTCAGATATAACCATTGGAATTTAATTTGTCAAATAAGATTATTAAAATCTTATTTATCAAACATAATAAAATACATCAACAAAAATCAAACATAAAACCTGGCGATCATTTAAAAAATAAAAGAATTTATCTATAAATATGGTAAAATCAATTGAATTATTAAAAAGAATAAAAATAGTAATAATAAAATGACTTACTTTTTTTTTCTTTTTCTTTTTCTTTATAGCATTTTGAACATCTGGGATTTCTAAAACTTGGCTCTTTATAATAAAGTATTATTTATTAAAAAAGTTATATATATATATATATATATATATATATATATATATATATATATATATATATATATATATAAATTAAATTTTAAACAACAACCAATAAAAGTGCATGAGAAGTGACTAATTAAAATAATACTTGGTAAATATCAGTTAAATATTACTATTAATATAACTATTACACCATTATAAAAATTTTTATAAATGATTGTTATAAAATTTTTTATGAAATATAAAAGATTTTATAACAATGATATATATGAAAAAAGCTAATGGACAACAAAAAAGTTCCTGGGTAAAGTTATCTCTGTTAGTTAAAACAAGCAATGAAAAGAAAGTCAATACGTGTTTAAAAATAAAAGTAGCTGACTGGTATAATAATAACCTAAAGAATATAACAATAAGAAAAGATGATTTGTTAAAAAACAAACCAAATATGCAATTAAAAAGGATGAAAAGTCAATTGCAAATAAAGCAAGTGACACAGATTTGTATAAATATATAAATAGCAAATCAATAGTTCAAAGCCACATTAAAGCAATTAAAAATGAAGATGGTAGCATAGGCACACTACCAGAATTCAATATCAGATGACAAACTATGTTTGAAGTAGTATATGTCTTAAAAAAACTAGTAAAAAACTTTATAACATAAAATTGACATTAGAATACTGAAACAAAGAATATAAGTTTACCATTATATTTTAGAATGATTTGATTCCAAAAGAATAAAAAAAATGTAACTTCTATTTTTTTTTAAAAGAAGTAAACTTAAATCTTAAAATTATCATCTACTAGTTTTACCTTCAACAACATACAAGATCTTAGAACAAATTGGTGCTGACCTAAATGTTAATTTTTTTAGACTCCAATAAACTTTTGATTATTCATCAACATGACATTAAAAAAGGTAGAAAATGTACAACAAATCTGTTAAACTATTTAGACATATTAACCATTATATATGAATTTCAGGCTGACATGGAGTCTTTTATTCCCTCTCAAATATTCTAAGTCAAGCCTCACTCATCTCTATGGTTTTCCTCACATTGTGCAACTATTTTTTCCAATCGAAACCATTACTTCTGTATCTATCAGCAAAACAATTCTCCAGAATACAGATGTCTGTTTACTATTGCTAGAAACCTTTGTAAAAAGTTTTTGTCTATCTCAAAGCCCACTATTCTTAGGTCACAAAATCTCATACTTTATCTCAAAAATTAGGCTTTTAAAACTTCTGGAGAATCTTTAATAATATCTATGATAAAGGCAAATCTGCTATTCCACCTCTCTTGTATGGTTTAGATTTTGCTAACTCACCTAAAGACAAAGCTGAATTGTTTGCTAAGAACTTTTCATCAATATCATTTCTTGATTCCACTAGTTGGATTTTACATTATATAGCCAACAGGTTGATCCATTGCTTGAACTAGTATCATTCCAGATTCTGTATCTAAAGTGATTTCCTGCTTAGACTCTTCTACAGCTTGTGATCCAGACAACATACTTGTTATAGTCTTTTAAAAGTGTTTTTCGAAGCTGTTGTCTATACTTTCAATACTATTTAATAACTTTTTATCAGAGTTTTGCTTTCCAGCCTTCTTGTAAGGAACACCTGTTATCCCTATTTTTAAAAACTCTGGAGAGCAATCTGACTCTTCTAACTACCGTCCAATTAGTCTTCATTAGTCATAAGCAAGGCTTTTGAATCTTTAATTAACTGACACCTAATCTCTTATTTTGAATCTAATAACTTACTTGCTGATCATCAATATGGATTTCGATCTTCTCATTCTACAGCTGATTTGCTAACAGTAATAGCTAGATAGGTTTTATTATGCATTAGATGTGGACAGGTTAAGGTCATCGCTCTCAACATTTCTAAAGCTTTTGATAAAGTTTGGCATGCTGGTCTTCTCCATAAGCGTTCTTTTTACGGTGTATCAGGTAACATCTTTAAGATTATGAATCAATTTTCTTACCAATCATAGTATAAAAGTTGTTCTCGATGGACAGCACCCTTCTTCATATCCTGTAACTTCAGGGGCTCTTTATTTGGCTCTATACTCTATTTAATTTACATTACTAATCCTCCAGTAATTCTCACATCTAAGGTGGCATTGTTTCATCAGGCATCGAATATCAGTTCTTTGGAATCTTGTTTTCCTGATTCATATAACTTACAATCATTTAAGTCATCTATCAATCTTTATGCTTTTTAAACTTCATTTTTTCTCTTCCAGTAACTTTCCAAAAAGCGGTTGCTTGCAGCCTTGTTGGAAGTAAAGTTGTTGAAAAAAATTTTTTATTTGTATTTTATCGAGTTCCATGTGATCATGTGTTATCAAAATTATCATTATACCGTATTAAATTCAATATATTAAACTGGATCAAATTAAATCAGATCAGATATAAAACTTATTACAGCTTTTTTAATCGCTCACCCTGTTATGCAAAACGACATTGATTAATTGAATGAACGAATATATTTCATCTTTGAGTATTACACAATTACTAATAACATTAGGATCAAATTATCAACAAACCTGTAAAAATAAGAAGTTTTAATAACAGACAATTTAAATTGCATTATGCAGACCAGATCAGCCGATTCAAGAGCAAAAAGCAAATTAGGTAATATTATCAAAGCTTTTAATTGTAAAACTTGCGTTATTTTTAAGAAGTTATATTGTGTGTACAAAAACTCACAACTCAAGTTTGCTGTTTAATTATGGAAGCTCTAATTAAAATTCTTGAAAATGTGCATACATTTACACAAACTTTTAAAATCTGGTATTTGGTAGACAAAAAAAGCCTAAAAAAAGAAGATGAAAAGTATTTAAAAGTTTAATTTTTATGAAATCGAAGCAGAACTTTGACTGAGTTGATTGAAGATCTTCACTCAGCTACAGGAACTTCTGTCAATTTTTTTTGAAACATGCTACTTATTTAAGTGAGATAGAAAAAAAGTTTTATCCATAATGTCCTGGCCCCACCAAAGCCCAAATTTATGTAGATCATAATTACACACGTATAGGAATATCTTGACACACACATCAACCTAGCAATGTAAAGAACTATTTAAACTTCTAAAAAATAAGTAGTCAAAAACTTATGATGAACTTATAAAAAACTATTTGATAGTACTTAAGAAGAATTAAGAAGAATTAATTATTATTATGAAGATTTTTATATGTACTTGTGCATGATTTTACCGAAAGATTAGTGTTATATTGGAAGCAAAATAATTATTGGCACAAAATTTATTTAGTATTTTTTGAATTTATGTGCGAAAAAAAAAAAATTTTGGTAAGTTAAAGTCTAAAATTATATTTACATATGAAACACAAGATATTTAGATATGTAACACATAAAATATATGAATTGGTGAATGTTAAAAGGATGGAAGTCTAACTTAAAACTTTCGGGAAACTAAAAAAAAACTGCATTTTTCCCCATAGTAAATTTTTGTTAATGGTTTTTTAGAGAGGATAATGTTTTTCACACTCAAAAAAAAAATTATTGAACCATTAACAAAAATTTACTATGTGGGAAAATGCAGTTTTTTTTAGTTTTCCGAAAGTTTACATTATTGGACTTCCGCCCTTTTAACATTCACTGATTAATATATGAAACCCATGAGTTTTAATTAATTGAATAAAATTGATCAATATTTAGCAATATACACATTGTAAAACATTATTGGACAAGGTCTGAAAGAAACTAAATGGATTTGGTAAATAATGGTAAGACCTACAGAAAAGTTAATAAGCAGACTGGAATCCCTTTTCTAACAGTCGGCAACATTATTTAAAAATAATAGTTTAAATGGGACTACAAATAATATAGCAGGAAGAGGTCATAAAAGAAAACATCTGTTATCATTGATAGAAACATTATTTTACAAGTCAAGCTAAACAAATTTGAGGCTGCTCAAAAGATTGCAGACAAAGTTAAAAACGACCACAAAATCATGATTTCAGCTCAAACTATCCAAAATAGAATCCGAGAGCAAGGATTTCATGGTATATCACAAAAAACCTTATTTGACTCTAAGAAATATAAAACAAAGATTATTATTTGAAAAAAAGTATGTTGACAAGACTATTGAGTACTGGAAGAAAGTAATTTGGAGTGATGAATCCAAATTTAACCTGAACTCATTAGATGAACAACAAAAAGATTGGCGAAAACAAGGCAAGGCATACAAATTGAGTTGCATGAGAGGAACAGTAAAACATGGAGGTGGAAATGTTATAATGTGTGGATCAATGGAGTGACCAGGAGCTGGCAAATTGACTTTCATTGAATCAACAATGAATGCCAATTTGTATATAGACAATTTAAAGCAAAATTTGAAGCCCTCTGCTCGTTAATTTAGATTCAGAAATACATTTGTCTTTCAACAAAACAATGATCCAAAACATTCTGTCATAGCAACAAGGGAATATTTTCAAAAAAATGATATTAATGTGATGGAATGACCTGCCTAGTCCCCTGACATTAATCCGATTGAGCATTTGTAGTACATTTTAGACCAGAAAACTGGAGATCGGGCTTACAGAAGACAAAATGATCTAAAAGCAGCTGTAGTTGAAGTATAGGATAATATCTACTCGAATCAATGCCTCAACATCTGCAAGCACTTATTCTGGCAATTGGTAGCCCTACTAAATATTGAAAAGTAATTTTTGTCTTAATTTAGAAACTTTACTTATTTGTGCCATTATTTTTTTGCCAGAAAATGTTTGATGAATATAAGTACAGTTGATTTTTCTACATCATATGAACTTATATTTGACAAATTTTGAATACAATGCTTCAATTTAATGCTATTTTCAAATAATTGATAGCTTTTTCCCTTAAAACAAAAATTAACTACTGTTTATTATTCATTTAATACAAATTTTCATAAAAAAAAAAAAAAATTTGTGCCATTTTTTTTTTTGCCTACTATATTTTATATAGTATAGTCATTACCAGTAATGCTTTACAAGCACCTCCATCTATACCTACTATATATATACATATATATACATATACACACATATATATATATATATATATATATATATATATATATATATATATATATATATATATATATATATATATATATATATATATATATATATATACACATATATATATACATATGTGTGTTTGTGTGTGTGTATGGGTGGGTGAGTTATACTTAAACTATACTTACATTTTTATTTTTAAACTTGCTCAAGTGAAGAAGCTTCTTTTTCCCATCTCTTTTACTTTTTCGTATTTCCTTCCGAGATTTCCTCTTAACACCTTTATTGTTATAGAATGTAGAACGAGCATTTTTGACAGCTAATAAAAATTATACTGATTTGAATTTGTAAACAAAAATTAAATTTAACTATTATTAAATTTATGGTAAATGATGAAGTAGTCATGAAGTAGCATGATCTATACTTATTGTAAAGAATTCTTTACAATAAATAATGAAGTAAAATCAATGATGAAGAAGCCAAATATGTTCACAGATTAAATGTTAATTATTGATAAGTTAATTTTATAAAAAAAAAAATTTAATTAGTAAAACCATGATTTTTTTTTTAACAGCTTAACTTCAGCTCCTAGAAAATGCTACAGCAGGTTTTTGTGGCAATTTATGCAACTATTTAAACATTTAAAAAAGAAAAGCTGTTTTTTTTTTTTTTTGAAAACTGAAGCAAAAGATTTTATAATATAATAGAGATTCTATAACTTGTATTCTATAAATATTTATTTTCTAGTTTTAACAAAACTATTTTGTTTTGTCTGTTTTGCCCTAGCTAAAAAAAACCTTTAAAATAATAAATGTTTTCTTAGTTTGTTCTAAGAAACTAGTTATCAATAAGATTCAAAGTCATAAGGCTCTGTTGGTATCTCACTAATAATTTAAAGTAGAAAACATTTTTTAAATTGCTCTTGATTTCTTTAATTTTGAATATACTACTGAGTTTTTTCTTATTCCATTCTCTTGAAAATGTTCCTATTCCATTCTCTTTCATTCCTATTCCATTCTCTTGAAAATGTTCACTTTTGCAGTTTTTTGATTGTTTATCCAAACCCTTAGAGAAAATTTTACATAAACCCTTAGAGAAAATTTTACGTAAACCCTTAGAGAAAATTTTACATAAACCCTTAGAGAAAGTTTTACGTAAACCCTTAGAGAAAATTTTACATAAACCCTTAGAGAAAATTTTATATAAACCCTTAGAGAAAATTTTACATAAACCCTTAGAGAAAATTTTGCGTAAACCCTTAGAGAAAATTTTACGTAAACCCTTAGAGAAAGTTTTGCGTAAACCCTTTTTGCAAAATTTTGCAAAAAACTTATTAAACTTTTCATTTTAATTATATTTAATTTTTTGAACTAACCAGAATGAAATTGAAACAGAGACTAAATAAATTATCATTTTTTAGAATAATTTAAAATTTTTCCTAATTTAAAAATTCCACAATTTAAATTTTTTCCTAATTTTAAAATTCCATAATTTAAAATTCCCTTATACTAAAATTTTTAATTTTTAACTTTTAATTAAAAAAAAATTAAGCCAAAAATATAAGTATGATAATTTCATGTTTTATTTTTATATAAAACATGAAATTATCATTTATTTTTATAAGTTAAAGAAAAATGTTAATTGAAATAATTAGTGAAAAATAATATCTGCTGTTCTTTATTAAGAAGGTAGCTTATGCGAAAAATTAACCGTTTGGCAAAAGAATGGATTTCTTATCAAGACACTTTTCCTTTTTCCATATATTCTTTAATAGCTTTACTGCCCCAATAAGAAAGAACATAGTATCTGTAAAATATTTATCTTGCAATATACTTAATGCTCATTTGCGAACCATATGAAGCTATACAAACTTTATAAATTTTTTGGTTGTATTTATTATTGAATAGATAAATAATTTACAGTTTTTTTTTTTTTTGTTAATTCACCTCCCCAAGGTTGAGAAGGTCACTACAGAAGAAGAGGCTTCTTTATTGTGGTTATAACCCTTTTTCAACTCTATAACTTTGAAACACGAACTTTGGTGAACAAGGTCGCTGCGCGGAGAAACAAGCTGAGCGCGGTACTACCAGGGACGTGGTGGGGATTGAACTTGGAACCTCTCGCTTATGAAGCAAGAGCTCTACCACTACACCACTACCGCATATACTGAGTTCTTTATTATAAGGGCAGTATAGCACACATAGACCCTTAGAAATTACCTTCAATTAACTGTTTCTTTAACACAGACATAAACAAAGGGTTCTGGAGTGAAGTTCTCAAACTGAAATTTTCAAGTTACAATTGTGGGTTCCTTAAGGACACTTTCTAACTCCTCCATTAGTTTCTTCTGATAAGTTTGGACTACCAAGTCTCCTTCCAGATATTTTTTAACAATTTTACTTTACAGTAAAAGACAATTGAGCATTTTAAACTGCTGAGTATATTAAAATGTTTTAAAAATAGAAATAAGTACTAATTTATCAATTTATATTTAAAATGCATATTTGATACAAAAAACAAATTTGATTACTTTAAAAGGTTTGGCATATTTTTAAATTTCTATTGCAATCGAAGCACAACAGGCTTTTACATCTTTGCAAGCACATTTAAGTATTTCCTTGATTACAGAGTCATTTATAGCATTCGCAACGGTGAACTGAAGTGTATGTCCGCTGCAACATTTAATATGAATGGTATTCACATTAATGAAAAAATTTCATCAAAGTAATAATCATTTTGCTGTTTAAACAATTTAGCATCATTAGCCTCACTAAGAATACCTAAAATATCCCGATCTTCAATTTCATTTACACTTTCATTGTGTTCTTTACCAAGTTATTTTTATGAAAAGTTCACAACTTTTCTAAAATTTTTTACATGTTTGATCACTTGTCATTTTTATCATGTTTGATCTCTTGTCAATACAGATTCTGAGAACTTGTTCTTTTCAAATGCCAAATCTATCAAGCGCACTTTTAGGAGCATTTTAAACTTCTGCATTTAACTTTCGAGCTTTTTTTTTGTCTACAGGAACTTGAAAAATATAGGCATTTTTTAAATAAAATGGAAAACATAAAAATTAAATTATGGAGCATTTATTAACTTATTAAAGTAGCAAAGATGTCATCATCAAAAAACACTAACCACCATGTTTATAAAACAATTTGGTTTCTTGAAACTTATTTTTAAATATAGTTTAAACTGATGAAATTTAATATTTTTTTAAATTTGAATTTCACATTTATTTCCACTATAAAGATATTCACTATATTCAAAAGTTAAATCATAATAAAATGTTCCTTAACAAATAGGCAATTTTTTGCAGACTATAACAAAAAAATACAAAACTTTTTTTTATTATTGAATTTTTTTTTTTTACCTTACCTTGGCCAAAAGTTTTCATAAAAAACTTTGCTTTTATAAATTGCATAATATACTTTTTACTGGTCGCAATCAACCAACCACTAAAATCCAGGCTTTTATGGTGGAGGACCTCCTGATGAAAATAGAGCTCTGATTTTTTTTATGTTTGCCTAAATAAGTTATAGAAACATAATAATTAATAGTCTTATTTGATTAACCCCCTAAAAAGGAAGAAAGGGGTCCCTTTACCTATATTGGTTATTTCTAATGTTGATTCAATTATGTTTTTTCTTGTTAAACATGTTTCTTGCTAATAATGACAAAATCTTGAAGATTGCATCATATAAATAAAAGTTAGACAAGATTTGTTTCATAATAATAGAACATTTGTAGAGAGTTGTATGTGAAGTTTAATATAAAAACTAAACATTTTATTTTGTGACAGTTATTCTCTTAGTAATACAAATAACTATACAATGTATAGTTATTATTTTCTTTGTATAGTTATCATAATATTTATAAAACCTTTTATTAATCAAATGGCAATTAGATATGATATTTAATTTTAATCATTTAAATTGTTAATAGAATTAAAAATGAGAACAACAATAAGAGAATAAGAGTCAGCCAGTTGACAGTGGTGTTAGTTGTTTCTGATCTGAATAGCCAAAAAAAGCCATTAGAGCTCCAGAATGAAGGATAATTTTCTAGTTGAAAAGTCTGTAAAAGCGCTGTTTGCTCTGCTACCTCTAATGATAGATGTTTTGTAAACATAAAATCTAAGTAAGTTTAGTAATTTTCTATAGCATACCATTTGTGTAATAATTTTTTTCAGAAGCGTAAAGCATTTTGGGATAGATATTCAGACAAACATTGCACAGAAACAAAAGAATTTCTTAAAAACCCTAGTGGTTGTGGAATTGATATTTGGACAAAAACAATTAGCCGTCACTAAAAGGTACGCTATTAAAACTATGATTTAAATGATAACTATTTTAAAAAGCAAAATGTTATTGAAAGAGGAAGTAATCCAGATAAGCTGTCTCTTTCATATTCAAGTGTATATATAATGAAAAATAGATATTGATGACAATTTTAAAAAGTTAAAAAAGTTATTGCAGTACCACATTAATCACAAAAACGGAAAGCTTGAATTGCATTTTGATGGTAAAATAAAAAAAGATTTTATAAATGAACACTGTGACAAAGCCAAAGACAGGATCTGCGTACTTGTTAGATTTGAAACCAAGGATCACCTGCTAGATGCACCAGGCATTTACTCTGGCATTGACCTAAACCAGTTTAAAATAATTTGTGGCCTTTTGAAAAAGTGTTCCAGTATTGCACTTATTTAAAAACCATATTACTAAATGTGCTAGTTGAATTTTTTAAGTCCTTTAACAATTATGTTAGGTTACAAAAATATTGATAATATATTAACTGTGGTAAGTATAGTATGTGAGAATGCTATGCATTTAAGACTGAGATCTGACCTTGGCAATACTTTACTGATGTAGGCCTGCCATCATCACGTCCAAATCAAGCATTTGGGAAAGGCTATTGGTTGCAAGGCCACTGTTGGCCCTGAAAACCAGCTTTTTAAATCCCTTCAAAAATAATGGCATTCCATTGATTCTGAAGGTAGTAAACGACCAGAGTTGATCTTTGACTAGGGCCGGGGCCGGGTTTGATAAAATATAGCCGGAGCCAGGGCCGGGTTTGGGACCGGGGCTGCATAAACATTTACACATCCTAAAGTACTTTTTTTTTAAAATATGTTTTTGATTATATGATTTTGTAAATATATATATGCATTTATAAACATCATTATGATCAACATGATGATCATTATCATAATCATCATCATCATGATCATCATCAGCAGCAGTAGCAGGCTATAGCCTTCCTTATTTATGCTGTTTCTCTAATCATGGTCAATGCTTAAACGAGCTATCATCACTATTACAATAAACCAAAACTCATTCTTACTTGGCTTCTTATTCAACCAGTTGCACCCTTTTACTGTATCTGCTCTTATTTATTAAATACTGACATAAATACTTTCCAGAATTTAATAAATAGTAAATGTAAGTATAAAATTATAATATATAAAGAATTATAAATTTATTTCTAGCCCAGCTGAAAAACCCCTGCTAAATCATACAATTTTGCTGGGGCCAGGTTTTCAAAATGTCTCATTTTTAGCTGGGGCTCCAGCAGTTTACTAACTGAAGGTAACTAATCCAAATCGATGATTTATTAACAGAACATTCGTTATATATATAAAAAAAAGAATTGAAACTTATTATAAACTCAATTTTAAGATAATGAAATGTATGAAAAATTTGTTTTATTAAATGATTTTAAAATATTCATTATTAGTCTGGTCAGGTTATCCTGCTACCAGTAACATGTAACCCAGTACAATCTGCTTCATATCCTGCTGCCTTGTAGGATACGCCTTTTTAGGCAAAGGCTAGAAGATGCCATCTCCGACTTAAAAAACCCCCTGCCTTAGGGCTCTTGGTTGAATAGGCTAGAGATGGTGTCTCGATAAAAATACTCATCTTGGGCAGATGTTAAATGCATCCAGCTACTGTCTTGTAGAAGGTTTCCTAGGCAAAGACTTAAGGGGTAAACAGATTCTATCTGTTGACCAGCCTCGCACCCCTTCTTCATCTATTAGGCTGGCGCAGATGTATTTTTAATACATTGATTCCAGTTTAGGATGTTGAATGCTGGATCTTCTTGACTCAATGCATGGGTTTTGCTTGTGTCTTTTATGACTAGGCAACTCATTCTATTATCTCCTAATGAGGGTACAGGTCTAAAACTCAGTTTTATGGTTCTAAGGCCGGCTGGTAGTCAGGTTTCCTGAACTCTGTGGTAGCTCTCAGAGAGGCTGATTCCATCAACAGCTGAAAAATATCAAATTATTAACAGTTCCATGTTGCCCATGGATGGTGTCCCTGTTTGTACTTTTGGTGTGCATTGCGGAGGCAACATTTGGAGCCCTTTGTTACGGCTTAAGGTTTATTAGTAGTAATGAGGCAATTGCTTGGGCTATTAAACGGTATTCTGAGTACTATATATGCTTTGAGTCAAGTTCTTCAATCTAATTTAAAAATAAATAAAGTACTAAAAACTATAAAACACAAAAAAACCATCATCATCACCAAGTTCTCTAAACCTATCGTTCACTAATATTCGTGGTCTTCAAAGTAAATTTTCTTCTGTTGAGTCTTATCTCTTGCAAAGTTCACCAGACCTACTTGCTCTCTGTGAGACTAATTTGAGTTCGACTGTCTCATCTTGCAATCTTAGTGTTGATGATTATCTTCCATTAATTCGTAAAGATTCCAATAGTCACATGCTTGGCCTGGGCATTTACATTCATAAGAATTCACCCATTTGTCGTGAAACTAGGTTTGAATCCACAGACTATTCTTTCATGTGCTTTCGTTTAGCACTACTTCACTCGATTGCCTTTCTCTTTGCTCTATATCGCTCTTCTTCATATCAAGACTGCACTCTTTTTGATGTTATTTCTGATCAAATTGACCAAGCCCCCTCCTCTCTTTATCCATCAGCTAATATAGTTGTTGTCGGTGAATTTAATGCTCACTACTCTGAATGGCTTGGCTCTAGTGTCAGTGATTCTGCAGCCATTAAAGCCCACAACTTTTGCCTTTCTCAATTCCTAACTCAAATAGTCAACTTTCCAACTCGCTTTCCAGACATCTTAAATCATTTACCTTCTCTACTCAACTTTTGTCTTGTTCCTGATCCTAGTCAGTGCTCAGTTTCTCCACATTTACCCTTAGGTGCTTCTGATCACGTTTTGATCTCTCTAAAACTAATATCTCATTCTTCTTCATCACCTGAATCCCCCTATTATCGTACCTCTTACAACTACCTTAAAGGTGACTGGGATTCTTTCCGTGATTTTCTTCGTGATGGTCCTTGGGTAGAAATCTTTTGTCTTCCTGTCGATAAATGTGCTTCTTACATAACAATGTGGATTCAGGCTCGCATGGAATCTTTTGTTCAATCTCAACAATTCCAGGTCAAGCCTCACTCTCCTCTATGGTTTTCCTCACATTGTGCTGCTGCGATTGCCAATTGAAACCATTATTTCCATACTTATCAGCAAAAGAATTCTCCAGAAAACAGACATCTGTTTATTACTGCAAGAAACCATTGTAAAAAGGTTTTGTCTAACGCCAAAGCCTGCTATTCTCAGGTCATGAAATCTCGTATCTCATCTCAAAAATTAGGCTCTTGTGACTTTTGGAGAATCTTTAATAGTATCAATAATATGAGCAAAGACTTTGTCACCTCACTTAAAGACAAAGCTGAATTGTTTGCTAAGAACTTTTCATCAATACCATCTCTTGATTCCACTAGTTGCGTTCTACTTGATATAGCCAACAAACAGGTTGATCCATTGCTTGACATTTGTATCATACCAGCTTCTGTATATAAAGTGATTTCCTGCCTAGACTCTTCTACAGCTTGTGGCCCAAACAACATACCTGTTATTGTCTTGCAGAAGTGTTCTCCAGAGCTGTCATCTATACTCTCAAAACTATGCAACAAGTGCTTATCAGAGTCTTGTTTTCCAGCCTGCTGGAAAGCGGCATCTGTTATCCCTATCTTCAAAAATTCTGGAGAGCGATCTGATTCGTCTAACTACCGTGCCATTAGTCTTCTTCCAATCATAAGCAAGGTTTTTTTTTCTTTAATTAACTAACACTTAAATTCTCATCTTGAATTAATCTTCAATTAACAAACACCTAATTTCTCATCTTGAATCTAATAACTTATTTTCTGACCATCAATATGGGTTTCGCTTTTCTCGTTCTACAGCTGATTTGCTAACAGTAATAACCGATAGGTTTTATCGTGCATTAGATAAAGGTAAAAAGGCCATCGCTCTTAAAAAAAATTTCAAAAGCTTTTGATAAAGTTTGACATGCTGGTCTTCTCCATAAGCTTTCTTCTTATGGTGTATCTTGCAACACCTTTAAGATTATTGAATCCTTCCTTTCCAATCGTAGTATAAAAGTTGCCCTCAATGGACAGCACTCTTCTACTTATTCTGTAACTTCAGGGGTTCCTCAAGGTTCTATCCTTGGCACTATACTCTTTTTAATTTATAATAACGATCTTCCAGATATTCTCACATCTAAGGTGGCATTGTTTGCTGATGATACTATCATTTATTCTTATCGTGATAAGAAACTAACACTCTCTGATCGCTTGAGGGAAGCATTTGAGCTTGAAAAGCATCTCACTTCTGCTACAGCATGGGGCTCACAGTGGCTGATGAACTTCAATACAGATAAAGCTTAAATTTTTTCAGCCAATCGTTATCGCAATAATTTAGATCTTCCTATATTTATGATTGATATACTCAATGAGTTATCTACCCTTCACCTTCTAGGATTAACTCTTACTTCCAATCTTTCTTGGAAACCATATATCAAATCAGTTGCAAAATTAGCATCTGCTAAGGTTGCATCCCCTTATCAAGTTCTCACTTTCTTACTTCGGATTCTATTCTCTATCTCTATAAATCTCAAATCTGGCCTTGTATGGAATACTGTTGCCATATCTGGGGCGGATCTTCTAATGATGCCCTTTCTCTTTTAGACAATGTGCAAAAACGCATTGTAAACATAGTTGGGCCTGCTCTTGCAGCCAACCTCCAACCATTATTACATTGTCGTAATATTGCTTCTCTTTCTCTTTTCTACAAATTCTATAATGGGCACTGCTCTAAAGAGCTAGCGTCTCTCGTGCCATACACTAAAATTCATTCTCGTCTCATTACTCGTCATTCAATTAAGTCTCATCCCTTTTCTGTAACTGTTCCCAAGTGCTCCAAAAACACTTATTCGTCTAGTTTTTTTCCTCCAACATCAGCTCTTTGGAATTCATTTCCTTTATCTTGCTTTTCTGATTCATATAATTTGCAATCCTTTAAGTCGTCCGTTAATCGTTATCTTGCTCTACAATCTTCATCTTTTCTCTTTCAGTAACTTCCAACTTTAATTTGTGGCTTGCAGCCTTGTTGGAAGCATAGAGGTATTAAAAAAAAAAAAAAAAAAAAAAAAGAGTAAAGTTAACTTTTGCTTGTTGGCAACTGGCTGAAGATTTAACTATTAATATTAACAAAGAAATAAAAGTAAAAATTTCAGTCTTACTATCAATTAAGTAATTGCTCAAACTTAATTTTTGAAAGAATGAACTTTTGACCTTTAGCTTTGTATTTTATTTTTTATTTTACTAGGAAAACGAAAAAACCAAATGAAAACTTTTTCAGAAAGTTTTGTTTATCTTCTTATCCTTTTTGACTTTAATAAAAATAATAATAAAAATAACGATTAAATAACTTTATAAAAGTTAATTATAATGTTTAATATAAATAACTTAATAAAAAACTTAATTTAAAAAAAAAATAACTTAAAAGTTTTAATTATATTTAAACTTAAATATCTTTAACTTTTTATTTTATTTTTAATGTAACATAAATTACAAATACTAATGATTTTTTTTTAAAATAAAAAAGCCTTTTAAATAAATATTTGAATCATAATTCTTTTAATTATATACTTTTTTAATAATCAAGTTTACTGTAATTATCTCTTTTATTTAAAAGGTGCCTTAAAGCACTGTAAAAATTATTAACATTTTACAAGTACTACGCTATTTGTAAATACTGATTAAAAATTGTTTAAATTATTTTATACATTTTAATAACTATCAAAACTAAAATATAGTTGCTAAATTTTTAAAATACTTAAAACAATTTTCATTAAATATTTATAAATAGTTTATTTGCAACTTAAAAGTTTAGTTAAATTTAAAATAAGTTTTTCTTAGCGTAACTAAAATTCATCCACCACTAAATGATGCATTCAAAGAAATGCTTTTTACAATGAGATGATATTTTAAATCAATTCCTTATCTTAACCAAACCAGGTAAATACAAACAAAGTGATATTTTATAAATAATTGTTGCGGCACTGGTTTTATCTCCCACATCCCCCCCTTCCCAACATACCTAAAAAAAGGTATCCCCAATTGAACTCAGCATTTGACAATGACAATGGTTACAAGGCTAGTGCCAGGCCGGAAAATAAACCTAAAAATTATTATTTTTGTTATATGCTTTAAAATACATTAATATTCCTTTGTTAAAATAGTACTCAGTTTGATTTTGCAAGGTATACTATGCAATTTAGAAAAATAAAGTTTTTTTTGAAAAATTGATGAGGCCAGTACAAAGTAATCAAATAATTAAAAAAATAAAAAAATAAAAATAAAAAGTTTTGTATTTCTTTATTATAGTCTGCAAGAAATTGCTGTTTTGCTAGTGAAATTTTTTAATGATCTAACTTTGGAATACCCCTAGTATAAAGCAATGGTTAAAAAAAAAGTGAATTTTTGTTAGATATAAATAGGGGAGAAGTGGGGCACCGTGACACACTTTTGTTTTTTGCTTTGTAACAATTTTTTAAGCGATTGGTTTAATTTGTAGAGCAAATTTATACCTACGAAACTAAATTTATAAATAACCAAAATATAACAGATTAAACTTGTGAGAAGTTTGTTTCAAAGTACCCTCCATGGGTGGGGTACTTTGATACACACTAGGAGCATCATTAAAAAACTAAATACAAATTATAAAACGTTGAGAAAAAGATTTTTACATGAAAGATAAGTTAGTTAATAATTATAACCCAAATAATACATCCAACAGCTCCACTCACATTTCAGAAAACCAGATAATATATTGTTTTAAATGTCATTCTTCAGTGTCAATAAATAATAGCTTGGTATCAAAATTCGATCTCTTTGTATTATGTTTACATAAATCTTTACAAAATTGACTACAAATATCAAAAGAAATGATTTTTAGAATTTAGCATTAGGTCAGTAAAAAATACTTGACACAAAGGTTTTACCATACAACATAGAAACATAGAGGTCGAATTTTTTGCTGACCTTAAACACAAAGGTTTACAGTTAGGTGACCCTAATTCAAGGGTTGCATATTAGATCGATTCCTTGTCCCCAAACCCCCAAAAAAATTCAATTTGATTTCTTAACCAAAATTAACTAATAAAATATAATTTTAAGACAGTTAAACTTGGCTAATTCAACTAGAATAAAACTTCTTTTCTTAGTTTATTGGCCCAGCAAGGTAGCATATTAGCAAACGTGCAAATAAACTTTTGTGTAAAAAGGAAAACAAATTAATTTCTGATTAAAAGGTAAAAAGACAACAAACCAAAAAGACAAAAGAACATAATGATATGTAAACCAATTGATATCTCCTGATATTTAACTCTGATAATATGATACAGATTAATATCAGGTGAGACTCTTTAGCCGTTATGAAATTAACTTTGAGAAATAAAAACTATTATACAAATCCTTAACTTAATTATAGGTGTGTTCAGGAAGAGCTTGAAAACATTGGAAAACTTTCATCCTAGTGGTAGTACCACAATAAAAATACTCAGTCCTTATATTACTGCCCTGTATAATCATTAAAGCCATAAAAATATGTTAATATGTTAAATACGCCCTGTTAAACTTTTATGCTTTATAAATAGCTGTGTTCCTATTACAAGTCATAAAAATATTAGAATTGAGGTAAAATAAAAACAATTTACAACAAAGTGATAGACAAATTCTAGTTGTTTAGAGTTTTTAAATTACTGTAACTTATTTTGTAAATAGCTGTAACTTATTAATTCATCTTTTATATTACCTTTTAATACCTTTGTATTGATTATTTACCTAATAACAATGGTACACAGCAATGAGGTTGCAAAAAAAAGGTATATCATTGCAAACATATTGCAAAAACATTAGAGAAACATATAAATACTTCATTATTTAATCGTAACATTCAACTCTGTTAATAATTAAATATTTAAAATCATATCTTACATGATTATTATTGTTTAGAAATAAATAACTTAATTGAGGCACACAACAATTTTTAAATTTAAAATTTAGGCCTTATATTTTCAGATAATTTAATATTTTTTAATATTTTATTGGTTAATTATTATTTTATTAAAATTTATTAATAATTATAAACCTATTAAAAAATTTATATATAAATTACAACAAGATAAATAATAACATTTTAAATGACAATAATAATATTAGATAATTAGTAAAACATTAAATTATTATTTTTTTCTTAGTTTCTATAGTTTTAATTCTTTTTGACATTTACTATCTTGTATCAAAATCTTTTGTTGTTTATTTTTCTTATAACATTAAATTAAAATATAATATTTTTCATGTTTAAGGGCAATCAGGTAAAGTAAAACCAAAAATACAAAAATTTAAACAAATAAAAAAAAAAATTAGGATTAGAAAAAACCTTTTTGTAAATAATTTGTCTGAGTTTCATACATACTAGGGTATTAGCCAGCTCAATAACACCATGTATACCGCAGAGATCCAAATAGGTTAAAAATTCCCAAAATTCAATGGCCTGTTTTTTAAAAGTATTTATATCAGGTCAGACTATCCTCCTACTGGTAAAATGTAATCCAGTGCAACCTGTTTCATGTCCTGCTGCCTTGTAGGGTACTCTTTTTTAGGCAAAGGCTAGTGGATGCCAACTCTGACTTAATACACCACCTGCTCTTAATACAACTCAGGGCTCTTGGTTGAGTAAAGGCTAGAGATGGTGAGTCAATAAAAATACACACCATCTCTAGCCTTTACTCAACCAAGAGCCCTGAGGGCTAGGCTTCTCCTAGTAGCCAGATTCAAATAACATCTTGGTAGATGTTAAATGAATCTGGCTACTAGGAGAAAGCCTGATAGGCAAAGACTTTGGGGTAAACAGATTCTATCTGCAGACCAGCCCTGCACTCCTTCTTTATGTTTTGTTTTTATGACTAGGCAACTCATTCTATTATCTCCTAATGATTTTAAAGGTGTACCCAGCTCTATAACTCATTTTTAAGGTTCTGAGGACAGCTAGTAGCCAGGTTTTCTGAACTCTGTGGTAGCTCTCAGAGAGGCTGATTCCATTAATAGCTGTAAATTACCAGAGTACAAAAAAGTACCATGTGGCACATGGGTGGTGTCACTGTTTATGCTTTTGGTGTGCATTGTCTAGGCCACATTGGGAGCCCTTTGATACGGCTAAAGTTTTATCAATAATAATGATGCAAATGCTTACACTATTAAATAGTCTACTGAGTACTATCTGCGCTTTGAGTCAAGTTATTTAACACATTTAAAAAACAACTATCAAAAAATATAAAAACAGAAAAAACCACCATCATCTCTAAGTTCTTCAAATCTATCATTCATTAATATTTGTGGTCTTCGAAGTAACTTTTCTTCTGTTGAGTTTTATCTCTGGCAAACTTCACCAGACCTACTTGCTCTTTGTGAGACTAAATTGAGTTTGGCTGTCTCATCTTGTAATCCTAATGTTAATGGTTATCTTCCTTTAATAAAGACTCCAATAGTCACATGCTTGGCCTGGCGATTTACATTTATAAAAACACACCTATTTGTCAGTAAATTAGGTTTGAATCCACAGACTACTCTTTTATATGCTTTCATTTAGCACCACTTCACTCTAATGTCTTTCTCTTTGTTCTCTATCGCTCTCCTACATCTTTTTGATATTATTTCTAATCAAAATCACCGGGCCCTTTCTCTTTATCTTTCAGGCAATATCATTGTTGTTGGTGACATTAATACTCATCACACTGAATGGCTTGGTTCTAGTGTCAATAACTCTGCAAGGGTTAAGGTCAACAACTTTTACTTTTCTAAATCCAACACAAAAAGTCAACTTTCTAACTCACTTTCCAGACAATTCAAATCATTTACCTTCTCTACTCAACTTATGTCTTGTTTCCGATCCACATTTACCCTTAAGTGCTTCTGATCATGGTTTGACCTCTCTAAAACTATTATCCCATTCTTCCTCATCATCCCCCTAGCATCGTACCTAAAAGTACCTTAGAGCTGGGATTCTTTCAGCAATTTTCTTTGTGATGGCCCTTGGGAAGAAATCTTTTGTCCTTCTACTGACAATGTGCTTTTTGTATAACTTCTTTAATTCATGTTAGTATAGCAACTTTTCATCTCTTCCTACGATTTTAAGTCAAGCCTCACTCTTCTCCATGGTTTTCCTCTAATTGTGCTACTGCAATTTCCAATCGTAACCATTATTTCCATGCCTGTTGCCAAAACAATTCTACAGAAAACAGACGCTTGTTTACTATTGCCAGAAACCATTGCAAAAAGGTTTTGTCTAATGCCAAAGCCCGCTATTCTCAGGTCACAACCACGGATTTCATCTCAAAAATTAAGTTCTTGAAACTTTAAAAGTGGCTATAAAAAGGACAAATCTGTTATTCCACCTCTCTTGTATGGTTTAGACTTTGTCATCTTACATAAAGATAAAGTTACTAATAATATGAATGTCAAGTAATGGATCAAACAGGTTGATCCATAATTGACATTCATATTATTAGTACCAGCAAATGTATCTAAAATAATTTCCTGCTTTGATCCAGACAACATACCTGTTATAGATTATAGCTACCTGTTATAGATCTACGGAGCTGTCATCTATACTTTTAAAACTTTAAAAATTTAACAAGTGCATTTCAGTCTTGTTTTCTAGCCTTCTGGAAAGCATTATTTATTATCCCTATTTTCAAAAACTCTAAAGAATGATCTGAAACATCAAACTAACTCAATAGACTTGTTGAGTCTTTAATTACAAATGCCTAATCTCTCATCTTGAATCTAATAACTTATTTTCTGATCATCAATATTGATTTCGATCTTCTTATTCTACTGCTGATTTGTTAATGGTAATAACCGATGTGGAGAGGTTAAGGTTGTCGCTCTTGACATTTCTAAAGCCTTTGATAAAGTTTGACATGCTAGTCTTCTTCATAAGGTCTCTTCTTATGGTATATCAGGTAAAGCCTTCAAGACTATTGAATCGTTCCTTACCAATTGTAGTATAAAAGTTGTGCTCAATGAATAACTTCAAAGGTTCCTCAAGATTCTATTCTTGGTCCTATACTTTTTTTAATTTATATTGATAATCTCCAAGATATTTTCATATCCAAGTTGGCATTGAATAATTTATTCTTATCAATATGAACTATTTATTATTATCAAGACAAGAATAAATGGTAGTTTCATCGCTAATGATATTACCATTTATTCTTGTCTTGATGAGAAGCCAACACTCTCTGGTTAATTGGGGGGGGGGGGGCATTTGAGCTTGAAAAAAACTAACTCAATTAACTCAGATAAAACTCATTTTTTAGCTAATCATTATCACAACGATTTAGATATTTTTGAATGGTAATTTACTCAATGAGTACCTATTCTTCATCTTCTAGGATTACCTCTTGCTTCTTCTATGTACCTCTATGTTTCATACCTCTATGTTTCTTGGAAACCATATATCAAATTGATTGCAAAATGAGCATTTGCTAAGGTTGCATCTTTTTATTGTGTTCGCCACTTTCTTATTCCGGATTCTATTCTTTATCTCTATAAACCTCAAATCTGTCATTGTATGGAATACTGTTGCCATATCTGGAGCAGATCTTAGAATGATGCCCTCTCTCTTTTAAACAAAGTGCAAAATTGCATTGTAAATATAGTTTGATCTTGCAGCCAACCTTCAATCTTTGTCACATCGTCATAATACTGTCTCTCTTTCTCTTTTCTATAAATACTATAATGGGCACTGCTCTAAAGAGCTAGTGTCTCTAGTGCCATCTATTTAAATTTATTCTTGCATTACTTATCATTTAATTAAGTCTTATCTTTTTACCGTGGCTGTTCAAAAGTGCCCCAAAAATTCTTATTCATCTAGCTTTTTTCTCAAACATCAGTTTTTTAGAATATGCTCCCTTCATCTTGTTGACCTGATTCATATGGTTTGTAATCTTTTAAGTTATCTGTTAATCATTATCTTGCTTTATAAACTTCTTCCTCTTCAAATAACTTTCAACTCTAATAGTGGTTACTTGTAGCCTTGTTGAAAGGAAAGATATTTTTTTAAAAAAGTACAATTTTGTTAAAATATCCCAATGTTTTGTAGAACAAAAAACAGTAGAAAATATATTCTTGGCTAACAGCTATGTATAAATATTAAAGTTACAAAATAAAAAAATAAATTGCACAATTTTTTAGCTATTAAAAGGGTTTACATAATGATATGTAAATGACTAGCAAGGATAAATAATTTTGTACACAAATATATTTTTATATTTTTAGTTTTAAAACTTTTTTTTTTTTTTTTTTACTATTCGGTTTCTAAACTCTTTAAAAGTTTTTCTTCACAAAAAAGAATAAAAAGTTTTATAAAATATTACCATCTCGCAGAATTCTTTCATCAGTTGGACTCATTTTTTTATTATATCATTTTCTGAAATAATTTACAACTTTTTGATGTCCTAAATCAGAAGTAGTAAAAACTAAAGTAAAAATATTATTGTTATAATATACTGTTATGCTAATTACTTTCCATTAACATTATTAAAATTATTTAAGTAAAAAATTCTGTTAAATAGAAGAGCTTTAAATATAGTGGCAAAAGATACCTGCTGATCTTAACAAGTTAGTTGCCTAAATAACAAAGAAATTTTATTTAGAAATATATTTTAGCTCTAAAACTAACTATATTAATAATAATTATTATTTTAGTAATCACATTTTTAACGATTTGATCATATTTTAAGTTTCTAAGAAAGGTGCACAACCAACCCATGTATATTAGGAGATTTATCTAATAACCTAATAAAAATCGAATTTAAAGAACTTTATTTAATAGCCTATTAAAAGTGAGGTTTACGTTGAGGTTACATCAAATAGGAACGATTTATAAAAATTGATCCCACTGTGGGATCATTAGGGGGGGGGATTAATGATCATAACCATAGTGGGGACCATCAATCCCATCAATTATAGTGGGGATCATTAAGCCTCCAAAAGTAATCATAAGATCATTAATCCCCACCATAATGGGGATTAATGATCTCATGATTGTTTATGCTGTGAATGTGTTTTTTTTTTTAAATTATTTATTATGATTAGCAAGTTTAACTATAGTGAAATAACTTTAAAGTTACAATCCCCTTCATATTACTTTTTTTGTAAAATCCCTTTTCTTTTAAGATTCAGAGTTGATTCTAGAACTTTTATTGTGTCAAATAGTTTAAATTTATTTTGTAATTAGTTGCGAAATTATATACCATTGCAAAATATAGATTTTTGTCTACTTTTGTATGGTACACATGTAGTACATAGTCTTTCAAACACTAAAACATAACATATAATTTGAACTTTGTCGATGAACATATATTTAGTGTAAAGTAGTAATAACTTGAAACTCAGTAACTTAACGCCTTTACATTAAATGTTGGGGACAGCTCAAAAAATTATTCAAACTTGGTGACCGGTTACCCCATTTTCAATGGCATTTACCAAAACATGTTAAGTAGCATTAAATTACTAATTTAGCTCTTTTATACATAATTAACCTTTTAAATTAAAACGATACTTTACAATATAAATTTTTTTATGCTTAGATTGTGTAAAATGAGTAATTAAAACTAATGTCGGCTATAGGTCATCTGACGACTACAATAAATTCAAATGATAAATAAACATGAATTAAGTATAAAAATTTATTACTTCCACATGTGCTTTGTACGTTCTGCAAAATATTCATGCGCTTATTATTGCACGACCTTATTCATGCACGATTATGCAATTTACTTACTCATTAGACCAAACAATGTCACGTGATTTAAAGCGAAACAATTTAGTAAACAAGAGTTATGGTTTCAAGATGGCTGCATTTTACAAGTACATCTGCCGTTTCGAAAATTGTAGAAAGAAGTTTAGTTCGCTTGTTGACCTAATTGACCATATTGAATATCTTCATATTATAAGAGATCCTATTGTTTTAAATCAGCAAGAACTTTCTCAACCACCTGCAATCGCTTTAAGTTATGTTAACTGCTTTTTTTCCGAAAACTTAAGGAAAGCTAGACCTACTTTACCTTCCGATATTGAGTTAAAACGATCATGTGAAATAGAGAAACCATCTTTAAACAATTCCGAATTATACAGTGACAGTTTAGACAGCTTTTTGGATGAAAGTGATGTTTTCTCAGACGTTGGAAGTGACGATTCTTGTCAGTCATGGGTTGCTAATAATATCAATGCTATCAAAGTACAAACAGACTCTAATTTAATAAACGTATCAACTTCTCTACCCAATACAATAACTAATGAGAGTTTACAAGGCAAGTTTACATGTCTAGAGGATAGTGAAGGTAAAAAGCGGTTTTTATGTACTGTTCCTGGTTGTTCTAAGCGCTACAAAAATATTAATGGAATAAAATACCATGTAAAAAATGGGCACAATAAAAAAGAAGGTTTATCTAGTGAAATTAAAAAAAGTTATATATGTCATTGTGGTAAAGCTTACAAAAGTCAAAGTGGAATGCGACATCATCAAAACACTCAACATATATTAACAGGACCTACAACTCAAAATCATTTATCTCCATATACACCTGTACAATTTGATGCAAGAGTTGATAACAATTTTAAACAACCGCAAGCAAAAATTATGAAATTAAATCCTGTTGAAGAACTTTATCAACCTCATACACCTCCTTCACCCGAAAATCTTGTGAGCTAGTTTGAGGTAGCTTTATATATGTCATATATTTATATATATTGTATATATCATGTGTATATAAAGCTACTCTTCTCTGTGGTTTGTTAATAGTAAATTATAACATAAATAATAATTTTGTTCAATTCAATAGATTTTGGGCATTTCATATTTAAAAATATTTTATTTTAATATATTTGCTTTTTATTTATAATAATCATTTTTTTTTTAATGTATAGTTCGGAAAGATGGAGCGTTATATTAATAATTTAATTTTATATTATAAATAGGCTTGCAAAATACAGCTCTGATCTTTATATTAATTTTTTTGATTTATTCATCAAACTGCTTTGCATTCATTTTGCAATCACTGAGAAATCAGTGAGCCAATGCACCTTTCTGTGGAGGTTTTTCTGGATAATTTATTATACTCAAAAAGTTATTGAGCTGTAATAGTATCTTTTAAACATTTGTTCTAAAATTTTATTTTTGCTGCATTTATGCTGAAGGTATATTTTTGTAGGTGCCAATAACCTAGTTAACTATATTTAACTATAATAATAATAATAATAATAATAATAATAATATATATATATATATATATATATATATATATATATATATATATATATATATATATATATATATATATATATATATATATATATATCTTACCACTCCTAAAAATTTAAAATGCTTTTTATCTCAATTGAAAACTTGAATAAATCTGACACAGTTTAATTTGTTATTTATTAATTAGTATTCAGAAGGTTTTTTCATTTCAATAAAAAAAAAATATTTAATTGTTCAATTAATCATTAGGTTTTTAAAACCTTTTGCATAAATTTATTACCTCGCATTTTTGCAATATTTTATCAATATTTTATCATGAAAAGTTTGTTGATAAATTATTTTGTATATATATATATGAATTTATTGTAATACTAAATATGCAGTTTATTCATTTCTTGTTTGCTGCAGCATAATTACTTTTTATTAACTTATTTAAAAATTACATAAATATTTCATAAAAATACTTTATTTTTGAATTTTATTTAATATCTTTTTTTATTGTTTAGCATTTTTTCTTTTTGATTTTTCCTTTACTTTTTCAATGTTATTTTGATAAAGCAAACTGGATATGTGAATTTTTTTGACTTAATTTCGTTTTTTGGAAAAACATAAAATATATTAATTAATAAAAACTTAAAAATCTTTTATGTTTTATTTTATCCTTGCAGCCTTTTGCTACTTTTTTTCTTTGATGATCATTTTCTGGAGATTCTTTTCTTTTATAAATATCTTTCAAGATTTTTATTTGACATAATATTATTTGTAAATAATATTTAATAAATTGTTTTCATCTCGGAAACTCATTTCCAATCTTTTTTGTTTGTGCCGATTTCACATGGCATTCTTGAAATATTATTTATTAAAGAGAGTTATTTTATACTTTGTGTTTTTTTAATGAAAACGAATTTCTTTTTTTAAATTTTATGAATTTTTTTGTTTGCATGTTTTTCAAAAAGTGTTAATTTAATTTTTCTTTTCATTTTCTTCTCATTTTTGAAATTATCTAAATGATCATTTTTATTTATTTATTTATGGTTTCAGACTTTAAAAATTTACCTGTATTGTTATTACTATTATTATTTTTTTTGTATGCTCAAATATAAAAATAAAAATAAAATATGAGTATTATTAAACACAGTGGTAAAAAGAGATAGGGGATGTTAGTTTTTGAATAAAATAACAACTTTTTCACTGTTTATTTATTATATAACAAACTAGATATGTTTATTGGTTAAATTTGGAAACAACCTTTTAGTGGTAACCAAGGAAAAACTAAATGAAAATATTTTTTTTCAAAAAAGTTTAATTTTCAAAAAAGTTTTTTTTTTATATTTTTTCATGATATATTAATGTCGCTCAAAAATCAACTAACAAGTTTAACCTATCACTACATTAATAATCTATCACTACTTAAATAACCAAAGGTTAAGAGAATCCTTCGACTGAAATTCTTAGATATTTTTTAAAAAGAAACAAACTTAAATTATTGTTAGATAAACCTAGATATAGTTATAGATATAGATATAGGGCCGTTTATATAGGGCCCTAGATATAGGGCCGTTTCAAAAGAAAGAAGATTAGTAAAAGCAGCAGTAAATGTCGCAACACTGTTTAATAATGTATAAGCTTAAAGCTTTAACCAGAAAGCTAGAAAAAAAAAATTATGCATTGTTCATACTACTAATTTAGTTAATAATCGAAACACTGTTTCAGTAAATCAAAATACTGCCATGAAGAATGCAAAAGTCGTATTTTTTTTTTGTTTTTTTGTTTTTTAGCGATTTAATTAAGGGTTTAAGTTTATATGCATTTCATAAAAATCATTTAAAAGATGCGATAAAGTTAAAATAATGAAATTTTTTTTTAAAGATTTAGGTGCTTTTGTTCTGGTAATTTTATTTAAATGATTTGAACAAATACTTAAACTACTGTATAAAGATTTAAAAACAGTTTTTACAGTCCTTCTAGCTTTAAATAAAGTTATTATTTTATTTTCTATATTCTTTATTTTATTATTCAATATTACTTTACTTTTGGTACTAGATGAAAAAAAAACTATCAATCATACTCTATATGGCATTTTAGCCATGTTCGATAAGTGTGTTTATTCTATGAGCTTGGCAAGGTATATATAAAATCTTATGTTGTACTAAATGATTGAGACGTGTGCACCATTTACATAGACATATTGCTATTAAAGTTATGCGACTGATGTAATAAGTTTTTTGTTATATTTAGAGCATTCTTTCTAAATACTCGATAATTTTCGTTTTAATAGCCGTTTTTCAGCGGCCGTGGCGCAGTGGTTAGAGTGGCGCAGTGGTTAGAGTGCTTGCTTTAAAAGCAAGTGATCATAGGTTCGAAGCAAGCTCTAGGCATATTTTGCACCATCAGTAAAGAGCAAGGCTGAACTTCCTAGTTATATGCTCTTTTGCGGTGCTCTTTGACAAGACCGTTAGGTCTTCTTGGTGCACCTAGAACAAAAGTTAAAAAAAAAAGTTTTGGCCAAGCGGCTTGAGTGTTAGCTTCAAAATCAAGAGGTCCATGGTTTGTTGGCGTATCCCATCATATATGCAACATCGGTAAGGAAAAAAGCGTAAACCTTCTTGTTAAGGTGGTATACCCCCTTCAAAAATATCTTGGAAGTGAAATCTTATAGTCAAAATTAAAATTAAGCTTATGAAAGATCTTATTAAACGAAATCGATTTATAAAATTACTGGTGGTTATGTTGTCATGACAATCACCTAAAATAGCGGATATAGGAAAATATGCACGTCGCACTGTCAAAAATATCTCAGATTCTATTAGAGTATTCAAAGTAAAACTTGGCCCAATGATAAAAAACAGTTTGATCTATAAAATCTGCCAAATATTTTTAAATCTGACTATTAGTTTCCATTATTAGCACTACACGGATTATGAAGATTTTTAAATAAGCCAATTTTTAGTGCTGAAACAGCAATATCTCAAACTCTGAAATATTTTATAATTAACTTTTGGTAGATTGCATACATCATATAAAAACACATCATTGCTGAAAATTTGATTAAAAACTAATTACTAGAAAATGAAATAACTGTGACGGGAGATTGAAAAATAGAAGTTAGCAAAAAAACACTTTAAAAATTAAAAAAGAGAAAAAAATGCAAAAAATATTTTTAAAATAAACAATGTCTGTAAATTTTAAAGCAAAATGTTTAAAAGCTACCAGCAGCATAAAGAGTTCCTTGTTTTTGCTTTTCCTTATCATTTTTGTTCTTTTTATTGCCCCTGATTGTTTTTCTACGCAACTTAACATTGGATTTATTTTTGTATGACGATTGATACAAGCGTATTTTATTTTCTCAATTGCAGCCATCTATCATAAATGTTCCTGGAATCATATTGAGTTTTTCATAAGTCATCACTGATGCTTTTTTTCCAATATTAAAGTTTGCAATAGCATCATATGTTGCAAATTTCAAATGTAACAATGAACAGAATTTAGTTTTCGGTACTCGTTCCATATCATCATGTTAAGACTCTCATTTTGGTTCTGAGTTTTTCCATGCATTCATTTTGAAAGTAATTCATTAGAGCTAAGTTCTTTATAAATTGGCTTTAGTAACTCAATAATATCACGTGGCAAACCAGGGCCAGGTTTATAGAGAGAAGGTTGATTGGGATGTTTTCGATCAACATTGTGCTGGCACCAACTTTTTTCACCGTTTGGACAATAGGCGTGATAATTATTTTCTTTTGAGGAAGCAACATGAAACAATGAAGCAAGTATAGCACCGCGCATTTCATGAGCAGACTGATTTTTGGTTCTTACTGCAATTCCATAATAGTTTTGCAAACTGTCAATTGTTGCACCAGTAAGTCTAGGTGTATTTATCTACCTAGGTGTATTTATCGATTTAAGTAAAGCTTTTGACACTGTCAATCATCAAATCCTTCTATCCAAACTGAAAAGTTATGGTATAATAAATACTAATTTGTCCTGGTTTGATAGTTACTTGTCTAATAGAAAGCAGTTTATTTCATATGATAGCGGAAAAACGGAATATAAGTCAATCACCTGTGGTGTTCCTCAAGGATCAATTTTAGGACCACTTTTATTTCTCGTTTATATTAACGACTTATATAAATTTTCTAACATTTTAAACTTAATTTTGTTTGCAGATGATACAAACTTGTTTTATTCTAGTAAAGATATCAGTAAATTATTTCAAACAGTAAACAAAGAACTTGAAAAATTAACCCAATGGTTCAAATCAAACAAACTATCTTTGAACATCAATAAATCCAAATACACTTTGTTCCATCGTCTTCATAAAAAACAAGATATTCCATTAAAACTTCCTGATCTTTTTATTGATAACGCATTATTAAAAAGAGAGCAATCAATAAAATTTTTAGGTGTGGTTCTGGATGAAAATTTAACCTGGAGGGACCACATAGGTCTAATTGAAAATAAAATATCAAAAAATATAGGTGTTTTGTATAAAGCCAAGCAGTTTTTAAATCTATCTTGTTTAAAAAACTTATATTTTTCTTTAATTCATTGCTACTTAAATTATGCAAACGTTGCTTGGTGCAGCACAAACGCAACAAAGGTAAAAAAACTGTTTAGTAAACAAAAACAGGCTATAAGGATAATTACAAACGTAGACCGTTTCTCTCACACTCAAACATTATTTAATAAACTTAATATTCTAAATGTATATAAACTAAACCTTTACCATATTCTTATCTTCATGTTTAAACTTGATAAAAAAATATCACCAATGTTATTTAATTCACTTTTTGAAAAAATAAACCACATATACCCTACCAGATTTTCAAAAAACAATTACATTCAATCCAAAACACATTATTCAGCAACCAAATTCTCAATTGCTAACCGAGGTCCTAAGCTGTGGAATACAATATTAAATAATGAGCTGAAATCTAATTATTCTTTAAACCAGTTTAAAACAAAACTTAAGCAATTACTGATGATACATGAAAATGAATTAAAGTTCTTCTAAAAAGCTTTTTAAACTAGCAAACAAAAACAAAAATTAACCTACTAATTACTCTTTAATATTATATTTAATATTCTAAACAATAGTCTGCTATTGTAAATGTATTTCTTATCTTATAAGTTTTGAATTTACAAACGATTTTTTTAAGTTTTATTATTTGAAATACTAATTACTAAAAATATTGTAAAATTTTATAATTTCAATTTTTATTAAAAAAAGTTATTGTAAATTCTTTTTGTAATATTAATACTTATATATCATCTTATTTTACTAATCAGTTCTTAAATATAAATACTCTTTGAATTACTAAATATTTTAAACGTTATATATTTTATTTTTTGCATTTTGTTAAAACATTTTATTTGATGAATATGCATTTTTTTGGGGGGGGGCTTAATGATAAGATGAATTTTGTCTTCTTCAAGCCCCAGTCATGTAAAGATTTGTTTTTATAAATTACGAGTGTAAATTATTTTCAATCGGCAAATACAATACTAAAAAAAAAAAAAAAAAAAAAAAAAAAGTATTCCTTTACCCCCTAGACACCTTTCCTTTTTCAATTTTCTTAATCGTGTGCCAACTCTTTTTTGCACATGACCAACACATTCTAATTTTGAAACTATTGTATCACCATACACTCTTTCAACAAATGAAAATGCCTTATTTTCTCCGTCACCACAAAATTCAGTATAGCGAAGTTTATATTTTTCAGTAGATCGTTCAAAAATTGATTTTGCTCCAGCGACCTCCATACCGGTGGATGGGCCAGTAAAGTTGAGGTTACATAAATGAGTATTTTTTAGCATTTTGTATGCATCAGGGTCTGTATTTTTTTTCTTTATAATCAAAAAACATTGTTTGCAATATTTGGATAATACTTCACAATCCAAAAATTTTCCTGTAATCATTGATATTGCAGTATAAACACCGTTGTATGAGGAAAAACCTCGACGTTGCCAAGTACCATCACAAGAAACACTGGTATTTATTAAATTGAGTTCATCAGTAGTATGTTGGGATGCTTTTATAATTTCAAGTGCAGCATCAGACATGGTTTCTACTGCAATTGCTTAAACTTCAATAGCAATTTTTCGAACAATTTTAATGTAAGTGTTTTTAGTCATTGGCGGTGGAAGATCCATAAGGTAACAAAATCTTTTAAGGCCAGTATGGCCTTGTCCACATGAACGCATTGCATAAACTGACCTTTGGTTAATATCAAAGGCTCTACAACTTTCAGAACCACACTTCTTGGATGTAAAAAATTCATGGTTGAAACCACATTTACAAAATATAATCAATGAGCTGGAAAGTCCAAATTTTTTTTTTGCATTTTTAGCTAAATTAAGTTTTACATTCTGGACAACATAACAACTGAACAACAATGGCTAATAAAGTGCTATCAATTATTCTGTATCCACATATGTTTTTTTTATTAGAACTTGCAGAAGTATTAATAGGGTTTACCTTCGAATTAGATACATTTATTGAGCTCTGTGAATCTGTTCGTAGAAGACTAGTATTTGCTGAATTTGTTTTATTTAAAGTATATTGATTTCCATGAAATCTTTTTTTCTTTTGTATTGAGTAGCAAATTTCGCACGTTCTCTACCCATTAAAAGTATAAGGTTTAAATTATATAAACATAAACAGATACCTAGATATATATATAATTTTAAGATGGCAATTCGTTTTAAAGAAACTGGAAGAAATTTATGAGAAATCCAGTTATTGCTTTTAATCTTACAGATGTTTTGATTAATGGAAAATAGATATATGCATTATATAACTCATTTCAACAAGCTTTTTCTCAGTATCAAAAGTTATATTTGGGGAGAATTTCTTGGCCAAGTAAAAATTTAACCGTTGCTATGGAGGTTGTCAAGAGCGCTTTAAAAAGTAAGGTTCAGTAAAGTTTGTTTTCCTAAAGTTACATACTGAATTTTAAAAAATGGTTTTCAGAATATGATTCTATGATAAATTTTAGATTAAATAAAACAACAAAAAATGTTCTTCCGTGGTACTCTCTGACAAAACCTCTAGGTCTTCTTGGGATCTTAAAAAATCAAAGAAAAAAGTACATCAACAATATGCTCTGCAGTACAAAGTCCATAATTATCTTCTTATTCTTTTAATTTTAGTAATCGTTTAATAAGTTTATTTTTATTGTTGAATTAGCGTGCACAATCTGCTGTTTGAAATTTATGAAAAATATATAGGGTCACCCATTAGCAAAAATAAGCTAATTTTTTTTAATACCATTCACAATACCTTTCTAGCTTCATATTCTAATATTAAATTATTTTGTTTCGGAAATTTGAAAAATTCTAGATAAAATATCTGCTATGATTGCATGTCAGTAACTTTTACCAACAGTTTCATTATTGAACTGTGTCTTAGAATAGATTTAGCTGATTCAATATTGAATTGTGCCTTGAAATAGAACCAACTGATTTAATATTAAATTGTGTCTTGAAATAAAACTTGATTTAAATTATCATTAAACGCATTCCCAATTTTACCAAAAGCTAAACTTTGTTTTGACAGTCTTCGTACAACTTCACACAAGATTACTGTAACTTGTCTATTTTAGTTTAATTAACTTTTGATTTGCCTCGACTTTATGGTTACCCAGCCTTTATGGTTACATTATACTCATGATACACATTTTTTTAAATTATATTCTATTTTTATATTTATGCATCCAAGCACCGCCACCAGAAAAGTCTTTTCCATTTCCTTAAGGAAGTAGCAAATAAACAAAAAAATATACAGCTTATATAGTTACATTGTACTCACAAATATGGAGTCCCTAAAAAAACTCCGCATTCGGACACCACACTCCGATTCAAAAATAAAAAATACTTTAATTAAGTTTATTAATTAAATGTAGTATATAAAGTAAATGTAACATGTACATCTTACCTAGATATCTACCTAGGTTGTAACATATTTATATTGTGATAATAACCTAGATTGCAACATAACTAGATTATCCTTATTAAGATGACTTTCTTGTGAACTGTTATTACTCATAAACTAATAAATCATATAATTTTCTAAAACTTCTATTTAAGTGAGAGTGGTACTAAAATGACCATTTAAATATTTTTTTGGAAAACCTGTGTTTTTTTGTTTGTTTTTGTTTGTGTGGTTATTATGATGCTCCAAAACGTCTTACCGCAGAACACTGTGGAAAAATGAATTTCGGACCTCTTGGTTCTGAGCCAGAACTCAAAACACTACTCCACGACTGCTTATTTTCTTTAAAAGCTACCCAGTAAGAAATTTTTTAGTGGATTTGTAGTGGAGCTATATAAGCATTTTGAGCAGCTTATTGGAGTTTTGCTCATCGGTTACTTAGTGGACCATTGGTGTCAACCGCTTTAAATGACTAGCAAATAACTTTCCAACATTTTAACAGTAGCTAGTCAGCAAACATTCTATAGTAGATTTATAGACATTTTGAGCGGATTGCTGTAGTTTTGCTCATCGATTAGTTAGTGGATCATAAGTGATTGCCGCCAAAAATGGATAGTTGATGATTAGCCACTATTAAATTTTCGCAAAGTTATCGCCTCGCCATTTCTAGCGGCTGCTACTTATGGTTCGCTAAGTAATTGATTAGCAAAACTCCAATGAACCGCTAAATAATGTCGATATAGATCCACTGCAAATCAACTAAAACAATGTTTACTGGGTAGTCATTAAAAGGAAGTTATAACGAAGATCAAATGTTAAAACGCAGCGCCTTCTATCGATTTTGAGAATATGAATCAAGGTAGCTTTGTTTTGATTTTCAAAAATTTAAACTAAAACATTTATTAAAAGTTATATATAAACTGTGATTTGAAAGTCTTAATTTAAACCTGCGGCTCCAATAAACTTCCATTACACATCCGATACACCTTCGTGCATAGTTATCAACAGAAACAGCTTTGCAAAAAATACATTTTTAAAGCTTACGTTTATTTTTGTAAAAGCAACGTTTTTATTATCACTTGCTACTTGTTTTTTTCAACGTCATAAACTGGACATTCTATGGAATGTCCAGTTTTTGACGTTGAAAAAAACAAGTAGGGAGTAAAATAATTATGTTACTGTAAAGTGTAATAATTGGTTTCATTTAAAAGATAAATTATAAAAACTTTGATATAAGGTTGTAAAAACTTTTCTGACCACGTTTACAACAAGTGATATGTTTTATGTTATTGATAAGAAAGGTTACTTTGAGTAGCAAATATTAAGAAAATATGAAAAACAAACTTTTTTCATTTTGCTCAGATTATTACTGTTTTCAGAATTTTTTCACTGTTCAAATGTTATACAAAAATTTTAATCACTGGTGGTTCAAGAACAAAAGCAAAAACTAAATCATATTTATAAAAGTTTGTTCACCAAATGAAAGTTCTGAAAATAAAATAAAGTATATTTAGTGCATAACCTAAAGTTTTATTCAAAAGTGCTAATTTTATTATGAATGACTCCACACATTTAAAATTTTGTTCTCATGTCGTCAAGAAATTTGCTAAGCCATTAATAAGAGAAATGAAAATAATAAATGTATAAGAGATAGATAGATTTCAACACATAATCTTCTTGTATATTCATTTAAAAAATCTTACACCAAACAACTTTAAAACAAAATTTAAAATAAATCAAAACAATAACTGATCTCTAAGATATAATGAGAAGCTCGCACATGTGGTAGTGGTATAGTGGTAAAGCGCTCGCTTCATAAGCGAGGGGTTCCGAGTTCGATCCCCACCACGTCCCTGGTAATACCGCGCTCAACTTGTTTCTCCGCGTCAAGGTTCGTGTTTCGGAGTTATAGAGTTGAGAGAGGGTTATAACCACTATTAAGTAGCCTACTCATCTGTAGTGGCCTTCTCGGCCTTGAGGAGATGAATAACAAAAACAAACAAACAAAAAAAAACAAAAAAAAATACACTAACTTGTAAGTTAACTAAATATAACGAATACCGCATGACATATCGAGGGCCTAACATATGGAACAGCTTTAAAAAAAAACCATTTTAATATGATGAAATCATATTTTCTAATTTTATATAAATATTAAAGTTACTTAATTTTTATATAAAAATAGAAATTTTGAAATGAAATGAAAACTTCGAAACTTGATATATACACTTTTTATTAAACTTATTTTTTTATATTATATTTTATTTTTTATATTTTAACTTATAATTATTAGAGTTTATTCGATGTATTGCCTCTCACTCTATGTATATAACGGATATTCTTATTTTTTCATATTTTAATAACAGTTTTTATTTTACTTTACAGTTGTTAAAATCCTAAGTGGGGTTTTATGAAAAGATTGTGGCCACTCTGGTCATCCGAATCTTTTTTGAGCTCTTGTCTGTTAATATAAACCTTTGATTTTTATTTTATGAAAACTTTTCTTTGTATTTAAAAAAAGTTTCTTTGTGTTTTATGTTTTAAATTGTTTAAACAGCGAAACATGTGAATAGTAGAATACTCTTCTTTAAATGGTGCCGCAACTATAAATTCTTGTTATACTTTAAAATATACGGACTACCGTAACTATCTACCGCATAAACTTAAAATATGATACCAATGAGTAATTCCACGTCAAAACAACCAATTTTTTTTAAAAATGCAACCCTATGTCCTTGGATTTTTTTTTTATTTTTACCATATTTAGTACATTATAAAATAAGATAAATCCCAAAATTTCAAGGTCTAACTCCCAACGGTTCGTGAGTAATGGTTGTTTTAATTTTGGTTACTATTATTGTTTTGGTCATTTTCCGCCATTTTTAAATTTACATTTCTCCTTATAAAACCAAGTCTATAAACATGTGAGTTCTAAAAATAAGTCACTTAGTTAATTTCTAGGTGAGGAATTTGAATATATAAATAAAAAACCCATTTTATAACTAAAAAGTACCTAAATATCAATTATAAATGTTAAAACAATGGACACCTGCCTCGGTAAAATTTTTAGGTGTGCGGTAAATTTTTCATGCCTAAAATTTCAAATTAGATCATTATATGTTTGAAGAACATTGTGTGAAAAAATCATTTCTGCCAAATACATAGTTTAAAAATTAAATAAAAAATATTACAAAAAATGCAAATATTGCATATTTCGCTTATCGTAGTATTCAAAATAAATAAAAATGTTGCATACTTGAATTGATATACAACTTTTTATAATATATCCATTAAAAATTGATTTTCAAATACGTACTTATTAATTTTGTTAAAATCTTTTTTTGAAAGTTCACATTTGTCTGATATTATTTTTGGTGCATTTTTTAATGTTGTTAAATTGGTGATTGGTATCCAACAATTATCATCTATTTTCGGCCAGAAAAACTGTTCAGATGGACCGTGTGGATGCATAAACTTTATTTTTATATCATTATATTCTTCATCTTTTTCTTCGACTACTGCAATCCACCAAAATGAGTCATATGTACATGCGTAATATTTGTATTTCTGGATTAGCTCAAAATTTATTAAACTTAAATTTTGGTAACTTAATTTTTTAGTTATATTAATAGATTTTGGATGTATATTGTTACTAGTTTTTTTAAATAACATAGATGTTTTCGAAACTAGTATGCAATGGTGAATTCCTCGACTTCCTGGTATTGTTTTTTCCTTCTCAAATCGTTTATTTTATGTAGCTCTAACATTAACCATAGTTCCTTTATCAATTTTAAAGAACTTTATTGTGAGCATTTTTTGAGTGCAAAATTCAAACATTGCATTGATTGCTAGTATTTGATTTTTCTTCGGACGTACTCTTGCTGTTGTTCGTTTTACTGTACCACCTATTGCATCACAAGAAGATTTGCCATGGCTGGTTGCAAAAAATTTCCATTCAGCATCCAATAAAAAATCTTCTGAACGATGGCATAGATTTAGACAATTTTTATAATTTTTATACTGTCCTCCACATACATCAGAAAAGTAATATAATTTGAAAATTAAAGAAGTGTTTCTTCAATATAATTACATAAAATATATTTGAAATCAAATTACCTTTTATTATCATTTTTTTTTTATGCACTTTATAAACATTACAACAATTGCCAATTTTCTTTTCAAATCTTTTTCCAAAGTAGTGAAAATGGTGATTTCAAATGCTGAATAGTTCTTCACAAGCACACAACTCAGATCTCCATAAAATGTTTTGACGAGTATCAGTGTCTAGGTCATGTCAATTAGAAATCTAAAACGTGGGGAAACTTATTTTTTGAAATATGAATTCTAATATCCTAAACTAGGTAGAAATTTCTTTAAGGTAATAAAATTTCATTGAAAAATAATGATTTGTTAAGAAATTATATCTAATTGAACAACCCCCTCGTTTTGAGGGGTTGTAAACTTTACATGGTTATACATTTTGAATGCCAAATGATTTTTTGACAAAATTTTAAAAATATGTACAATTTTTAGTCTTATTAAAGCAAGTAATTTTTCTGTTTGGAAAAATCAATTCCCCTCACGTTTGGGCGGATGATTTCTACTTTTTAGGGTATTTTTGTTCCCAGGCTTTTTGCAGCGCAATTTTTCGCAAAACATCTTTAAATGACATAAGTATGAACATTCAAAGGTTTGGAGTATAGAACTTACCTGGAAGTTATTTAACTCAAACACCAAAAAATCGTGGTCCGCCCCTGCAATTATATATACATTTTTAGTACAATAGTAAAATATTTACAAAATTATGCATTTGGCATAAATGATTTTTTCACACAATATTCTTCAAACATACAATGATCTTATTTGAAATTTTAAGCTTAAAAAATTTACCACACACCTAAAAAATTTTACAGTGGCAGGTGTCCATTATTTTAACATTTATAATTGATATTTATGTACTTTTTAATTATAAATTGAGTTTTTTATTTGTATATTTAAATTCCTTACCTAGAGATTAACTAAGTCACTTATTTTTAGAATTCACACGTTTAAAGATTTGGTTTTATAAGGAGAAATGTAAATTTAAAAATGGCGGAAAATGACCAAATCAATAATAGTTGCTAAAATTAAAACAACCATTACTCACGAACCGTTGGGAGTTAGACCTTGAAATTTTGGTATTTATCTTATTTTATAATGTGCTAACTATGGTAAAAATATAAAGAAAATCCAAGAACATAGGGTTGCATGGCCTGGTTGTTTTGACATGGAATTACTCCAATGTGATCGGAAACATAAAAAACTGATAAATAGAGAGAGTTTCTTAGTAGTGCCAAACTTTTGAACATTTTATAATATTTTATAAGGCAGGGAAGAGTGGGGCACCTTGACTCACTTTTGGATTTTGCTTTGTAACATTTTTTTTAAAACGTCTTTTTTTTGACGATTAATTTGTAGAAAAAATTTATACCTAAAAAATTAAATTCATCAATCAACAAAGTATATCAGAATAAACTTGTGAGACTATTTAAAGTTAAACTAAAAATTTGTATCAAAGTACCCCACCCATGAAGTACTTTGATAAAAACTATAAGCATTATTTAAAAAGTTAATAAAAAGTAAAAAGCATAGAGAAAAAGCAGAATTTTACTTGAGAAACAAACATATTAATAACTAAACCTACATAATGCATCCAATGGTCCAAATCACGTTTCAGAAACCCACATGATATATCGTTTCAAATGTCATTCTTAAGCGTCAATAATTTGCATAATGGCTTTGTATCGAAATTGGATCTCCTCATATAATATTTACATAAATCTCTTAATAATTGACTATAAATATCAAAAGGAATAATTTTTTGAATTGTTTATGACACAATGGAGTATAATTCTACAGTTTAGGGCCCCCCACAATATTTTGTGGGGGGCCCTAACAATATTTCAAGTTACCCCATACTTATTAATAGAAAACAATCGCTTTATTTTCAGTATCAACCCGTTTTTTCAATAATTTTGTTTAATAAAGAAAAAAGCCCATAGATTGTAGTTTACAAAATAATGTTATTAACTTATACACACGTAGAAAACTATATCTTAAAACTTATGAACTTTAAAAATGAATAAATTACTTTTTCATAAAAAAAAACACATATTTCGACGCCTCACATCTTTAATGATGTCAAATGATATATACATTTTTTCAAAACTCTAATAATTACTGTTTTATCATATAAACGTGGTTATCACAACTCTTAATATGCCTCCACAATTACAATGTTTAATGATACCCCTTTAAACGGTAACCATAAAAAATAATGTTTCATGGTACCCCGCTATTAATAAAGTGTGCGTTGTTTCTACCACTGCTTACTTGATATAACTGCTTTTCATCTGCAACACATTGAGAACAATTTGTTAAAAAATTGGTAATCCAGTTTAGCAATTCATACTGGATACCATAACAATGCAGTTTGAACAGTAACTTAGAGTGAGTCATATAATAAAAAGATTTCTTAGCATCATTTAGTATCGCAGCTTGGGTCTTCATAAAAAGTTGTGCTTTATTTTTTATAAACGATTAGTAACTTGAAATAGTAAATTTATTTAATAACTGAGGTGTATATTAGAGTGGAGCGATTTTCAAAGCAAAAAAAAATAAAATATATCAAAAGAAAATTCCCGAGAAGTGAATCTATGTGAATTAGTTATAATAGGAAAGTAAAAAAATATTTTTTGATTTAGATGAGTTCTTCAGGCTCCAATAAGAATTTCAAAAACTCACCGGGTCCTTATATTAGTGACATTTATTTCCGTCTAAACTATTGGATCAAAAAGCAGCAAAATTGTATGCTGATCTTAAAAATAATATTGATTTCTTTCAAAAACTGAAGTCATAAAAATATATTTAGTTTTTTTTTTTTGCTAAATAACGACGGTTTAACATAATTCGCAATAAAGAAAGCTTTTTAGGTGCATTTTTGCCAATTTTTTTTTGTTTTTAAATTTTTAATTTAAAAAAATTATTTTTAAAACCGGCATTTTATTTCGTTTCTTTTAAGTCTCAGGTTGACATTGATTGGAGTTTAAAAATTCCACTAGTATTAGGACCCAGCGAGATGTTGAAATTTCTAGATAAACCTGAAAAACTCATTAGAATAAAAAAAAAAAAGTTATGACTTTTTTTACTAAAATAAACAATTCGTATCTCAGGCATATTAAATTTCAAAAATTTTTGAAATCGCTTCTTAAAGATTATGTGGTATTGTATGACATTATATTTTTGATTTAATTTCTCACCTGGTGTCATTACTTTAATTTAAATTGTATCGGTTGTGTCGTTACTTTAAGTTGTATCGCTTCCGTATTTTAATATCTCATCTGGTATCATTATTGTAATGTTTTCTATCGTGATTAATAAATAATAGAATTAGTTATGGTTTTTGTTTAACATTTAGATCTATTTTATATTAAACTAATTCAATAAATTTTGCATTAGATTATTACAATTAACGCAGCCGTGGTGTATTGGTTAGAGTTCTGGCTCAGAACCCAGTGGTCCGAGGCCCGACGCTAGCTCCAGCCCAATAAACGAAATTAGGAAGGAAGGCGTGAACTTCCTATTTAAATGTTCATCTGCAGTGCTCTGTGATAATCCAAAGGACTTTTGGGAGCATTTTAATAACTACAAAAAATATTATAATAAACAAATTATATTGTTAAACTGTGTGTAGTTTCTCATATTGCAATTCCACTTCTGTAGTGCTGGAATAAAATTTGGAGAAACTGCACATACAAACCCAGCAAGCACACAACGTTGAAACAACGTTGAATTAACGTTGATCAACGTCGATCAACGTTATTTCAACGTTGTTTCAACGTTGTGTGCTTGCTGGGAAAGCGCTTTAGCTTTTATTGCATTCATTGCAGTCATGTGAAAACTCCTCGTGCGAAATTAACGTACGAGGGAATAGTTTTGCAATCATTATTGAGAGTTTTTCATATAATGCACATCATCTGAAAAAGTATTTCAGGCTTCTGAGCTTGTCATCACTGATCGTAGATACAATCTCGACAGTGACAAGGCAGATTATTAAGAATTGTCAAAATATGGTCGCTATTGAGAATTGTCAAAACATGGTCCATTAGACAAGAAAGTGAAAGTGATATAGGGCACGAAGCAGACTTATCTTTGCCAATATTACCAGAGGAAGATCCTCAAATATCAACAAAAGTATACCAATCGAACAATGAATATACGAAAAATTAAAAAGTCACATCTTAATGTGACTTTTTAATTTTTTTACACACATACACACACACACACACACACTAACATAAAACAAAACTCTTTTATTAAAATTTTTTTCAATATATTTTATAATTATAATAATTACTTTATAATTATCATTGTATGAAAACTTTACATTATAAAAAAAACTTTACTAAAAATTATTTATCCATAGTTACAATAAGATTAAAATAACAATAAGAACATAATATTTGTGACTTCATAAAAAACGATAAGACAAAACATAAAAATTACTCAGTAGGACTGGCAACAAATGCACCCATACTATTTTCGCTTTGTGAGTCTGATTTTACTAACGGCTCTTCAATCTTATTTAACTCGTCTTTCTCGATATCAATGTCAGTTTTGGTTTCGGATGATTCAGACGAGTCTTTACTTTTTATGTTTTCGACCTCAGACGCTGTAAAATTAAATGAGAGTTTTTTAGTATAAATTATATTATTAAAAACCATTATCATTTAAAAAAAATGTTTATACTGTATCAGCTGAAATAAAAAATTTATGTTTACAGAAAAATCGCAATGAAAAATTATTTAACTCCTAGTATTAACTTGAATGAAAAAACAAGAAGAATCATTTTAATAAAGAAAATAGAAAACCTGATATCACGCTCTGAAAAATGTTAAATGACATATCGTTGTTGCATTTCATTATTTTTTTACAAACATCGACAGGTTCCGTTTGGCTTCTAATTAATTCGACCAGTTCTCCTCCTTTCGTTACGTAATGATCGCACTAAAACAAATCTCATCTTTGAGTTTTCAAAAATGTTTCAAAGTTTTAGAAATGAAAAATTTATTTTCAATTTATCTTACTGTTTCTAATGCATTAGAGAATAGAGAACACGTATCATTTATTAGTTGTGTGATCATTTCATTGGTAGAATTTGTTGATTCCATAACAACATGTATTGCTTTGCTAACAAACTTACAAGTTGAACAACCAAAACCATCTGAACTTATCCATGAGGTTATCCTAGATACAAATTTTCCCTCTACCTATAACAATCGAACAGGAATTTATCATTAAATAAAACAACAAATATTGCCAACTAAAAATTTAAAATATCAAAAGTTTATCAAAAATACTTGCTGCATATTAATTAAATCAAATACTCTTTTTATCAATTTATTAAAAATATTAGAAAGTACTTTGTCCTTTTTAGTCTCAATGACTCCATCTTCACAAAGAAATTTTCCTTCAGAGAATGTTTCATTGCAATACTTCAACTCTTCGCAGATTTTTTGTGGAGATAATCCTTTTAAAACAAGCTGTACCACTTGATCAATATGTTTCAAGAAAAAATCACACTAAAAACATTTTTTAACTTTAATTAAAACCTTTTAGAGCATCAAAGTATAGCTTTTAAAAATTGACTACATAGAGGTAGATTTTTCATGTTAAAATATTGATTTTACAAAAATATTGCACAATGTACAGTTTTAATGTCAAGTTTACAATTTACAGTTTATTCTAACGACCAAGCGTTTTTTTTTTTGGCTCATGACAATTTTTGATAAAAATGTATCTATAAAGATGTTTGCCCTTTGAGACATTTTCATTTGCCCTTTAGAGATTTTCCGCGATTAGCTTCTTGTAACTATCACAATTAGCTTCTTGTTTCACATTTTTTCAAAATTAAATTTTCTAGTTATTTAATTTTAAATCAAATTCAATTTATATTCAAAACTATTTTTTAATTAAAATTAATTTTTAATAAATGGGTACCAGACTATTAATAAAACAAAGTAAAAAAAACAACAGTTTTTGGTCTGTGAAATTATAAAATATTTTTTACTTAAAATGGCCAAAGGTGACAAAAGGTCAAACTTAAAAAGAAAACGTAAAAGTGAATTATCATCACAGTCTTGTTTCAGAGGCGAATGGGAAAAATTCTTGTTTATACAAACACTGTCATCAAAGCCATCATTAAAATATCAAAAAAGCCCCCACTGCAATCATTAAAGTCTTATTTGTTTTGAAATTGCAATTAAAAAAATACAATTTGCACACAGAGTTCAATATAAAATATCCAGCTGGATCTGAGATCAGGAAAAGTTTTATTTCAAAGCAGAAGAATAAAATCTCAAACCAAAAAAAAATATTTATTTAAAAAAGTGATGAAATGCAAAACATGATTGAAGTCTCTTTTCAAATTTCACTTCTTGAAAAAAAGAAAAGTGCTGATGGTGAAATCAATAAGCACTGTCTCTCACTTTTCACTTTTGCTGAAAATGTGAGAGAAAGTAGAATCAAATTGTTGTCCCACAACATTGCTAAGTACGTTTGCTTTGTTTTGACTTTATTCCATCTCTTATTCATGGGACTGATCTTATTACCTCTCCCAAGGATTAAGCAAAACTATTTTCAAAGAACTTTTCTTCTAATTTGACTCTTAAATCTTATGGCCATTCTCTTCCTTCCATTCCAATTAAACAGGTTAACCTATTGATAGACATTCAAATCTTTCCAGTTTCCGTTGCTAAAGTATTATCTCAATTTAACTCTTCTATGGCTTGAGGTACAGACAACATCCTTGTCTTACGAAATTGTTCTCCAGAACTCTCTTAAATTTTCTCTAAACTATTTAATAAGTGCTTGGCTGAGTCTTGTTTTCCTGCCTGCTGGAAAATGACATCTGTTGTTCCAATTTTCAAAAACTCCGGTGAACATTCTGACCCCTCCAATTATCGTCCAATCAGTCTTCTTCCTGTTATTAGCAAGGTCTTTGAGTCTTAGATAAACAAATTTCCATCATCCCATCAAATAACTTACTGCAAGAAAAAAACCATAAACAAATTTCTAACATTCCACTTGCTGTCAGACAATCAAAACAGATTTTGATCCTCTTGCTCTACAGCTGACTTGCTAACTGCTGTGACTGAAAGATTTTATTCTGCATTGGATGGAGGCAGGAACTAGGGCAAATGCTCTTGACATATCTAAAGTTTTTGAAAAAGTTTGGCATGCTGGTCTTTTCTATAAGCTTGCTTTATATGGTGTATCTGGGAAAGTTTTTGAGTTAACCAAATCGTTCCTTTCTTACTGCTCTATTAAAGTCATCCTTAAAAGTTAACACTCCTTCATTTCCAGTAACTTCTAGGAAACCTCAAGGTTCAACCGTCGGTCCTGGTTTGTTTCTTATCTACATTAATGATCTTCCTAACAACCTTACATCTAAAGTAGCTCTTTTTGCAGCCATTTGTTTAAAATTTAATTTTGTGTAAAAAAAAAAATGTTTAGAAAGGAAAACCGAAAAAACAATTGCGATAAAAAAGAGCTAATTTTTAAGAACAAACAAAACTTAAAAATTGAACAATATTTAGTAATATCTCTAAATAAATTAAACCCAAGCATTAACTTTAATTTAAATCAAAATTAAATTATATATATTTAAATCTAAATTAAGTTATATTTTTTTATAATAACAAAATTAGATATTTTTATTAAATTAGTTTTAAATTAAATCATATTTTTTATAGGTAAAATCACTTAAGGCGTAAGTTATTCGCTCTACACATATCGCTTTAAAACAAGGCCTGTTGATGTATGTACATAATAAAAAGCAAAATAATTTTCAATATACAACAATAATAAAAACTTTCAATAAAAAATAGTTAAAAAAACATAAAAAAAAGTTTGAAACAAATTTTTCCAAATAGAGGACTAGATCTTTGGCCATCGTGGTTATACAACTAAAGAGGTACCACAAGACTTTATGGACAACTTGAAGAACTAGTAATTTAAAAGTTTGTACAACTAAAGCTTTTAAAATTAGCCCATAATATTGTTTTAAAATGAATTAATCAGGCTTTACTACAGTGACTTTAAGTTAAAAAATTAGCCGTAATCAACGTAATCACATATAGCCTATTGCAAAAATTACTGTTTCTAAGAAAACTAACAATTCTTAGTGCTTTAGCCAAAACAAAATACTTTCATGTAAATATTTAATAAAATATCAATAAAAAACTTACTTCATCTTTTGCGTAAGGAAAAACATTGCATATTTTTTGTATCGCTTTTTCTATTATTTCAATTGTAGCATTAGCAAACTTTACTTGAAAGTATATTATAGAAGTAATTGCTTTGCACACCACGCAACCAGCATTAAAATCTGCCAATGATTCATTTGATAGATTTTTTAAACTGCTGCATTTTTTCACATTTTTTTGGAGGTATTTATCCATTTTATTGTGAGTTTTAGCTAATTTTAAAAACATCTTTGAAAACCTGTCACTAACTTGATGAATGCTTTTTGTAAAATTTCCAAAATTATTGAAGATTTCTGTTGACGATTCTAAGTTATCAAATATTCCTTTAGAAATATTAAAATTGTCAAAAATGTTAGTGGAAGCTCCATCAAATGTTTTCCAAAGAGATTTATTGTTTTCATTAATTTTTTTAAATGCTTCTGTAACTGATTCTGCAAGTGAACTTGAGCCAAGAATTGGGTTCTATTATTGTCGTAAAAAAATAACTTCAAAATTTTGCAAAGAAAAAGTATATAGTTTTCAAAAATAAAAAACAAACCTGCATAAGAGAAACAAATGGTGGAAGTTGTAACATTTTTCTTGCTGACATTAAACCTGATGTAAGTTTTTCATGAACTAAATCTTCACTTTTATCATCTTTTTTCAATGCAACATTTGCATTGGCTCTTTCCAATTCATTTGCATCAAATTTTTTCCATTCATTTGTTACAACCTTCATAAATAATAGCATAATTTAATAGTTCCAGTAAAAACATTAGAAAAAATAAGGTAGATTAAAAAGATTCCAAAAACTTTGAACTTTTCAAAATAATAAAACACAGGCTGTGATGTGCTGCTCAAATTCTAAGAACCAGCTCACACATATTTACACCATTCCTCCTCACCCAAGTAAAATATTTTTTATATGAGCATTAATTTTTAAAGCTTAGTAATTAAATATTTAAATTTAGAACGTCTTTATAATTATATTTATAATTATAATACTTTATTTATAATTATTTTGTTTGTGCGTTAGGTGCTAATAAATTTCTAAAAATATTTTTAAATTGAACTTTTTGTATATTTGAGGAAATTTTTTTAAACTAAATTACATTATACAAAAGTTAAAAAAAACTAAATAAAATTAAATGTGAACTTAGAAACAATTAACCATTTAAAATTATATTGATGTTAGTTAAATCTCCATTCTTAATTTGATAAAAATTTTTGCAAACGAGAGTTATTTTAAGCTATTAACTTTAACAGTTAGATCGATCTTTAATTGTTAACTAAACTTCTCATTTTATATTTAATGAGAAACTCTGCGCACAAGAGTTATTGCAAGCTTATTAATGTTATTAATGCAAAGTTATTTACTTTAATAGTTAATTTTTGTATAAATAAAGTAAATATTTTATTTAAAAATTATTATTACAAAAGTAAAAAAAGAGAATTTCTTTCCAATTGGGTTAAGAACCACATCTAAAAATTTTTTTTTTAAACTGTTTCTATGGGCCGATACAAACCCAGAGCAGCACATCACTGAAAACAGGTTTAAAATAATTTTTTTTTCTGTTGCATAAGATATTTAAACTGATTTTTATTTATTTTTAAACGCTGAATTTAAATAAGTCCATTTTTGTTGGCAAGCTCTAGTTTTTTCAATTAGTAATTTATTAATTTTTAAAAGTTATGTTTTTCATAGGTATTTTCATTTAATAGTTATGAAAAAAAGTAACCATGTCATTCTTTTTTTAGACCAAATATATAATATAATGGAATTGACTCCAATATAATGGATTCAAATATAATGGATTCTTTAAATTGACGTAAGAGCAAGTATAAACCTCATTCTGTTATATCTGTGGCTTGCATAAGTGTCGCATAACTCATTTTTTTTAAACTGGCATTTAATATGGTATTTTGATATAAAACTTGACGACAAAGATAAAAAAAGAGGCTCCACATACCATGTGCCAAATTTTGAAAGAAAGTCTTAAAAATTGGATAATAAAAAAAAGAAAGCATTTACCATTTGGAAATGTCTTTTCATGCTTTTTTCTTCAGCTATTAGACCAATTCAACAGTTTAAAGAGATTTCAGTTTCAATTTATTAGTTCTATTGTTGTCAGAAGATGATCAAAGCATGCCTGCTACAGTAAAAGAAGAATTTACATCAGATTTGGAAGATTTCTTATCTATTAAAAAGCAATTCAAATTGCTTAAGTCAAATAGAACTGAATGACTTTAGGGCTTTCTAAACAAGAAGCAGAACTCTTGATTAAAGGAACAAGAAGTTCTTTTTCATATCTTCAGAACAAGAGATGAAATTGTTGTTAACTTCTTTTCAAAAGCCAATTTATTTGTTTTCTGCTATGATATTTCAGCTTTCCTATTTCGGTTGAGAATTTTTGTATATAACCCAACAGAATGGAGATGCTTTGTTGATAGCTCAAAGTGAAGCCTTAAATACGCTATTTTGCACAATGGCAATATTTTTGGTTCTATATGAAATGGTCATTATGTTTATTTACAAGAAACTTTCTGTAACATTTAAATAGTGCTTAACTTGATTAAATATAACAAACAGTTATTGGAAACTAATAAAAGGGATTATTTGACCACGATATATGAATATAACTGATTATATTGACCATTCTCTCTCTCTTTACTCCTCTGCCAATATTTATTATTGGTGACTTTAACGCTTGTCACACTGAATGGCTTGGTTCTAATGCCATTGACCCTGCTGGCACAAATGTCAGTGGCATTAGAGCCTGGCACTAAAAAGTGCTGTTAAATGGAAAGCTCCATTATTCTCAGTTCATTAAATCTTGTATCTTATCTTAGAAGTTAGGCTCTAGAGACTTTGTTAACAAAGTAAGGTCTAACATTCTCTCATTCATGGGTCTGATTTTATTACCTCTCCCAAGGATAAGGCTGAACTATTTGCAAAGAACTTTTCTACTAATTTGACTCTTGAATCTTATGACCATTCTCTTCCTCCCATTACAATTAAACATTGTTAGACATTCAAATCACTCCAGTTTCTGTTGCTAAAGTAATATCTCAATTTAATCTTTCTACAGCTTGTGGTACAGACAACATCCTTGTCTTACAAAATTGTTCTCCAGAACTCTCATCAATTTTCTCTAAACTATTTAATAAGTGCTTGGCTGAATCTCGTTTTCCTGCCTGCTGGGAAATGGCATCTGTTGTTCCAATTTTCAAAAACCCTGGTGAACCTTTTTCCTGTTATTAGCAAGGTCTTTGAGTCTTTGATAAACAAATTTCTCACATTCCATTGTTAGCCAAATAACTTGCTGACAATCAATACGGTTTCTGATTCTCTCGCTCTCCCGCTGACTAGCTAACTGTTGTGACTGAAAGATTTTATTATGCATTAGATGGAGGCGGAGAGGCTAGGACTATTGCTTTTGACATATCTAAGGCTTTCGACAAAGTTTGGCATGTTGGTCTTTTCCATAAGCTTGTTTTATATGGTGTATCTGGGAAAGTTTTTGAGATTACTAAATCATTTCTTTCTAACCGCTGTATTAAAACCATCTTCGAAGGCCAACACTCTTCTTTATTTCCAGTATCTTCTGGGGTACCTCAAGGTGCTTTTCTTGGTCCTATTTTGTTTCTTATTTATATTAATGATCTTCCCAACAACCTTACATCTAAAGTAGCTCTTTTTGCTGATGACTCAACTTCATACTCCTGTCTTGACAAAAAGTCCATTCTCTACCTCTACAAATCTCTTATTCATACCTGTATGGAATACTGTTGTCATATTTGGGCTGGTTCTTCTAATGCCGGTTCTTCTCTTTCTTTTCAAGACAAGCTACGAAAACGCATTGTGAATGTAATTGGATCCACTCTTTCTCCTAAGCTTGAGCCTTTTTCCCATTGTTGTAAAGTTGCATCTCTTTCTCTTTCCTACAAACACTATCGTGGCCGCTACTCAAAGGAGCTATCATCTCTAGTTCCATCAGCTAAAACTCATCCTCGCTGGAATTGTCATTCATCAAAATCTCATTTATTTACTGTATCTATTCCTGCATGCTCCAAAAACTTTTATTTATCTAGTTTTTTCCCCCGCACATCAAACCTTTGGAACACTCTCCCATCTTCATGTTTTTCTGACTCATATAACCTTCAACTTTTTAAGTCTTCTGTCAATTGTTTCCTTGCTATGAATATATTTTTCTCTGGTAACTCCCAACTTAATAGCGATTACTTGCAGCCTTGTTGGGAGGAAATCAGAGTAAAAAAAAAAATAATTGTGCAGTTCTAGATATTGTTAACATTTTCCTTGGTCAGCAGAAAGGTTTTACTGAATTTCCATGTTGTCTCTGTATGTGGGACAGTCAAACAAGAAATCAATATTGGATACAAAGAGAATGGCCCAATCACAACACTCTCATAGTGGGTATGCCAACAATTGTGAGTGAAAAAAAAAGTTTTCCGCCAATCCATCTTCACAACCTGCCACTCCATTGCCACAACCTGCCTTCATGAAACTGCCAACCGCCACTCCATCGCCACAACCTGCATTCATGAAACAACTTGTTAATGCACTAAAAACTGATATTGTTTGCTTTCAGTACATAGCTATAGCATTACCAGGTTTGTCAATAGAAAAACAAAAAGGCTGGAGTTTTTAATAAGCCACAAACTCCTTAACTTATTAATGAACAAAAAACTCATTAAAACAATGACTTTACTGGAAATAAACATAATAGCAAAAAACTGTCAATAAAACGTTGAAAGCCTTTTGTGCTCTTGAATGCGAAATGAATATAAAACTTCATTTTATAAATAGTTATCTTGACCAGTTTCCTGATAATCTTGGAGATGTGAGTAAAGAGCAAGAAAAGCGGTTCCACCAACATCTTAAGATAATCAAAGATCATTACCAAAGATGTTGGGGAAAACATATGGTACCAGACTATTGTTGGAGCATCAACAAGATGACTCAGGAAAAGTATATAAATGAAAGAACAACAAGCTAAAGTTTCTTCCTGATTGTATATTTTTAACTAAACAAATTTGTCGGCAATATTTTTTTAAACTAAAGTTTATATAATTTTGTTACTAAGCAGTAAAAAGTTTAGGATTTCGGTAGGACTTTGATATGTGCATTTAAAATCTTTTATCTGCTTTTTATTTTTGTTTAAACTCTGTAAAAAATATAAATCTTTTAAAATATGCCTTAGCATTTCCTAATGAATTTTAAATCTGCTCATCAGAATTATTTCTATTGTTTTTTGTAAGAGCATGTGTCAAATTTAATGCAATAAATTTTTTTGTTGAAATTTTGTGTAATTGAAAATATCATTTTAGCATTGTAATGAGATTTTTTTAAACTCAGTTAAAACCTAAAATCACTATGGTAACTATGCATGAATAAAGGATGCATGGTACTTAAAGTAATTATAGTTAAAAAAAAAATGAAAATGAAGCTGATGACAATGACCATATACAAACTTGGCATAAAACAATATACAAACTTACTTGACCAAAAGTTTTTTTCGATTTTAATTTAACTATTTTAAAAATCGTTTTGGTTTTAACTATTTTACATGGAAAATTAAATAATAAGTTATTTTGCAGTACTTTTTTAAAATTAATTTTATTCAGATTTTAAAACTTTTTTTTTTGTATTATATTAAACTTAATTGAAATGTTCTTCTAGACTTTAATTAAAATGTTCCTTTTTTATTTTAAGTTTAATTATTTTTTATAGAATTTAGTTAAAACTTTAATTTTGCTGTTGTTCTGTTAGTTTATTCAGAATTTAAATACAACATTTTTTTTTTGCTTTTTTTATTTTAATTATTTTATTTAGACATTAAACTAAATGTTTTTTATTCTGTTTTTATTTGAACTATTTTATTTAAAAAATTAAATAATACATTAGTTTCGCAGGTTTTTTTATTTTATTATTTTAGAACATAAAATAAATAAAACATTAGTATTTTTGGTTTTATTTTAATTATTTTATTTAGAATTTAAATCGTTCAACTTGTCATTTTTATTTTAATTGAAATAGCAAATATTATTCCTGAATAATAATAAAGTTATAAAATTCCTCAGACACTGCCCAGGAAAAAAAGTTTTTAGAATTTCTATAAACTTTTGGAACATAAGGTGTATAGAAATTCTATAGAATTCTATAGAATTTCTATAGAATGTTTATTAATTTCTATAGAAATTGCTATAAAACTTTTTTTGCTATAGAAAAAAAAGTAGAAAAAAAAGTTCTATTGGAATTTCTATAGAATTTAACAGAGATTCTATAGAAATTCTATAGAATTCTATAGACCATATGTTTCAAAAGTTTATAGAAATTTTTTTTCTAAAACTTTTTTTCCTGGGTGTCCAGTCGGTAGTAAGGTTTGCATTGCCAATATATCGTGAGAGAGTATATATATATATATATATATATATATATATATATATATATATATATATATATATATATATATATATATATATATATATATATATATATATATATATATATATATATATATATATATATATATATATATATATATATAAATATATATATATATATATATATATTTACATATATATATTTATATATATATTTATATATATATATATCAGAGACGTGGTGGCCCAGTACGAGGGTACGAGGACTTGTACTGGGCCCTGATTCTGGCTCAGGAAACTGGGCCCCTAAAAAGAAATTAGGCCCCTAATCTTCAAAGAGCAACAAACTTTGTTTAACGTAAATAAATAGAATCACTGTTGAATAATAATAAAAAAAAACGTTGTTGACCTTAAATTGATAGATTTTATACTGTAAAAAAGTAAGTAATGCTTTGATACTTTACTTATAAATAGTAATTAAGAATAGAAATTAAAGTTTTTAAAGTAAATAAGTAAAAAAAAATTCTTATCAACGTATAAATATAACGAAGAAAGCTAAATATAAAAAAAGAAAGCTGGAAACTGAAATTAATCGATTAGCAGTTCTTGCTCCAGAAAGAGAACGGAAATTTCGAGCTAGAGCAAAAGATTCAGCTGAACAACGAGCATCTCGGCTAAAAAAACGAAGAGAACGATATATTAAGGCAACGGCGGCTGAAACAGAAGAAGGTAGACGCAGACGTATTGCTAAACGAAAAGAATACCGAAAACAAGCATTGAAGTGATGAACGATTAAGCCATGTTCTCCTCTTTTTCTGATGAAATTAACTCTCATTTAATCTCATCAACAGAAAAAAGATTAAATTGTTATTGGAAAGTTCAAAACAATAAATATATAAAATGCATGAATTCATTTACTTTGCATTGATAAATATGGTTAAATATTGATAAATATATGTTTGATAAATAAAATTGTGTGTTTAATGAATTTTTGTTATTACTTTTATTCACTAATACTCAATATGCTCCAGTCCACTCCCTATCGGCCCATGAAATTTATAATTATAGTACTACTATTTAAAAGTTCTATGGACCAATAGTAGTTATAACTCAAACGAAAGAAACCAATGCCCTGGTTTCTATCATAGGACATATTTTTAATTTAATATATTTATTTTTGTTTCAGGTGAAATGAGGGAAATAAAGAAAGAGGCAACATGGAAATAAAAATCTGGTGCTGAAAAAAAAAGCTCAAAAACGGCAACATGAATAGAAAGCAGCTGGTAATGATCCAAAACAATTAAAGTTAACGGCAGAACTACAATATTCAGAAACATTCAGAAACCGAAACATTACTGAAACTGAGAAAGTGACTGTAGAAATGGGTAATTATGAAGTTCCTGTAACTGCAGCGGCGGACCTAACTTTATCAGAAAAGATTATCAGAAGCAACCAAACAATCTTGTAAATGTCAATAAAATTGATCCAGCTAAATTTCTAGAGCTGAAAAATGCAAAGATGATTGATAAAAAGCAATTTATTGTATTAGGGCCAAATCAGCCAACAAAACATTCAAGGTTATCTAAGTATTACACTGAATCACTTAAAGTTAATGACATTGAAATTCTGCAGAAAAGGTCATGGCTTTCTCTTTCACTAGATAAATTTTTTTGCATTGTTTGTTTGTACTTTGGATCAAGAGAGGACACAAATTCTTTACATGTTGGGTTTGATAATTGGTCAAACTTACACACAAAGTCACAGCATAACAAAGCATTGCACCCAGAAAAACCGTCGAAATGCTGCTGAAGCTATGGTTCATGCATTATCAGACTCCACAATTGATAAAATATTAAATATTGAAACCATGAGACATCTGAACAAAAAACGTAAAGAAGCGGAGAAACTACATCAATACCTAATACGAGTTATTGATGCTATTTGGTATTTAATAGCAGAGAGTATTTCTTTACGTGGAAATGAGGAAGCCGACTTTTACAATGACTCTGAAAAAAGTGAATTCTTTTAATGTGGTGTAGGTAAATTTCTAAATTTGTTATTTACTCAGTATGATGAGGTGCTGAATGAAAAACTTTCAAATATTCGCAGTACTCAAAAACAATCTGCTGGAAGAGGTGCTAGAATAACTTTCTAATTATACACAAAACAAGCTAATTCATACTATGACACAGATAGTCAAGAAGAATATTTCAGATGAGGTAAATAACTCAGTATTCTTTTCACCATCAGCTGATGGCACCAATGATATTGCACTCTGTGAGCAAACTTCTATTGTATTACGTTATGTTACGCTTGCTGCAGAGGAGGCCGTTGTAAAGGAACATCTGATTTCAATGGTTGAAACTGAAAAACTACTGGTGAATGAATAAGTGAAAAAATCAAATATGAACTCAAATCAAATAACGTAGATATTCAAAAGTGTGTGGGTATGTCTTTTGATGGTGCGAGCAATATGGAAGGAATAAACAAAGGAGTTGCAACACATTTGAAGCAGTGTTCTCCCATTGCAATAAATATTTATTGTGAATCTCATTGAACAAATCTGGTTATGAAAGCTTGTGCAAAATCTTCTGTTGTTTCTGTTAACCTTTTTGAAACAGAAAACAAGCCTGGCGATGTGCAGAAATAAAAGACTTTTCTATACATAAAGTCAAGGAAACAAAATAATTTATTTGAGAATTGCAAATCTCTTCTTGAGGATGTGAATGAGTCTCTTGAAATGGTTGCTACCCACAATGTTCGTTTCAGTTCCTTACAAAATGCTACAGACCGACTGCTGACACTATACCCTGCAGTAATCGAATGTCTTGAACAAATTTCAAATGATATAGAATTTAAAATGAATATTCGAAATGAAGCACAAGGTCTTTTAGCCCGATTTCAGTCATATAAAAAAATTGTGACTTTATGTCTCTTCAAAGAAATTTTTACTTTTCTTTTTATAAAATTCTTTAAGGAGAAACACTTGATTTTTCCATTGCTATAATGTCTGTTAACGTATCACTGGAAAAGCTTCAAGTACTAAGGGACAGTACTGGTCAAAATGCTATTATATCTGCTGTTAAAATTTCAACTGAAGCTCAGCTTGAACAGCAAACATTTTTTGAGAAAACGACTCGCAGAAAGAACGACTGGACTTCGATGAAACGATGACGGCTTACTCAGGTCAAAGATCAGTGGCGAGCAGAAGTGTTTTACGCTATAGTGGATTCAGCAACTGCAGTTATTGTTGACAAGTTTTCTTCACAGGATTTTTTTTCACAGCACATTTTTAGAAAGTATAGACATCTTTTTATTGAAGAATATTAGTCATAATTCTTATAATTCTAATTCACAAGAAAAAATTCAATCAGTGCTTGAAAAATTCAAAATTGGTATCAGTTTAAATGAATTCGCTGCTGAAATGGTTGATTTTATGGAAGTCTACAGAAAGGCTGCTGAGAATGATAACAAAACTTTGCCTTCTTTCGTCACCATTTACAATTTTATGCTGAAGACTATGTTAGATGCTGTATTCCCCTCTGTTGCAGTTCTATACAAGATATTCAGTACAATTCCAACAAATTCAGCAGAGTGTGAGATACAAATGAGTTACGTTATATTTTGTATCCATAAAAAACTTTTTTTAGTATAAGTATAATTATCTTTGAACGCTTATTTGTCTCTCGTTAAAAGTACTTCACCGGGCCCCTCTTCTAGAAATTCGTACTGCTTTTCAGGTGCCACCACGTCCCTGATATATATATATATATATATATATATATATATATATATATATATATATATATATATATATATATATATATATATATATATATATATATATATATATATATATATATATATATATATATATATGTATATATATATATTTGTATTTGCGTATTCAAATGTAAATGTGTAAACATATATGTGTGTGTGCGTGTGTGTGTATGTGTGTGTGTGCGTATGTGTGTGTGTATGTGTGTTTGTGTGTGTGTGTGTACACACACCCACACACACACACACACACACACACACACACACACACACACACACACACACACACACACATTTACAACTCTGAGGTCGGCAATTAGGGTCGACATTCAGCAATGCCGACCTAACTGTCGACCTCAAAGTGTTTGAAATTGGCAAAAAATTGCCAACCTCGTTTCAATATTTTATAGTAAGACCTTTGTATGAATTTTTTTTTGCCGACCTGATACCGACCTCTGAAAATTTAAGGTCGGCAAATTATTGCCGACCTCATTTTTTCAAATTTTGAGGGTTGCATTTATGTATATACATATACAAATGCAGCCTGCTGCTGTTTATATATGTATATACAAGGGTTTAGCATGTAGAAGCAATCTATAAAAATTATGTAGTTTTCTTTTGAAAAGAAAAAAGCAATCTAAAAAAAAAGAAAAAAACATTCTTTACCTTATCAAAATCAGTTTCTCCTTCCCATACACTATGTTCACGAAGAAAAGGTGAAATCTTAAAAAATTGTGCCTGATGAAATGCTGGGCTTTCAAAAAGAGACCTTTCATTGTTAATTCTTTCTCCTTCCTTGTTTGCATTTATATCCACTAAGTGTATTAAATATAAAATCATTAACAAAGTTTTTTTTATCAGCAAAAAACTTTAAAAAAAAATTTATAATACATACATATATATATATATATATATATATATATATATATATATATATATATATATATATATATATATATATATATATATATATATATATATATATATATATATAAATTGAATATACAGGGCTTGTGATAAAGCGGGCGCGATCGCACCGCACTTGTGAAACACGCCCGTAAACGGTATTTTTTAACCTTTTAGGCCCAATAAACAACGCTCGCTTAGCTTATAACGAGAGTATAATATCACGAGCTTTTGAACGAGCGTGAGCTCGTTCAAAAGTTTGGGACGGAAAAAATAATAAGCTTTTATATGGTTTTTTTATAAAAAATTTGTTATTAAATTTTTTAGGTAATGATAAAACTTGTTGATTTAACAGTAAAACTCCGTCTTCCTTATACTTATATCATTATACGAAGTAATTAAAATATAAGTATTTAAATATATATAGCAAAACAGAAACACGCTTTCGGCGCGTTTTTGTTTTGCTGTTTTGTCAGCATTTTTCCGTTTTGCACTAACATAATGAATGAAAAGTTTGAAGTCGTTACAGCTAATTTCGATAATGGAATGTTAACTATTTTAACCAAGTGCGCGTGGAAACACAATGTGAATATAAAAATGTGCAAATGAAATGGGAATAGAAAATTAGAAAATAATTAGGGTAATTTAATGTTATTTTGCCCATCACTCAATCTCGCCCACCATCTTTGATTGCTTATATGTCCGTTAACACACACGCTACATCATCATAAAGAAATTTATTTAGAGCAGCAAGCCAACCTTTATCCGCATCATAACAACCAACCTCAGAGGAACCGTATATAAAGAATTATCACTTAAGGAAAATTTGTTGATTTTTGCTAAGTTTTTTGCTACTTAATTTGCCGAATTCAAACCAGCTAATGCAACTCTACCGAGTTAATTAGTTATTGTGCATTTTAGATTATAATTTTATTTGGTTCTCCACATTTTATTTTCTAATTGTAATAACATTTACAATCGTTTGAAATAGTAGAATATGCATAAAGTTGTTTTCTGCTCAATCTCCCAAATTAACTTAATCTCGCCCATAGAATAAATATATTATCTCCAATGCATTCAACCTCGCCCGGGTGGGTGAGAATAGATGCAGCATGTTACATTAAGACATATTTATGAGATTTAACTCTTTCGCTACCAGCAGTTAAAAAAAAAAAAACTTTTCGCCGTGACTCCTATTATTTTTTGATTAAATTGGGATGACATATTTAAAAAATAGTTGAAATTCAAAATTATAAAATTTTGTAAAGATATATATTAAGGACATCATGTTTTTGATTGCTTACAAAGAAGTATATTTTATATGTATTTTTATTCTATATACTATTGAGGAAATTATTTTATAAATTAATTACCCTTAATTCAACATTGGCATTATCGTAAAATTAAACCCCAAATTTACTTGATAATTACTTTGACAAAAATTGATGATAACCACGTTAATGTATATTTGATTGCCTTCAAAACAATACGCTTCCTCTGTGTATTATTATTAAGGAAACTAATTAAAAAATAAATTACTAATTACAGTACTATGGCCCTGCGTTGAGTATTGAGTAATTGTATAAAAATGTTCGTCAAAACACAATAAATTAGCTAGAAGAATAGAAAAGAAAATAAACACATCGCGACTAAGTAAACATTGTCTCCTATCGCATTTTCTTTTTTTGATAATTATTGGTAAGAAAGGATTTAGGATTGATTTATATATTTTTATCTTTTTAGGCCATGTTTTTTTTTTATAAAAGTTAGTTTTTAGAAGTAATGGATATTTTATTTACAATTTTTTATTTATTTTAAAATTTAGAACTATTTTAACATGGTTTTCACCGTGTGTTAATATTTGTAGCTCTTGTAAATTTTGAACACTTTATCAAATTATTATGACCTTCATACTACAATTAAATTTATCTAGGTCTTGTCTTGAATAAAACCATGGTTAAAACAAGAGGTGGTTGTAGATCATCACCAAGATTTCACAGAATGTTGGTTGGAACACAGGCTACAATATGCTATAATAAAACTCAACTTCGTGATGGTGTAACTCCTTCAACATATAGTGCTCTTGACATTTGTCCAATGAAACAGCTACCAACACTTGATGTTTCTTTAATCCGTGTTAATGGTTCCAATCACTCCATTGATCAGCCAGTTGCTGTTAAAAAACGGGGCAAATTTCTGAAATGGAGTGAGGAAAGTATGATGAGTGCAATTAAGCATGTCAGATCAGAGCCATCATTTTCAGTTCGTTAGACAGCAATATTATACAATGTGCCACTTACAACACTGAGAGACAGGCTCTCTGGAAAAATTGTTATTGGAGCAAAGCCAGGAAGAAAATCTACCCTACCATTTGCAATAGAAGAAAAACTTATCGATTATCCAAGCAATAGAGCAAAGTTAGGGGTTGGTTTTGGAAAGTCACAGCTCCTGAATTATGCTGGAAAACTTGCCACAAAGCATAAAGTTAACTTCAAGAAGATACTTCCAAGCAACCAGTGGTGGACTTTGATTAAGCGCCGGCATGGGCATAAGTTTACTCTGCGACAACCTGAGGGTACAGCTTCAGTTCGACATCAGTGCATAGATAAAGGTAAAGTGTCAAAATGCTTTAGTGCTTTGAATGGCGCTATAGTGAAGAATAGTTTTCCCCTTAAACCAGAATCCATATTGAATATGGATGAAACTGGCCTACAACTTGATGTAAAACCAAGAAAAGTGGTTGCACGAAAAGGCACAAAAAACCTCCATAGTCGAACGAGTGGAAATCGAGAGTCAATCACTGTTATTGCATTTGGGAATGCAGAGGGTAAGTTCATTTCACCTTAGGTTATAGTGAAGGGAAAGACATCCAGGTCTTTATTGGGTTTTAACACAGAGTCCGCGCCACCGGCAACAAATTGGAGCTGGTCCGATAGTGGTTGGACTAAACAGGGGCTAGCAAAGCTATGGTTTACCAAGACATTTTTAGAAAACATTGGTCTTCAACGTCCTCAGTTATTGATTTTGGATGGGTACGATTCTCACAACTTCATTGAGCTAATTGATATTGCTATCCAGAACCAGATAGATATAGTTGAAATGCCTTCGCACACATCAAACTGGCTTCAACCATGCGACCGCACCTTATTCAAGCCACTGAAAGATTATTATCGCTCTACAGCACAAAATCTGATGGGTCAATTTCCAGGAATTATTAATTGTCGTTCAAATTTTGCAGGTATATATGCTTCAGCTTGGAAAAAAGTAATGACTCCTAGTAACATTACATCTGGGTTCAAGTCGTGTGGAATTTATCCATTTAATCCTCAGGCTATTCCAAGTGATGCATATTTGCCAAACTATCTACACCCAGTTGAGGATATTTCAGCTATTTCGGCCGTTGATAACATTTCAATACCTGATGCAGATAATGATCAAGGTGTTGAAAACGTTTTGCACAATGATACCGATGAATCATTGATTGGCATAAACGAGAATGAAAATCTGAATGTACATGAGAGAGCAGCAGATAGTGGACTTCTTATCAATGTTAATAATGTCATGACTCAGGATACATCACAATACCTACAAATAATGGAAACTGAAATGAATCCTGCACAGTTGACAAGCTACAACTATCTGTTTAAAAACGGCTTTGATCTTGCTTGCAACAACGAGTTTGTGACCTGGTGTGCACTGAAACGTTTAGTTCTCAACAATATGTCAAAAATATATCTGAAAATCAAAAACAAGCATTAACAAAAGAAACAGAAGTTACTGAAATCAATTGTTAGTATTAGACTATTTTATTTTTGCTAATAATACTATACAATAAAAATCATTATTTAAAACTTTAGCTAGCAACTTTGATGCTCATATTTTATGTACAAATTGATAAAAATTCCGAATAAAGTATAAAATTTACCAACTTGCATTTCAATAGTATTATTTATTGTTTTCTTAGGAATTCTAATCATCAATTGTTCAAAAATTTTTTTTTTAGACTTCGATGCTTCTATGAACGCTGGAAAGGTTGCTGCTCTTCTAGAACAGTTACAAAATGGTACTGAAGAAGATAACGCAATTCACAGTTTGCTACAAAGAAACGCTTTTATTTTAGAAGTAGAAATTGATGTTTCTGATAAGCAGCTTGCATATTTGGTCAATCCAGTTGAAGAAAAAAATGCTGATTTCATTGTGAATAGTTTTAGTAACACTCTTACTAAGATAAAAGAAAATGAAATCCTAGAACCACTTATAACACCAAAATTGAAATCTGCTACAGTTTCAGATTTTCCATTTGCAAACTCATCCTACCCTGATAAGTCAATCATTTCACGAAGCGATCAATATTTTCATAGCAACAATGCAGCTTTTAATAAAATTTAAAAAGATTTAAAATCTTTAAAATTCTTTAAATATTAGTACTTTTATTGAATATATATTTTTATATATGTGCAGGTGATGGAGATGGTGATGTCTTGGCATATCCTTAGGCCACCGCACGGAAAAAGATAGCGAAAAGACAAGGTCAGCTAAAATACTTCGTTTTAACTTCTCAAGAAGCATACTCAGCAAAGCTGAAATATCACCAGGACAAAATCGAACAGGAAAGAGAAAAATGCGAAAGAAAACAACTGCGACTTATCAGTGCTGCAAAGCAACTCAAAGAAAAAGAAGAAAAAAAAGTATTGGCTGAGAAAAGAAAATTAGAAAATCGTGCCAACAAGTCTACAGCAACAAAAAAAAGAAGTTCAATTCACTACTATCTTTATTGCAACCATGGGTTGGTCCCGAGAACAATACTGACTAATATGTACCAAATATTTTAAAATCTTTTTCATATAATAAAAAATGCATACAATTTCGTACTATATATATAAAAATTTTTATTATTTTTATTTAAGAATACTCTAATGGTTTTATGTGCGTTAAGACCTAATGGTCTTATTAATTTTGTGATAAGACCTAATGGTCTTATCACAAAGCACCGCCACTAGGGCTTAAGCATTTAATGAGTTGGTTCCCCATTTCAAGCCTAACCGATAACATAATTGCTTTAAACAGGATTCGAACTCGCAACCCTTGTATTACGAGTCTTAGTTAGATCCAGGTCAGAATCTAGGGAGGGGTGAAAGTTCGCATTCACAAAAACCCCATGATTTTTTACTTTTCTAATTAAAATAGTGCAATTGAGCATACAAATTAACTAACGAGATTTAATCTTACCAACCTGTATATAACGTCACCTTAGGCGAGTATAAGTTCTTTGTAAAAGGCACACAGTGGGCGACTTTAAATCAACATGGCGAGATTGAGTTCAAGTGGGCGAGATTTAGTGCTTTTGACACACAGTAAAATTTTTAATGGTAATTCCAAACACTTTTAAAAAGTCTACAATAGTCTGCATAGTTTTGTAGCTGAAAAACTAAGCTATCGAATGATGTATTGTGCAGCAGTGTAGGTCTATGAAATGCCTTTCCACTATAATTTTAGTGTAGATGTGGGCGAGGTTTGATTAAGTTGCCCAATAAGAAAGTTAAAGCTTCTGATTATTTTTATTTTTGTAAAAACGTCAAGTAAGATATATTTGATTTATTGTTAATAATATTCATCATCGCTTGTATCACACATCGTTTATAATACAAATAAATTTTCATAATGAAGATTTTTTTAAATTCATTTTTGTATATAGTATAGATTTTTTATTAACAATTATTTATCTTAAATTAATTAAAAACGTTTCTGCTGTTAAGAATGTCTGCAATCAAGGATATTCCAAAAGGAAACAAAGTAATGTTGTCAACATTTATGAAATGGAAAGTTGAAGAGGTAATAGGCTTTAGAACTGATATTACCGACGGAATTACATACAATATTGAAATATACTGCAAAGTTTGTACAAGAAATATGGAAGCGGTATTACAAGGTTGTAAAGGCTTGGTACGAAAAGGTGCTTTACGGTTTATCGACGGGACAAATTTTGTGACAAACCACACGATTCAAAGACATTTAGAAAAACAAATGAGGGGAAAATCTGTTATATAACTTACAACTAATAGTTTTGAAGAAGAATTTCAATTTATTCTTGTGTTATAATCTACTAATATTTTGACGATCAAAAAAAGCGTTATTTATATAAAAAATTATAAAAAAATATATTTAATAATTATTAATTAACTTACAAAAAAAAATTAATTATTTAAAAATATCAAGAAATATAAAAACCGTAAATATTAAAACAGCGTTAACAGCGTTTTAAATAAATTTCAAAACAACGAAAGCAAAAAATTTTAGCCACGAATATATTCTTCAATACTATTATAAGAACTTATTAAGCACTTGCGTTTTTGTTTGGTTGCGTTTTTTTTTACCGTTTAATAGTTTAAAAAAATAGCGATCTGGCGCAATTAAAAAACAAGAAGTTGGGAAGTATAAAAAACTACATTGTTGAAGTAGTATAAACGCACTGTTGTAGATACTACTTCAAACATTGACGAATGAAAGTCGTATAGCAAATAGAAAGCTTTTTATAAACACAGTCTTCCGCAATTTTCAAATTTCAAGATCACTCTCGCGGCCCTGACCCCGAGCGCGCATAATTGCGCTCGATGACAACATTATAATTTTACGAGCGTGATATAACACGCTTGGCAATTTTCTTCATCACACACACACACACACACACACAGATCTATTTATATTTATATATATATATATATTTATATATATATATATATATATTTTTTTTTTTATTTTCCCCTTTTCCCCTTTTTTTGTTATTTGTTAAATTTTGACATTTGATAAATTTGATTGACAAAGCAGGAGTTAAATGTTACATAGAATCGGTCAACTTTTTTGCATTCGTTCAAGCAATTTACATAAAACGATGCATAGTGATTTAAAAATATTGAGTAGCCGTGGCATAGAAACAAACAAATTGAAAACATTGAAGAGGAAGCCAATAAGTATTTTTCTATTTTAGACTACAAAACTTAGCGACCGCGAATTTAAAGAAAATTTTTTGATGAAAGCAATTGCAGCACCCTATTTTCTTATCTCCTCCAGAAAAATTCCAGTGGATTGTTGTGAGGATCATTTTGGAAAAAAAAAGTGGAAATATCCAAAAAAGATTTGATGTCTATGAAGAGCTGACTAATCTTTGTAATTTTTTTCTGAATTTGGAACTTGCAAACGAAAAATTGAAAGAAAAAGTTAAAATTAAAGTAATGAAAGCTTATCTGGGCAATATTAATGAAATTTTGTTCGGTGAATTTATTTTTGAAGTTATCTGATAGCGATTTAAAGATACAATGCAGACGAATTTACTCTTACAATGTATAAAATTATTATAGATGGCCATTTGATTACCGTTTTTCAGAACACTGAAACAAATTTGTGAACTTTTTTATGCTTAATGATAACAAATTATTCTGCTCAGCTCTTTTTCAAAAGTTGAAGCTATTTTAATTTGTGTAGTCCCATGGGTCAGGTTATGCTAAACAGTTGGGCAGTTAATTCAATTAACCAAAATAAAATGAGAATATTAAACTTTGATGGTTTGGTAAACTACATTTGCAAATAAAAAAATAAGAAAAAAAATGTTTTGAACATCCCTTTTGATGCAATTTACAATATCTTGATTTAAAATTATTAAATTATTAAAATAAATTATATTTTATATTATAAGTAAATTATATTTCTCTAACTTTTGTTTGCCTAGAGCCCTTTAAATTGAAAACCAGGCACTGACTTGACCGAATAAAATAATATTCACTATACCATCCTGGAGTCGATGGTAAAGTGAAACAGGCATATCACACAGTGACTCTGAACTCATTGTTACCCACCGAACACACATAAATATCTGGACCACTGTTACATTTCCACTTGACGATAATGAACACCATACGAATAATAAAACAAGATTATTCTCCAATGCATTATCACTTCGTTTTTAATTTTACTGTTTGATTTATAATCATAATAAATGCTATATAGCGGTGGTCAGTGATAAGAATGAAATGTCAACCCAAATAAAAGTGTCTTCCATGATTTAAGGCTTCAACTATTTCTTGAGTTTTTTTCTCCACTGATGAACGGTATTACTCACTTCCTTGAATAGTAAGTAAATGGGAGACAAAAACTTTCCATCATGGTTAAGTTCGAGTGATATGGCAAAATCAGTAGCACCAGTCTCTGTAGTAACAAAGATATTCTCATTAATGGTTCGCATCAAAGATTAAATAAGCTCATTTTCTTAAATTTAAATTGCTCTTATTTGGTTGATTTATTTTCTTGATGTTTACCAGATCATGCTACGACCTTACTTAAACATTTATATCATACTTCTTCAACATCAGATTCACCCTATCATTAAACTTCTTACTTCTTCAACATCGGATTCACCCATTCATTCTTCATTTGTTTTATTTTCATTTGCTTTTATTTGGTGTTGATTGAATGGAAATTGGGTAACACAGTTCAAAGATTGAGTTTCGTCTGACATTTTTCTGATCTATTTTGAGTAGTATGAGAACATTTCAATAATCTATTGCAGAGACTTAGCATTATCAGGTAGAGGTAATTCGACAAGAGGGTAAGCTGCTGAAAACCAGATTTAAAAGAACCATATGATATATGGTAACCAAAAAAATCTAATGCGTCGGCTGAAAACACTTACTTCTAATTAAATCTAATTCCAGCATCTATAGCAGTTATTCTGAATTTACGAAAGTTTTCATCATGCTCTTTTTAGCTATTAACACATACACAAAAGTTTTTAGTTAATTAAAAGCAGTCAGTTCATAAGCTTTAACAAAGTTTTCTATTTTTTGTTAAAAACATACTGATCTTTTGGTAATTCCATAAAACATTCTAGTGTATTGCCATAGTTTATTGTTTGCGTCAAAGTCAGTATATGGTTGATTGCTTTTGTATAAAGGTATTTGGTAGTAAGCAGAACGAGGATCTAGAGTATTATATATTTTGTATTTTGAAATCATGCTTGAAATCACTTCAATTTTAGGTTCTTAACCTCAACTTTAGGAGACTCAGTTTTCATTGTTGTAAGAGCTGCAAAAGATATAGGTACTTGTTATCCACCATATTTAATTGCAATACTTTCATGCAACTCTTGAAAATCTGTACCAAAAATGATGTCTATACATAAATTATCTAGCTCATGGAGTTTGTCTTAATTAAAGATTTCGTTTTGAAGAGTTATTGAAACATAACAATATCCATCTGATTGCTTACAAAGAAGCTAATGCCATTTCAATAAAATTCTCTTCATAAATAACTTCAAAATTGAGTTTTGTTACTAGTGTATTATTAATGAAACTTTTATTTGTACTTAAATTACTAATTAAGCTTCTGTTTAAAATTTTTTATTAACAGTATTTTTGTGACAGACTTGAAAAAGTGAATTGGCTGAGGCTGAGAAGCTAGAACTGAAGTAATTATCCTCAATTTTAGAGATGGCTGCTGAGAAATTAAAAAAATCGACAAAATTTATTTAAATGATTCACCTTTTTACATTTTTGATAGGTAGCTATACAAGCAGGATATTAGTTACATGGATGTTGTACATTTTCGCACAACCAATACAACTGTTTTGAGTTTACTACAGCAGCTACACGATTACTGGTGTGATTCATCGCACCACTTGTATATGGTTTTTGCAAGAGTAGGTTTATTTCATGAATAGATGCAGTCTTAATTAAGATCAGAATAGTTGTACGATACAGGTTCAAACCATGCCACCGTCAACTCAGCGCTTGAGTAGTACTTCTGTACGTAAAAAATATTAGTCAATAACGGACACTACATTCGATTAGTCTTAATGACTGTTTGTGGGTGTTCCTTAGCTAAGCCATCAATATCTTCGGATATAACATTGTTTAGAAAAATATAGCATAAAAATTCAAATAAATAATAAATAAAATAAAATGATAAAAAAATATATATTTAAACATTCAGGTAGCCTAAGATTTAATGAAACAACTTTTTCAAAATTGTTTTTCAAGATAATCATAATACTATGCATATTGCTTTAAGTCCCAGGCTTCTAATTATAAGAACAAAGAAAAAGAAAATCGCACAGAAATGAAAATGCCCTACTCTAAACATTGTTTATATTAAATTAATTTTCGGATGGCTAAGGTCACTTTTTAATGCAATAATTATAAACCACATCTGCGTTTTAAATTTTTTCATGGCGGGTATTCAAGGTGGATATTCTTCTAGTTATTATTATAATAACTGTAAAAATATCCACCTTGAATAATATAATGTATAATTATATTATTACATTTATCCTTTCAGATAATCTGCAACAATATGCAATTTTTTAATTTTTAATTTTTGCTAATAAACCCTTTAGCTGACTATCATAAAAAAACTGGAAAGCGTATTGAAACGATTAATACTTTAAAAATTATTGGTTATTGGTTATTGCTTTAAAAAGTATTGTTTTTTAATGTTATTATTTTTACTTTTTGATTTTGTTTTTGGGGTTCAAAATATGTGCCTCGTACTTTATGTACTTATTTTAAAGTATATAGCATCTAGAATAGTCATTTTTTTAAAATAATGTACATATTCTTTTTACCGTTAAATTTACTTAAAATATACAAAGATGAATAGCTTAAAGAAAGTCTCCCTCAGAAGAGAAAAATATACTTGTAATAATAAACAAATGCTAACAATGTCGTCGTAAACATAATCATTTGTATATGCATTTTTTCACAAAAAAAATGTATACATATTTGAAACGATACTTTAGTGTCTAAATCTTTTGTTAATATAAATAAATATTGACGATGTCTGAATAAATCCTTATGATATTATGATGTCCAAATAAATAAATTAGATATTTCAATAACCTTATTTAACAATTGTTATAAATAATTGCAACTATTTTTCACAATTTTTATAGTGAGTTTACCCAATGGAACCAACCGAAAATATCTTGAGTTAAAATTCAGCTCAAAAAAACACTTATAGATAATCAAAAAAATTTAAAATAATGTTCTCTACAACCTCGGTGTACGCGAACTAGCGGTAAAACTGTTGTATCTACTTTCATCAAACAAGAAAAGCTGAAATCAATTCTTCTAATATGTAGGGTATCTTCACGGTAGAAATTTTAAAAACTGTAATCATGAGACTGCTTGATGAAGCTTTTTGAAGGAGCTGAACAGTTTGGACGCGAGATCGTTTGTATGTTAGCACCAATATAAATTTGAATATACAGATTAAAATTAATTGCACTTTCGATAAATACGCTCTACCCATGATTAAAAAAAACAGGGTAGAAAATACTTATGGTTAAATGCTAATATTAAAAAACTATTTGGATAGAGATTACTTAAAGATATGATGTTAAACTGTAAGCGGAAAGACGAAAACATCCTAAAGCCCTAGAAATTCAGTAAATTTGTTAAGAAACTTTATAATAGTTTCAATATGATACCTTTCCGAATAATAATAAAACATTATACATCTTTTACAACTACTATTCGTCGGTTGTTAATAAAATAAAACAAAAATATTTCCAATATCCTATTCACCGTGGATGCCACTCCAGGACCTAACTTTGAGAACAACTAAAATTTTTCATTTTTCATATCTTTCACGCTTGTTTGTAGAACATCATTTAAAGTCAATTAAAAAGAACAAATTATTTGGTAAAGATGGTATATATTAGGTATTATTTTTCGTTTGTTTAAAAACTCCGCTACAGTTATCTCTTAACAAATTACACGCATTGTCAACCTATCTCTTAAAGCAGCTTCAGTACCAAAATTGTGGAAAATACAAAATCAATACCATAAATGTGGGTTCATAAATGTGGATTAACTGAAAAAGTAGAAAAATATAAAATTATAATTTTACTTATATTATCTATAGTTATGGAATGGCTGTGCATTGTTAGCTACAAAACAAATTTAAAACCATAATTTTATTGATTAATATTCAGTTTAGATATTGCTTAAGAAAATCAACACAATCGGCGGTCATGCCGCTTATAGACAATATAAGGAAGAGTTTCGATGAAGGAAACCATTATGTCATATATACTTATTATATAAACTAAACATATAGTGCTTTAAAATCAGAGCGAAAAACAAACAAAAAAGATCATCTATTTTGATTGACATTTTTGAAGCATCCACATTTTAAAACCCTAATTCTTCTTTTTTATAACTCACAAGATCTATCAAATAATATATCACTGCAAAAAGCTTAGAATGGCATTTTAAAAAAGTAAGAAATATACAACTTTTATAGACTATTTTTTTTCAAGATATGTTATTTCCTCGGGAAACCACTTTAACAAGATAGACTTTTGAGATTTGAAGAGGGTAAAAACTCTTGTTCATACTATTGTTCAAGTTGAAGTGCTTTTTATATTCTCTTGTTCCGAGTAATTCTTTTTTATTTTAGTTTTAGTTTTTTACTTTTTTTATTTTAGTGAGGGTTACTGTTTATTTCGTGTGCACTGGTGTGTTAGGAGCAATTTTTTTGCTTTCAACTTGTTCTTTAGGTTAAAAATTTGGAGCCGGGACCTATGATGTAAAACTTACTTAAGTCAAAAAAAAAAAATTGTTGTAAATTTATAAAATATATGTATGTTATTCCAAAAAGCTAGTAAAGCGGAACAAAAAATATGAAAAAACCATATGCTGAAAACGTTTCCTTCCCAAGATATAACACCTTTTAGAGTATATAAATTACAGACCCAGAATTTACAGACCGGTACAAGAAAACAAAAATAAAATAGATTTTTTATTCCAATTTTGTTATATATCCAGAACAATTTTACTTAGAGAACTTTTATTAATGTAATGTTCAAAGCAATTATCAATTAAATACATGCATGAAGGATTGTTTTAATGGAATTTGTAGTTGTTTAATTCGTTTGATTTTTCATATTAACAAATGTTATTTTAAATGCTTTTTATTAAAAATATAAAATTGTATATATACATTTTTTTAAATGCTGGGGACTGTATTGGCATGGATACCACGACGGCGTCAATTTTAAATATTTTTCAAAAACGAAAAACCGTATTCCCTTATTCAATCAAAAAGTGGTATGAAAGAACTCGTCGAGTAAAACATAGGTAAATATAGATAAAACTATATTTTTTACAAAAAGATCAATTAAATAACACAACGCACTATTAGTGATAAGTAAAAGTAATAAAATTTGAAAAATACAAGCTTATAAATATAAATATTTTCTATATGAGATGTATTAGATTCTATCTCTAACTTCTTGTCACTTCAATTGTGAATATCGGTGTTTACACACCCGGTGCATTTGAACATATCCGTACAGGTAAAGTTGTTTTTATAACACTTGCATCTCTTTGTACTTCAACCACCACTACATCCACAAACACTTTAATTAAACTCAATGGAGCAAGAAGACATTCTGTTAGTATTGGATTAAGGGATTCACTATTGATCTCCCAGCCAAAACCTTATGAAGGAGGATGATTTTGTAAAGGGTTGTGAGATCTTCTTAACACTTAACATAAAAAACGAGTTCTAAATATTTTTTATTTTAGAGTGCTCATAGTAGGTGGTAACTGCGCAGCGTATTGATGATACTTTGAGAAGAGAAACCATCTTAGCTTATCAAAGATTGATATGTTATTAGGCATATCTTTTAATCCATATGTGATGGCTACTAAACGCTCAATACCTTGAGGAGTAACTTGATTTAACAAAGACTCAGTATTGCTTAACATTGATAAACCATACAGAATCTTGTCATCCGCAACCATGAATGACTTCCACCATGTTAATTTGGTTTTTCCATTGAAGCGGCCGGTCTGGTAACATCCTGTTAAGACACGGAAACCCAGTAAAGCTTTTGAACGTTTGGAACCAAGTACTTTAAAACAACTCTTGACACTCATATTACGTTCTTCTGATCCTTTTCCAGTTTGTAAGTATGTTGCAAGAGGTAGATATTCAAAGTAAAATATTAGCAACAAAAGTACGTTTGTATCTGGGGAGAAAACATAGCATTCTGAAAACGGATTATGTCTAGCAATATCAATGACACAAGAAGAGTGTCCGCTTGATCTCTTAACAACTTAATTTCAAGACTGGAGATAATTTTAACTGTTTTTAGTTCATTTGAAACTGAAAAACATATTTTTTGGTCTTATATTGCACCATAAGTATATTTTGATAGGTATATAGTTTTGTCGCACTTAGTTTCTGTATAAGATAACAAATGCTTTAACGAAAAACTGCTAATTCCTCCTTTATCGGAAACCTTGTGCTTTATATTGTTTCCAGATGTTTGCTTCAATCTTGTTCTAGTTTTATTAGAATGACTGATATAGCAATCAAACAGAAGTCTAATTTTGTTGACCAAACAAGATGTTTGGCGAAGTTCGAAAGAAAAATTAGAGTAAACAAATTTCCTTTTAATTTTTAAACCTTAATAGTTCTTTTATGTTTAAACGTTCCAGTAAGTATTATATCTTTTTTTAATAATCTTATTTTTAGAATAAAAAGAGTTTGCCTTCCACATTTTTACTTCAGCAGCTTTGTGAACTCTGTTTCCCTATTCCGTCAATAATGAATACTCTCTGGATATTGTTTTTTATATCGTGGTTAGGTACTAATAAATGCTTTTCTTTTGATTGCGATTCTATCTCATTTAGTATTAAAGTAGGGAAAAGGGGGCAGCTTTGAACAGGGGCAGCTTTGAAAAAATGAATTTGTGAAGCGTTAATAAATTTAAACTTAATATTATATAATTAAATATTTCGCGAAAATAATATTTACGCTCATAACTGTCACTTGTCTTTCCTAAAATTTGATACAAGTTGGACAATCTATATGATTGGTTTGTTTTTGAGGAAAAATTGTAAACATTTTGGAATAAAGTTATAAGATTTTCTTAACAGCGTTTTTAGCAAGTAACAGGTTTTATATTATTTATAAAATAGAATAAGTCACAAACTTTACAATTTCGCACAAAATATCAAAAATTGAGCTTGTTTTGATTGGAAAAATCATCGTTTAATCATAATGATGCTGTCGGGGCAGTTTTGAACAATATGAATCGAGCACTTTTGATTTGTTTTTTAGATTTTCTGCTTTAATAAAATTTCTTTATTACGGCTTATTTTCTGATTTGAAGTTTAAAATGATTCTAAACTATAAGAAAAAGAGAGAAACAGAAATTATAGAGGAAGAATATTAACAATACTGTTTTCTAAGTTGTGGCAAAACAAAGATTCTCACTGACACTCCAGAGAGAGAAGAAATAAAAAAAATTATCTTTGACGCAAGATAAAACTTAAGTCTAAGAGAATTCAAAACAAGAAACTTCCAAAATCAAGCTAACACGAAAAATACTTTACTTTATGTTAAATTTAATATACTTGAATTATTTGGATTTTCATCACAATATATTTGGTAAAATATCAACTTTTGAATTTATAAAGGTTCTTATAAACATTTAAATTACTTTATTTTATTATATTAAGTTATAAATTAATACTTACTAGCTTTAATAGTTTTGTTTTATTTATTCTTTGAAGTGCTTCTAATATTAGACTGTATTAAAAAAAATTATCTGATTGTTACAATAAAAAGTTAAACTTAATGAAGTTAAAAAATATTTAAAATATAAAAAAAAAGACAAAACCAAAGGTCAATCCTTTATATCTTTAACTTCTTGTATCTTCAACTTCATATTTTAAACTTCAGTTGTTTTCATTTGCTGGTAACTTTGAACATTTTTATGTGTGTTCAAAACGTAAGATTACTGGCTTTATTTTTAGCTTGAAAATTGTACAATACTGCAATTTCATTAATCTATTATTGTTTTCACTATTTAGAAAAAAAGTGGTTAAAATGAATAAAATAATGATTTATAAAAAAAAATGTTTAAAAAATGTTCAAAACTACCCCCTTCTCCCCTATATCTGTGGGAGGCAGGGGCCTAAAATCTTCCATATCGGTTTTTTATCTTTTGTATTATTTATTCAGTTCCAAAATATTATGATGGTGATGCTTGATAAACTCCATTATAAAAAAAAAAAAAAAAAACCATTCGCTTTTTGAGTAAAACATTATTCTTAATGAAAAAACATGCAAAAGTAACAATATAAATTCCCATAGAACAAACTTTTATTCCTTGTATATAATAGATAATTGCTTTTAATAAAAAGTTCACATCAACAACAACTCTTTAAAGAATATGAATCATTAATATATAGTAAACCTGACATTTTCAGCATATGGTTTTTACATATTTTTTGTTCCACTTGACAAGCTCTTTCGTATAACATTTTTTTTTTTAATTTACAATTTATTTTTTTTGTTCACTGGAAAAAGTTTGACGTCATGGGTCCCGGCTTTAAATGTAAAAATATTTTGGCACCCATTTAATTTCTTCTTAGTTTTAACCAAAAGAACAAGTTAAAAGCTAAAAGTTGCCAACACGTCTGTGCACCCTTAATCTTAACCTAGCAGCCCTCACTGTTTTCCTCATACATCGACATGAATAATTTTAGCTTGTTCATGAAAAACAGATTTTGAAACTAGTCAAGAAACCTGAAAAGAACTTGTACCAAGTAAATTTTTTGAATTAGTATTAAAGAAGATCATTGGCACTTAAATACTTTGAACATTTGCTTATTTGGATTTTTATTTTAAACAAACGCGCATGTTTCTCTTTTAGAATTAGCAAAACAGATTGAGTATACGCTTTAAGGGAATTTTTATTAAACACAAACTACTTACCAGATTTCAATTTCCTCTCATTACCATTTATGCGGTAACGGTTGCTTGAACTAGCCTCTTTAGAATAATGGCTGTTATGAAGAACTTTTAGACGAGGCCTTTCAGTTAACTGAGGGTTATTGTTGAAGATGTTTTTCTGATTATATTTTTCTGTAGTATGAAATTTTTCAAATTTTGGAAATTTCTTAATCTTGGCGAAATTTTTATGATCTTTGAATCCTTTGTGTTCATACTGCTTAACTTTTTGAGAATCACCACTTTTCTGAATATCTTCACTAATTGCTGATTGAGTATTTTTTCTTTCCTTTTTATATGAGTCGATAAAGTTCTTATTGTAGCACTAAAAAATGTTAAAAATCTTACCGTTAATTTCTATCATCCTTTTATGAAACTAGTAGTTACAATTTCTTACATTTAACGACAAGATTTCATTAAGTCAAAGTAATTGTAATATATGGGTTTTAGAAAGATAATATATATATATATATATATATATATATATATATATATATATATATATATATATATATATATATATATATATATATATATATATATATATATATATATATATATGTATATATATATATATATATGCAAAAAACACAAACCTCTATATCACCTTTACGGCATTTTATACAGAAAGCAATGTTAGCAGTTAATGCTAAAGTTACCAATAGCACCAAAGTTTTCATTTTCATATAGTTGATATAAAATGACCTAAAAAAAAACGTTATGATCACAAACAATCTTAATATGTTTTACTTTATCTGTTTAAAACGTCATTTAGTTTTTAGTTAATTTTCAATAAAAAACAAAACAAAAGAGAAACACTGTTAAAAGTAAACATATCAATCATGATCGCATCCGTTTAGGTTGGTTGATTTAATTTTCGTGCTCGAACAAAAGTCTTTTTATAGATTTTAAACAATTTATACATTAAATTCAGTTGCTAATTTTATTTTAAATAACATTTAATATCAAAACATTTTGTCGTTATCACGTGCTATTTTCGATTATGACCTTATAATACAAAATGCAGTTTGCACCAGCATATTGTATTTTGTGTGCAACCTAAAATTGCGTTGTAAATATTCTAAATGTTATCAGGGGATAAATAATGATACTTTACTCCAAAGTTCTCAACAACCAAAATAGTATTAATACAATAGTGTATGTTATTCAACGTGGTTTTATGAGTTATATTCTGTTTTTGAAAAGTAAGTATACTTCCTTGTGATTAAAAAGTAATTCTAAATTTAATTTTAAAGATGCATCATTAACATTTAGCTGTTTTCTTATTTAACTTGTTTTTTTATGAGATTACTTGGATTACCTTGTCTTATTTCTTTGAAGTACTAATATCCAATAAAAAAGTCATTTATGTTAAATATTATTACACAGCTTATAACAGTATTTTGAATACATTAAATATAAGTAAAAATGGAAATATAAGTAAAACTCTGAATATAAGTTTAACTTCTAGAAAGAAACCAAAAGATCTTATAGTAAACAAAATGCCATATTATTTACTTGTGTATTGCTAGATAACAAAGAAAAAACTTAAACATTTGGAGTAAGAATTACTTTATATAAAGTTGTTATTTATAATAAAAACAATTCAAAATTATACTAAATATAAAAATTACAAAAAATAGTTTGCTTCAAATTGTTTAAAATTAAATTAAAAGCGACTTATTTAAAATTAATTTGGTTGTGATCTATAATCGCGACCAAATTAATAAAGTTATTTATTTTTGATATTGAAATAATAAATTAATTTGGTCTTGATTATAGATTAAAAGAGCGAGACTATTTCAGGGCCGCCAAGAGAGAGAGTAAATTGTTTCAAATTTTATAAAGTTTATCGATGAATATAAACCTAGTTGAGAAAAGTGCAAAAATAATTTACCAACTTGTTGCTCCCATGATTGGGGCAGGGTGGCAAAATTAGTTAAATTAGGGCCCTTAAAACAAAAATTGGTTTGACTTCATTAGTTTTAAAAAAACTAAAAATTATTTTTTTGCTGGAATACTACAAACACAACTTTTTTTTAACTTAAAAAAAACTGATAAATTTTTTATTTATTTTTCAAACGTAAAAAAAAAAAATTAAAAAGAAACAAAAAATACTCAAAATAAAAATTAATATTTTTAATATAAATTAATATTAATATTTTATAATATATAATTAATATTTATTAGAAAAATTGTTTACAAATAATAATAATTAATTATAATTATAATTGTTTGGAATAAACCATTGAATTTAAACAAATCGTTTAAATTCAAACCTTTTATCCTAAGAGCTTTTGCATTACGCAGTAAAGAACGTATAAATCATGAATTAAAGTTTCTTAAAGAAATGTTTATAGAAAATGGTCGTAATAGGAAATACTTCAAAACATTGTCAAAAAATTAAAAAACAATAAGTAAAATAATCAACAAACAACATTAACATCAAAAAACTAGAATTTAATTTACATTTATTATTATATAATTTAATATATCAACTCTGATCTTAATGTTAAAGAGTTGTAATGATTTAAAAATAGACATAAAAAATGCAATTTATAACTGTATGAATATGTGTATATTAAATGTTTAAATTTATTAAATAATGTAGTCTCTAGTTAATAACTTTTTTTAATGTATAGTATTAAAAAATTTATTATTATTCCGAATACAACTATAAATTAATTTGTTCTTTATTGTAAAAATTATAATTTGTTGTTCAACTCCTTCGTTTGTCAGAACTACAAAGTGAAATATTAAACTTATTTACAGTACTTTTTTTTAGTTTACCTTTGTAACTTTGTATTATTTTAGTTTATGTTGTTGTTGTTGTTGTTGTTGTTGTTGTTATTGTTTTATACTTGAATATTTTTTTAATTTATTAAATACATTTAATTAAAAATTACGCAGGTCGCATTTTATGTACTAAATGGCGATTTGTGTATGCATTCACCAATTTTAGATTAAGTGAAAACTTTTTAATAAAATTATAAATTATATTTGAAGTGCTTCTATTAAAATTTCGATTAAAGTTATATTTGAAGTGCTTCTATTAAAATTTCCAGTCTTTAGACAATAAAATTGTCTAAAGACTGGAAATATAAAATTAATACTGCTCTAAATATTAAATATGATAATTATAAAAAGCTAGGTTGTTCAAAACTATAGCATCACAAAATGGATAAAAAAATGTGGTTTCAAGTTTAATTGAAAAACAAAGATCTTAAGCTGAGATAAATATTTAATGTTATGTGTCACTTTTGATTGACTGCTAGACTTTCGATTGACTGTTAGATTTTTGACCGCAAAAAAAAAACAAGAAAAAAAGATTAAAAAATTGACCAGATTAAAAGATTATCCAGACTATTAAAGTAAGATTACTTTAAAAGAAAAAAAGTTTTGATTTGTATTCAGATTTTTTATAATATTTACCATAAGAAAAACACTCTCTAATATTTAGTTTAATATTAATATTTTTAGTGGATTTGGTCAATCTTGTTGATGGTTTCACCAAAATCGTTTAAGAATTAAAAAGTTCAATAAGAAAATGGAACTAAATTTTATTAATCAATATATTAAGATAACTAATAATAGATATAATCAAATATAATATGTTCAATAAACAAATTTATTTCAATTTAACAATGTTTACATTTTTACTAAATCTACTTTGGAGTATATTAATTGCCAAATCTCTTCCTTGTTTAATTATTGATTCCTTAGTTTGTTCATCAATTTCAGGTTTTGTTTTTGTTCTTTTTTGTTCAAGCATGGTTTAAAAGTTTTAAAAGTTGATATAGCCAAATATAATTTATCTTATATAAATTTAATTCAATAAACAAATTAACATTATTATTTGAAACACAGTTTTTTCATAACAAATTGTTTTTGTTTCCTGATAAAAAAGGTTAAAAATACTTAAGACGAAGACTTTTTACATTTGACGATAATTTATTTAATGTACAAACTACCCTCTTTTTACTTAACATGATAATTTATTAATGTTAATTATATATATAATGTTATAAGGTAAGTATGGGTATTAAGGCCCACCTAAAAAAATGAAAATGTAAAGAAATGCTGATTTTTTTTTGCTGCCAGTGATAAAACCAGATAACTCTAATATTTTAATGTCGAAAAAAAGTTTCACAATTTATTTTTTCCCTAAGTTTGGATTAGTGGGCCTATTACCCGCCGGGCCTTAATACCCACACTTACCTTAGATATAAACATTATATATAGAAATTAATATTATTACAATGTTATATATATAATGTTTAATATATTTACTATATTTTTACTAAAGTATTATACTGGTATACTTTTTCATATATATATGTATATGTATTTAATTTATCATAAAAAGTAATATTAATTTTTATAATATGTAATTAATATTTGAATTGCTTCAAATTTGAAATTAAATTAAAAACGGCTTATTTAATTATTAACTTGGTCGTGATCTATAATCACGACCAAATTAATTTATTAATTCAATATCAAAATTAAATTAATTTATAAATTTGGTCGTGATTATAGATCACGACCAATTTAATTTTAAATAAGTCGTTTTTAATTTAATTTTAAACAATTTGAACTTATATTTTATAACTTGACTTATATTTGCCAATAAGTTCAATAATAGTATCTCTCAGTTTTCTAAAATTATAACCATATAAAGTTCAAATCCCCCTTAACTTGAGGGGGTTACAAATTTTATATGGTAATATAAAATTTGTAACCCCCTCAAGTTAAGGGGGATTTGAACTAATAAAGTTAAGGGGGATTTGAACATAATATTTGAACGTAAATTTAAATAACAATATATAAATTTAATTCAATAAACAAATCAGCAATTAAAATTTTTACAATAAAGAGTTAAGAGAATTGTTAAACTTTAACGATTCCAACTTTTAACGTTATAACAATAAAATATATTAAAGTTATAATCTTATGTTTCACAAATTATATTAAATTTAATCATTTGCACTCAAGGTTGAATAAATATGTTGGTGAAACATTGTCAGAAATATGGAACCAGAGAAGAAAACATATGAAATTTTCAAACATTGGCAGAGTATACTCTGATAATAATTATCTCTATATTATAAGTATATATATTTATAATATAGAGAACAGTTACAATATTTTGACCCGCAACGGAGTGCTGCTAAATCAACTGAGGGTTTGGTATGGGGCAACAACCATTTCTTTCATTATTCTTTTTTTTTTTCTTGTTTTTCTGAAACATTAAAGTGCACTTTTTTGCAAAAATAATATAAGGAAAATGTGACTTAAGATATGGATTATATTAATTATAGATAAAATATTAATAATGGTTATAGAAATTTTTGACCATGGTTATAAAAATTCTTAACAATTTATAACGAAATATTTAAACCTTCGCTTTTCCAATGGAAACTACAAGTTAAACGTACTAACATATATGGTTATATATGGTTATATATATATATATATATATATATATATATATATATATATATATATATATATATATATATATATATATATATATATATATATATTTATATATATATATATATATATATATATATATATATATATATATATATATATATATATATAAGAATATTGGTTAAATATCTATTTTTTGCATATTAATAAAATATATGAATTGTTGAATTGCCTACAAAATTAAAAATAATAATAATAATCCAGAAATGGAGGGTGAACCTAAGGTATTAAAATCATCAAATATTAAGATAAATCATAAGTTTAATGACAAAATAACAATAAAAACAGGTTGTTTATTTCTTTTCTTTAATAATTTTGCTTATAATCTTCTGCAGACCCTGAAAAAGTGGTGGTAACATTTTTTCAGCATTTATTAATAATTTATTAATTTCTTCTTTAATTATAATTAACGAAGGAGTATTGTTAAATTTATTTAAAATATTTTTCGGCATAATAAATTGTTTTTAACAACGTGGTAAATACAAATATTAAATTATGCAAACTTCTGCAGTATAGACAGCAAAATTTGCTTATTGATAAAGTCTTCTTCGTTCGCCTTGATTTGCTCCCTTTTTCAGGATATATGCCAAAAAATGCACTAGAACGGTCAATAATATATGTATGAGCAATCAAAAAAAATGTCTTATGACATTATTGTCACATTTAAAAACTATCAAGAATAAAAATCAAGGAAATAATAGAATATAAGTTCAAAAAATGCTTGGTAATTATCTTGTTTGCTTGAGTTAAAGTGATGTTGAATGTCTTTAAATTAATTGTGTATGTTTTTATTTGTGAACTATCCTGCTGCTTCTTCGCTATTTTGTCTTGTGTGCAGTCTTCATTTTATTCATTACCTAATCTTTTTTATATTTCTTCTGATATTAGGCTTCAAAAAATAAATTTAAAAAATTATACAATTTACAATGCAATTATATGAATTATATGCAAGATATAATAAGTTCAACAAGAAGAAGGTTTGGGAACTTTTTTTCATGATATAAAGACATTTTTTGATAGTCTGGTCAGCCCATATATATATATATATATATATATATATATATATATATATATATATATATATATATATATATATATATATATATATATATATATATATATATATATATATATATATATATATATATATATATATATATATATTATATATATATATATATATATGGGCTGACAAGATTTAAAATCTTCTTCTTTGTAAATTAAAGGAACTTCATTTAAAAAAACGTTTCCATTAGATTTCTAATGAATCGCTTCATTGATTCTGACGCAAACGTTTAAGTAGTAACAGATTGTAAAAAAAGTCGAGTGAATAAACAGATACTGCAGGCCAGACTGTATGTGACAACTAAGATCAAACGAGACAAAAAAATGAGAACTTACTTTTATTAAGTCAAGTAAGGGGTAAACAGATTCTATCAGTTAAGGGGTAAACAGATTCTATCTGTTAAGGGGTAAACAGATTCTATCTGTTGACCAGCCTCGCTCCCCTTCTTCATCTGTTAGACTGGCGCAGACGTATTTTTTATACATAGTTTCCAGTCTAGGATGTTGAATGCTGGATTTTCTTGACTCAATGCATGGGTGTTACTTGTATCTCTGTTTTTATGACTATGCAACTCATTCTATTATCTCCTAATGAGGGTACAGCTCTAAAACTCACTTTTATGGTTCTTAGGCCGGCTGATAGTCAGCTTTCCCGATCTCTGAGGTAGCTCTCAGAGAGGCTGATTCCATCAACAGCTAAACAGTATCAAAGTATTAACAGTGTCATGTTGGGCATGGATGGTGTCCCTGTTTGTACTTTTGGTGTGCATTGCGGAGGCCACATTTGGAGCCCTTTGTTATGGCTTAGGGTTTAATAATAGTAATGAGGTAATTGCTTGGGCTATTAGGCAATGTTTTGAGTACTATATATGCTTTGAGTCAAGTTCTTCAACAAATTTAAAAAATATAAAGTACCAAAAACTATAAAACACAAAAAACCATCATCATCACCAAGTTCTCTAAACCTATCAATCACTAATATTCGTGGTCTTCGAAGTAAATTTTCTTCTGTTGAGTCTTATCTCTTTCAAAGTTCACCAGACCTACTTAATCTTTGTAAGACTAATTTGAGTTCAGCTGTCTCATCTTGCGATCTTGGTGATGATGGTTACCTTCCTTTAACTTTTAAAGACTTCAATAGTCAAATGCTTGGCCTGGGCATTTACATTTGTAAGAATTCACCCATTTGTCGTGAAACTAGGTTTTAATCCACAGACTATTCTTTCATGTGCTTTCGTTTAGCACCACTTCACTCTATCGCCTTTCTCTTAGTTATATATCTCTCTTTTTCATCTCAAGACTGCACTCTTTTTGATGTTATTTCTGATCAAATTGACCAAGCCCTCTCTCTTTATCCATCTGCTAATATAGTTGTTATCGGTGACTTTAATGCTCAATACTCTGAATGGCTGGGCTCTAGTATCAGTGATTCTGCAAGCATTAAAGCCCACAACTTTTGCCTTTCTCAATCCCTAACTCAAATTGTCAACTCTCCAACCCACTTTCCAAATAACCCGAATCATTTACTTTCTCTATTCAACTTTTGTCTTGTTCCTGATCCTAGTCAGTGCTCAGTTTCTCCACATTCACCCTTAGGTGCTTCTGATCACAGTTTGATCTCTGTAAAACTAATATCTCATTCTTCTTCATCACTTGAATCTCCCTATTATTGTACCTCTTATAACTACCTTAAACCTGACTGGGATTCTTTCCGTGATTTTCTTCGTGATGGCCCTTAGGTACAAATCTTTCTTTTTCCTGTCGACAAATGTGCTTCTTACATAACATTGTTGATTCAGACTGGCATTGAATCTTTTGTTCCCTCTCGACGATTCCAGGTCAAGCCTCACTCTCCTCCATGGTTTTCCTTACAATGTGGTGCTGCAATTGCCAATCGAAACCGTTTCTTCCATATCTATCAGCAAAACAATTTTCCTTAAATCAGACGTCTGTTTATTACTGCTAGAAACCATTGTAAAAAGTTTTTGTCTATCTCAAAGCCCACTATGGTCACAAAGCCCACTAGGTCACAAAATCTCATACTTTATCTCAAAAATTAGGCTCTCAAAACTTCTGGAGAATCTTTAATATTATCTATGATAAAGGCAAATCTTTAATTCCACCTCTCTTGAATGGTTCAGACTTTGTCACCTCTCCTGAAGACAAAGCTGAATTGTTTGCTAAAACTTTTCATCAATACCTTCTTGGATTCCACTAGTTGCGTTCGATCTGATATTGCCAACAAACAGGTTGATCCATTGCTTGACATTCGTATTAGCTTCTGTATCTAAAGTGATTTCCTGCCTAGCCACTTCTACAGCTTGTGGCCCGGACAACATACCTGTTATTGTCTTGCAGAAGTGTTCTCCGGAGCTGTCATCTATACTCTCAAAACTATTCAACAAGTGCTTATCAGAGTCTTGTTTTCCAACCTGCTGGAAAGCGGCTTCTGTTATCCCTTTTTTCAAAAATTCTAGAGAGCGATCTGATTCATCTAACTACCTTCCCATCAGTTTTCTTTCCATCATATGCAAGGTTTTAAATCTTTAATTAACAAACACTTAATTTCTCATCTTGAATCTAATAACTTTCTGACCATAAATATGGATTTCGATCTTCTCGTTATACAGCTGATTTGCTAACAGTAATAACTAATAGGTTTTATCGTGCATTAGATAAAGGTGGAGAGGTTAAGGCCATCGCTCTTCACATTTTAAAAGCTTTTGATAAAGTTAGGCATGCTGGCCTTCTCCATAAGCTTTCTTCTTATGGTGTATCTAGTAACATCTTTAAGATTATTGAATCCTTCCTTTCCAATCGTAGCATAAAAGTTGTCCTCGATGGACAGCACTCTTCTTCTGATTCTGTAACTTCAGGGGTTCCTCAAGGTTCTATCCTTGGCACTATAATCTTTTTAATTTACATTACCGATCTTCCAGATATTCTCACATCTACGGTGGCATTGTTTGCTGACAATACTACCATTTATTCTTATCGTGATAAGAAACCAACACTCTCTGATTACTTAGAGGGGGCATTTGAGCTTGGAAAGGATCTTACTTCTGCTACAGCCTAGGGCTCACAGTGGCTGGTGAACTTTAATACAGATAAAACTCAATTTTTCTTAGCCAATCGTTATCGCAATAAATTAGATCTTTCTATATTTATGAACGGTGATGTACTCGATGAGTCATCTACTCTTCATCTTCTAGGATTAACTCTTACTTCTGATATTTCTTGGAAACAATATATCAAATCCTTTGCAAAATTATCATTTGCTAAGGTTGCATCTCTTTATCGAGCTCGACAATTTCTTACTTCGGATTCTATTCTCCATCTCTATTAATCTCAAATCCGGTTTTGTATGGAATACTGTTGCCATATCTGGGGCGGATCTTCTAATGATGTCCTTTCTCTTTTCGACAATGAGCAAAAACGCATTGTAAACATAGTTGGACCTACTCTTGCAGCCAACCTCTTTTCTCTTTTCTAAAAATTCTATAATGGGCACTGCTCTAAAGAGCTAGCGTCTCTTGTGCCATCTTCTAATATTTATTGTTGTGTTACTTGTCATTCAATTAAGTGTCATTCTTTTTTCTTTGACTGTCCCTAAATGCTCAAAAAACTCTTATTCGTCTAGTTTTTTTCCTCGAACATCAGCTCTTTGGAATTCGCTTGCTTCATCTTGCTTTTCTGATTCATATAATTTGCAATCTTTTAAGTCGTCCGTCAATCGTTATCTTGCTCAACAATCTTCATCTTTTCTTTTACAGTAACTTCCAACTTTAACTACTGGTTGCCTGCAGCCTTTTTGAAAACGAAGGTGTTTCAAAAAAAAAAGGTATACTTAAACTTCTAAAAAAAATTTTATATTCATATATAACAGAGTTCATTGAATAGCAAAGTTCATTGCTTTGTTTTGTATAGCTTTTTTTAAAAAAAAAAAATTCTAAATCAATTTGACTAATTAAAATTTTTCACAAAATATGTTTTTTATTTCTTTATATTAAGTGCCGAAATTTGTTTTTTTAGGTACCTTTTTTTTAATTTCAAATATTTGGTTTTTAAATATCTGTCGAAAAAAGAAAAATATCAAAAGATATTTTTCTTTTAATTATAAAGCACCTGAATTACAATAAATTTTTGCGCCTTTCTGACATGTTGGAATGCAGTAATTTTAATAATTTTTTTTTTATATATAACGGGGCTCCTTTAAGCATTAAGAGACATTTTGTACTTTATGCATCTTTATTTTAGCGACCGGTGCAAGATGGCATCTTTGCCTTTACTTACTAGCGGGTGTGGTTTCACACCTACTTCTGTACACATACACAGCTCAGCATCTGGGTATTTCCGCGCCATAGGTAGGTTAACTGCATAGTTCCTCTATTTCCCCTTCTTATCAAAAATTCTATGCTATAGAATTAAAATATATGCTTTTATATGATTTCATCAAAATAACTGAAAAACTTTTAAAAAATTTAACAATTTAAAAGCAATACTGCATTCTGAGAAAACAATGAAGTTAATAGGAAAAATTTATAGTTGTTTAAAAAAATGGATAAATTTAAAAAATCCAAATAAGTATTTAATAATTTTCTGATTCAATTAACATAACTTTATTTTAAACTTTGTTGACCTGTAAAAAAACCTTGACTAAACCTTGTTTACACTTCGTTTTCACCTATTTGTCAAATTAAGCAAAGTTTGAGCCGAAATCTTGAAATGGGCAAAATTTTATGAAATTCACAAACTTAGCAAGTTCACAAATTGATTGCAACACAATAATTTCTTTATTGATTAATTCAGCACGAAGGATTTCTCAATGAATGTATATAAAAAATGTAGCGCTAAACTAAAGAAAAGTAGTTACTTTTTTAACCTGCAAAAGTTTCCAGAACTTGAATTAACTACTTTGAAAAATTTCTCTCTGATTTGTTTCTGAGACACATTGATCGCATACAGTTCTCTAAGTTAGAGAGAGGAAAACATAATAGGCGCTATTAACATTCTATGCAAGCCTATGGAACTACCTTGTAACCATGTTGTAAATACCTTGTAACCAAGTTGAGTAATTTCTTTTTTTAAAGTTGTTTTAAAGCTAGATCAACAAAACAGAAAAAACAATACTTGTACTAGTTGTAAATCTAAATTTCCGTCAAACATAAATTGAAGTTGTTATATATATATATATATAACAACTTAATAACATAATAAGTAAGTTATCCAGGAAAATTTTTAAAATCTTAATTGTTAAATTATGATTAAAAATTTAATTAGTAACATAATAGTTTGCTTGGAAAAGAAGAAACCAAAGAAATAAACAACTGAAGTTGAATTACAAATTTTTATGTATGTTTCAACAGTCAGACAAAAAATTTAATTATAGCTAAAGTTGAATTAACTTTAGTTAATTCAACTTTAGTTATATTAAAATTTTTGTTCTTTAATTTTAATGGTTAGCTAATCTAGTCGTTAGTTGATGATCATTTCCGTTAACAAGAGATGGAGAAAAAAAAAAACAATGAGCAAGATTAAATTTACACTAATGCGAGAATACGTTGAATGAAAGATATGAACTAGTACTTTTAAAGTTTTTAAACGTATTTTTAAAACTAATATGCATTTGAAACACTCTGTTGTAATATTTTTTTGTGCTAGCTTTAAAATTATTTTTTAAGTAAACAGGAAGCAAGCTGGGTAAATGAACCAGACGTAGTGCACAGGACTCCTCAAAAATGTATACTTTAAAACAAGGTTACTTTGAATAGCAATTAAAGTGCTGACCGGTAAATATTAAACTTGTTTGCAATAAACTATAGGGTCTTCCTGACATGTTGGAATGCTGTAGTTTATATATATATATATATATATATATATATATATATATATATATATATATATATATATATATATATATATATATATATAAATTATGTCAATGTATTCTACGAATAGAGTGCTCAATGTTCTTAAAGAACAGAGCATTACTAAATTAGTAAAAACTCTTATCTATCTTTTATCTTCAACGTAATGTCTCACCATCAATAGGTTCATCAGAAAGAATGTCTAAACATGAAAAAAATTCAAGTTATAGAAAAATTATTTCACAGGAAGTTGGGAATTGTTATGGTTAATTATTTAATAGCTGTAGTGTTTTGCAACCAGGAAGTTGCATCAACTACATTAGATAATTAAAAATTCATGAAAAGAATTCTTTAGAATTAGGATAAATTTTAGACTGATCATTTGTTTTTATAATTTTTTAAAAGGAACTTATTTTCATGTCTGCATTTAGAACTTAATTCAGATTTTTTATTCAATAAATTTTCTTGATCTAAATGAGTAATAATTTCAAATTTTTCTTGTAAACATAGTATACAGTTTTTGGAAATGTTATTATAGGCAGGCGCAGTTTTTAGGATAGACCAGTTTAATTTAAAATCAATATTTTTTTCTTTTAGTTGCCAAATATATTTAGACAGCATAGTCTCTTTTGAGTATTTTTTATGTTTTAAAGATTGTTTGTGGTTGGCATAACGTTTTTTCCATTTGCCCTCGGTTAAGCCAATTTATTGTTTATCAGGGTATATATATATATATATATATATATATATATATATATATATATATATATATATATATATATATATATATATATATATGTATATATATATATATATATATATATATATATATATATATATATATATATATATATATATATATGTATATATATATATATATATATATATATAAATTATAAATTATGTTAGTGTATTCTACAAATAGAGTGCTCAATGTTCTAAAAGAACAGAGCAATAATAAATTTGTAAAAACACTTATCTAATTTTTGATTACTTCAACACTGTGTTTCACCATCAGTAGGTTCATCAGGAAGAAACAATATATATATATATATATATATATATATATATATATATATATATATATATATATATATATATATATATATATATATATATATATATATATATACATATATATATATATATATATATATATATATATATATATATATATATATATATATATATATATATATATATATATATATATATATTTATATATATATATATATATATATATATATATATATTGTTTATTTAAAAACAACCAATTCATATTAAATATTTAATAGAACAAAAAAAATTATGAAATTGTTATGTACCCATATGCTGACTGCTAAAAGACAACTGTGTCCACTATTTCTTCTTTTTCCATTAATGCGATCTTTAAAGACATTTACCGAGACTGCGTAGACTTCATTTGACGGAAGTGCGTTCCATGCATTTACCACACGGTTTATAAAGAAATGTTTCCTTTCTTCTCAATTTTTTGAATATTTGCTCAGTTAATTGTCGGTTGTGCCATTGTAAGTTGTAACTCAATATTGATGGCGTATGCACCTGTGATACGACAAATTCTATTTTTTTGCGAACAATTCTAAATTGCTGAACCAAACCATCTTGATTTTTTCTTTCTTCAAGAGTTGTGAGTCCAAGAATACAGAGCTTCTTCTCATGTGACTTATGCTTGAATTCTGTGATTGTTTTTGTTGCTCTTTGTTAAATACACTCTAGCGTACACGTATCTTGTTATAGATGTAAAGACGGGACTTTAATAGCAAGCTCAAGATGTGGTCTGACATATATGGTGTACAAGACTTTCTACAAGATAAGGCTTCTGCTTCTAAATTTTCTGCATTTAGATCCTTAACCCATTTTTTAGACCAACGTACTATTTCGTCTATGTCATTTTGTAACGTTACAGCGTCTGCTTCGCTCCTTATTAATTATGGTTTTTCTTTATTACGGTTTCTGTAAATTAAGCACTTTGTTATTTTTAATTTTTCGTTCTTTATTTAAATATTACTTTATTACAAACTATTATATACTTTATTTTTATTTTTTTCAATAAATAAGTTGTATAGTACACATATATAGTGCGGCTCTTGTAAATACGTCCTCTTTAGTTTATTTGTTTCTTGTTTTTGGTTTTTTTCTTTTTCTTTCGATTTTTCTTGTTTACATAATTATTACTCTTAACATTATTATTGTTCTTGAAATATTTTTAAACTAATTGTTACTTTTATATAAATAATAAATAATTTGTATAAATATATTATACGGTTATTGTAAATACGTACGATTGGGACTCGGTGATAAGATAAAATAATGTCTTTATTTGTCCCACCAGTGTTTTTATTTGTAAAATATATATTGTAAAAGTTATTAAACAGCGAAATAAACAAACAAATCTATTAAGGCAAAAGCACCTATTATTATTAATACGTCTAAAATCTTGCTGTCGTCAGCATATATCGTAAACTGATGTGTTATATGTCTGGTAAATCGTTTATATGAAGTATAAATAAAAGAGATCAAGCACTGAAACCTGTGGAACACCACTTATGACTTTCTTCCAATCTGATTTAAGATTACCGATTATTACCCTATGTTGTTGATTCGCTAGCCAGGTAGCTACCCACTTGAGTAGAGTTTTACATATGCCGTATGAATTAGGCTATGTAGGAACCGTTTATGAGATACTTTGTCAAACGCCTTTGCCGAATAGATAACGTAAATGGTATGATCTAGGAAAGTTGCGTTTGTTAAATTGTCTTTTGCTTTTAATAATTTAGTGGCACAATCTCGGTACGAAAGAAAATCGTGCTCATCTTTGGTAATAAGGTTATTTTTGATGCAATGCTTCATTAGGATATTGTGAACGAAACTCCATATCACTTTGCAAGGGACAGATGTAAGAGATTTTTCAACATCTTTTACATCTTTGACTTCGAGCAAACACTACTAGAGTTGAAAGAAACTGGAAGAGAAAAGATAAAACTTATATAGCAAGATAACGATTAATAGACGACTTAAAAGATTGCAAATTATATGTATCAGGAAAAAAAGATGAAGGAAGCGTATTACAAAGGACTGATGTTGGAGGAAAAAAACTAGAGTAATAAGAGTTTTTGATCCAACTATGTCTACAATGTGTTAATAAGATCCAACTATGTCTACAATGTATTTTTTTACCTTGTCTAAAAAAGAAAGGACATCATTCAAAGATCCGCTTCAGATACAGCAACCGTATTCTATACAAGAACGGATTTAAGATTTATAGAGATAAAAAATAGAATCTTGAGTAAGATAGTGGCGAGCACGATAAAGAGATGCAACCTTAGCAGATGCTAATTTTGTCTTGAGATGAAGGAGAGCGTTGTAGAACAAAGAGAAAGGCAATCGAGTGAAGTGGTGCTAAACAAAAGTTATATATATTACAGTATAGTTAAGATTTATAGATATAGTTAAGATATACAGATACAGATAAGATATAAGTACAATTAAGATATATAGATAGAGATAAGATATGTAGACAAAGTTAAGAATCCTAATATTGACTGGTCTGATCCTATAAATCCGTTAACCACCTCTGCGAAATCCTCGTTTTTCATAGATACTCATAAAAGTTCTTATCTACTTTAAATTGTACGCAATTTAACTTATCACCAATCAAGTACCAACATTACTTGATCGCATTATATCTTCAGATTGCAACATGATTACCAATTAAGATCACAAGGCTCCTATTAGGAACAGTCATCATCAATTATTATCTTTTCTATCAACATTAACCTAAACCCAATTTTAAAAAAAATAATCCATCAATACTCTAGCCGAGATAATAAAAAAATTTCAATCAGTTGATAGGTTTAATAGGTTATACAATAAGTCAACTAATAAAAAATTATACTACTCGATTTTACTTAAGATGCACATAAATAATTGTAAACGCACATGGGAAATTCTTAAAGAACTAACTGGATAGCAGAAAATAAAACCATGCTCACTGCCCAAAACTATGTAAATCAATGATGAATTTTCCTCTGATCAAATTGTAATAAAAAGCGAGTTAAATAAGTTTTTTGTTTCTGTTGGCCTTGGCCTAGCTAATAAAATTCCTCTTGTGGCTAATAAAATAGAAGAGTATGATTTTCTGATAACTTTGGTCTTAACATCTTATGAACTATCTTACAAAAATTTTGAGCAATCTTTTAAAATGCTTAAGTGCAGAAAATCAGCTGGCCAAGAGACGCCAATTTTCAAAGCTAGTGATGCAAAAAATGTTTTTAATAATCGCCCATTTTCTGTTTTGTCTGCTTTTTCTAAGGTTTTAGTGAGAACTTTGTATAAAGTAATTTATAATCACCTTTCTTCAAATAATATATTATATGTTTGTCAATACCCATTTCAAAAAAAATAACTCAACGAAACATGCAATAATCCAAATTATTCGCAATATTTCTAAATCTTTGGAATTTAGCAAAATTAAACTTTTACTACTTGCCTGATGATTGTGATAACACATGAAACTCATAGTTGCAATATTAAATTATACTATAAACATTAGCATTTTGCTAATTCCTGGTACTGCGGGTAACAGTAACATATATATTATATAGCTCTAGTTTATCTATTGAGCACTCTTTCAAGTATACAATATTATACATGATAATATAAAGATATTTTCTTTATTCATATATATATATACACTTACGTATATATATATATATATATATATATATATATATATATATATATATATATATATATATATATATATATATATATATATATATATATATATATATATATATATATATATATATATATATATATATAGTATAGTAATAGTATATTTATTTTATTTCCTAGTATATTATTTTATATTATTTTATTTCCTAGTATAGTAATAGTAAAATTATATTTGTATGTACATTCATATACTTTTTGCAACACTTAAGTTTGTTTAAAGTATACTTTTTTAAATTTTACAAAAATGGAATTACATGAAGTACATCTCCAAATAAATCTTTTTTTACTTAAATGTTTTTGTTTTTTTTTTTGTAAAAAAAAACAAAGAATGTTTGATTTTTCAAAAAACAAAGATGGCAAAAATATCAAGTTACGAAATATTATAAAATTTTATAACTCAATTCATTGGGAAATAATCACGTGTTAATTTACATTTACTATATTAGGGTTGAGAATTTGTTATTGACTTTATGTGAAAGAATATTTTAAAAACCTTCTACATATGTTGTTTTAGTAACCCAATTGTATCATTTTTATACTAATATAAAGTGGTTTTTATAAATTTAAACGCACTCTTTTTTTTTACATATATGTAAGAAAATACTTAAAATAAAAATAAAATAAAAGTGCTACCGCTATGTTTGATATATAATTTAATAGAGGAAGTGAAACTCTATTATAGAGTACCTTAATTTTTTTTATAGGATGTTTATTACTCATTCTATACCAATTAACACAAAAAAGTTAATTGATGAGCTTGATTTTATTTTATTCATAAATTTAGACGCACAATCAAAAAAGTCTTATATCTTGTTAATTGATAGTTAATTAGTAGTTTTTTTCCCATATTTTTTATTAATAGGCCTAAATTAATTGATTTTGTCAAAAAAACCTTATATAAATATGACTTACCTGGAATTAGTTAATCATTATTTAATAAATAAACAAAAGTTAAGTTAGTTTTGCACTAAAAAGACGCAAAAAATGAGCAAAAATCTGAAGGTGAAAAATGGCAAATTATTACTCACATCAAAGAAGGAACCAAAAGTAATAGAGAAATTGCCAGGTTAATTAGAGTTTCTGAGAAATACGTTCGAACAACGTAACAAAACTTTCTTCACGTTGGTGGTGCTAGCGAGAAAACGAGGCCAGATAGACCCTTGTCAACCACCAGAAAGGACAATAGAGCCCTTTTTAGAGCTGTCAGAGCTAATCCAAGAACTAATTACAAAGAATTGACCACAGAATTCAATACAATGCGAAATACATCTATTTCTCAAAGCACAGTCCGCCGAATACTTATCAAATACATAATTGTAGTCTACTCTACTTTAAAAAAACCGCTCCTGCGTCCATATGATAAACAAAGGAGACTAAAATGGTGTTGTGAAAGAAGGTATTGGACAGTAGAGGAATGAAAAAAGATTATGTGGAGTGATGAGAGTAACTTTGAGCTTATCAATTGCAAATCTAACATAACAGTTAAAACAATGGCTCACGAAAAGTATTACGCCAGGTACATTAGACCGACTGTGCAAAGTGGAGGAGGCTCAATAGGAATCTGGTCATGCTTCAATTACAAAGGTGTTGGTATGTGCCAAACATACACCGGAAGAATCAACTCCAGAATATACGTAGAAGTACTGGAAAACAACATAATTCCATTAATTGACCTGCTTATGCTCAATGATAAACCATGGAAACATCAACAAGATGGCGCTACTGCACATACTGCATACTATACAAAGAAGTGGTTCAACAATGATAATATCAAGACAATACCGTGGCCTCCATATTCACCTGATTTGAACCCGATTGAAAACATTTGGGCTTGGATTGACCGTGAATTGGCAAAGGTTCAAATTTCCACACTTGGCCAGCTGAAGGACGTCCTTAAGGAGACCTGGTATAGTGTCCCAGACGCGATGTGCAAAAATCTTGTTGAGTCTATGCCAAGAAGAGTTCATAGTTGTATTAAAGCAAAAGGCGGATACACAAAATATTGATTGGTTTATAAATTACGCCTCCTAATGTACCGTGCGTCTGAATTAATGAATAATTTTTTTTGTCTTATTTTTTTAATACCATGTAGTTGTACCTAATTATTACTTAGTATTTGTATTTTTTTTGTAAATTTTTTTTAGGTTTTGTATTCTGTATGTATTTATCTAATATATAGAAAAAAAATTAAACCGTAATCTTTTTTCGTTATTGTTTTATCGTTAAAAAACTAAAAATTTCTATTCTCAAATATGAGTGCGCCTATATTTATGAAAACCTAAATTTATGAAAACCTAAAATTATGAAAACCTGTATATATTTTATACTGTATAATGACAATTTATATACTTTATACTATATCATTTATTATACTATAGATATTATTATACTTTAAAATAAATATTTTATACTGTAACAAATTTTATTAAAACAACTAATAACCCAAGTGATTACAATGTCTTGAATCGCGTTAAAGTTTTGCAGGGGCGGACTGGGAAGGGTTCGGCTCACTATTCCAAGTTCATTAGCGGCCCTATTACTACAGGTCCAACCCCCCCCCCCCCCAAAAAAAATTATGTTTACTCATATTGTGATTACGGGCCTTTATAAACTTTGTGGGTCGAAGGCCAAATTATCTTTTATACAAAATAATAATTACTGAATGTTATGAATATGTTATGAATAGAAGTGCCATTAAATTTTGTTTGCGGAATGATATTTCTGCTGCTGAAACGTATCGAATGTTGCAAAAGGCCTTCGATGAAGAGACTATGTCTCAAAAAAATGTTTACAAGTGGTACAAAGTCTTCAAAGAAGGCCGAGAACGTGTTGATGACTTGGAACGCTCCGGACGACCATCGACTTCGATTGATGATCGCCACATCAACAAAATCAAAGAATTGGTGCTTGCAAATCGTCGGTTAACCATTCGAGACCTTGTTGACATGGTTGGAATATCATTTGGGTCGGTGCAAGCGATTTTGAAGGATCATTTGGGCCTTAGAAGACTCAAATCACGTTTGGTGTCGAAATTTCTCATTTTCTTTGAAAAAGAGCGTCGCGTTAAAACGTGTGAAGCAATGCTTTCTGACTATCAAGACGTCTACAAACAAATTATTAATGGCGATGAGACTTGGGTCTACGCATACGACCCTGAAACAACCGACCAATCAAGTGAATACCATGAAAAAGGCGAGCCGAGACCGAAGCAACCACCCCAGTGGGCACAGGACCTAAATAAGACGTCTTTTGAACGTTCAAAAGACGTCCAAAACGTTCAAAAGACGTTTAAAAGACGTCTTTTTTACGTCCTGTGCCCACTGGGACGTCAAAGTCGCTCAAAAATCAAAGTCATGTTGACTGTTTTCTTTGATTATTGTGGTGTCGTGCACTACGAATTCCTTCCAACTGGCCAAACTGTCAACAAGGAATATTATTTAAGCGTTATGCGACGTTTGCGTGAAGCTATTCGCAAAATGAGACCGGAATTATGGGCCAATAACTCTTGGATTTTGCACCACGATAATGCGCTTTCGCACACAGCACTGGTTCTTCGTGAGTTTTTCGCCAAAAACTCTACCCATGTTGCTTCACAACCACCGTATTCGCCCGACTTAGCACCGTGTGACTTCTGACTGTTCCCAAAGCTCAAGAGACCACTCCGGGGAAATCGTTTTGAGTCCATTGAAGAGATCCAACGTGAATCGGCACGCGCATTGAAGGCTATCCCTACCGAGGACTTTTCGGCATGCTTCGAAGACTGGAAAAAACGTTGACAAAAGTGCATTGGGGCCGGGGGGGGATTATTTTGAGGGGGACGATACAGATTTGGAAGAATAAATAAAGATTTTTCATTTTATAAAAAAATTCACCTTACTTTTTGATCACAGTAGTAAAACATAATTAAACAAAATAAAAGTAATGATACTTTATGGCCTTATGCCCTTATAGGTACTTAGATAGTAAGGTACAGTTAATATAAATTAAAATATTTAATATTTTGACAACAGCTTAGACTTAACGGTGATGAACTCTTTACTATTTCAAGTATGTCTTCAAATTCAATTTCGTCTAAAATTTCTTTTTCAAATGTCATAAGGAGAAATGCTTCCAAGTGTTCATTTCCAAGAGAAGAACGTAAACGATTTTTAATTATTTTCAATTTACTAAAAACACGCTCGCAATTTACTTGACTCGCGGATAGTGTTAATACAAATTCTATGGCAGTAAAAAGATTAGCGTATATAGGAGAATGCACATTAAGCGAATAAATTAGTTTGTGAACACACAAGAGACAAAAATTACGATTATGTCCATTATCATTTTCTCTCATAGACTAATAATTAATCTGAACAGTATACCTGTTTAGGTATACTGTTCAGATTAATTATTAACAAAAAGATTACCAGGGTATCTAATCCTGTTTAATTATCATTTATTCAAGTTTCTAGTTCTTTCATAAAATCTTTGAAATGTAGATGAATTAATTTTTATTCATAAAATCTTTGAGGTGTAGATAAATTAATTTTTCCTCCATACATTGTTGCTAGTCAACTGAAAATTTTGATCGCTGTAGGAACAGCAATAATCATAATAGCTGCTGTAAAATATGCTCTAGTGTCAACATCCATACCTACAGTAAACATATGATGAGCTTAAACAATAAAACCTAAAAAGGCTATAGCTAATTGAGCATATATCATACCTAAATATCCAAAAACTTGGTTTTTTGAGCTTAAAATAGGAATAATTTGTGAAATAATTCCAAATCCTGGAATTATTAAAATATATACTTCTGGGTGACCAAAAAATCAAAATAAATGCTGATATAAAACGGGGTCCCCTCCTCCAGCTGGATCAAAGAAAGTAGTATTAAAATTTCTATCAGTCAATAACATAGTTATTGCTCCTGCTAAAACAGGAAGAGAAAGAAGTAATAAGAATGCCGTTATTAAAACAGATCATACAAATAAAGGAAGTTTATCAAATGTTAAACCTGGTGTTCTCATGTTGAAGATGGTTGTAATAAAATTGATTGCTCCAGCAATTGAAGAAAATCCGGCACAATGTAAACTAAAAATAGCTAGATCTTCAGACCCCCCTGAATGAGCGAAAGGCCCGGATAAAGGGGGATAAACTGTTCAACCTGTTCCTGCTCCTTGCTCTACTAAAGATGAAGTTAAAAGTAGAATTAATGCAGGAGGGAGTAATCAAAAACTTAAATTATTCAGTCTGGGAAAAGCCATGTCTGGTGCTCCTATATATATAGGCACAAACCAATTTCCATAACCTCCTATTAGGACTGGCATGACTAAAAAGAATATCATTACAAAAGCATGAGCTGTTACTATAACATTATATAAATGATCATCTCCTATTACTCTTCCTGGTGCTGAAAGTTCTGTTCTAATTAACATACTTAAAGCAGTTCCTATCATTCCAGAAAATGCCCCAAAAATTATATATAAAGTTTCTATATCTTTATGATTAGTTGAAAACATTCAACGTGTGATCCAATTATACACTTATCTTTTGAAAAAACAAGTAGTTTTCTAATTTTCCTATTGTTGGAATTATTAATAAAAAATAAAAAAATAAAATAAACTAGAAATTATACTGATTATTATATAAGGGTTTTCTATAGGTTTAGAACCTAATCAAGTTAATAAGATGAAATTTGCTATAAACATTCAATATAATAATTTTCCTATAGGTCTAAAAGTTAATGAAAAAAATTTATTAGTATGTAAAGATGGAATAGCAAATAAAATTATTATACTTAAAATTAAAGCTAAAACTCCTCCTAATTTGTTAGGAATTGATCTTAATATAGCATAAGCAAATAAAAAATATCATTCTGGCATTATATGAACAGGAGTTACTAATGAATTAGCGTTAATAAAATTTTCTGGGTCACCTAGAGTATTAGTATAAAAAAATACTATAAATAATAGAATAAGTATTAATATAAAAAATCCATAAATATCTTTTATTGCAAAATATCAATGAAATGGAACTTTATCAAAATTACTATTAATTCCTAATGGGTTACTAGACCCAACACTATGAATTAGTACTATGTGAATTAAAATTAAAGATGCTAATACAAATGGGAATAGATAATGTGAACTAAAAAATCTACCTAAAGTGGCATTATTTACACTAAATCCACCTCAAATTCATTGAACTATGTCATCTCCTATATAAGGAATTGCAGATAAAAAATTTGTAATTACAGTAGCCCCTCAAAAGGACATTTGTCCTCAAGGTAATACATAACCTATAAAAGCAGTAATCATCATTACTATAAATATAATTATACCTGAAAATCAAATAGGTTTTTTTTGATAACCCCCATAGTATAAACTTTTGCCTATATGAATATAAACACAAATAAAAGATAAAGAAGCTCCGTTAGCATGAATTGATTTTAATAAAAACCCGTAATTTACATCTCTGCATATATGAATTATTGATTTAAAATTATACCTCCACAATAATGCATACCTAAAAAAATTCCAGTAATTAATTGAATTGCAAAACACAATCCTAATAAGGATCTGAAATTTCACAAGTAATTTATATTTGATGGAGAAGGAAGATCGATTAAAGTAGAATTAATATGTTTTATAAGATGATTGTTTTTTCTAATCCTCATTATATAGAAATGTTAATATAAGAACTAAATATTATGGAATCAATAAGTATATTCGGATAGATCCCTAATACAATAATAAACACTATTAATGGTAATAAACTTTGAAATTCAAAACCTATTATATCTCTTGAAAATTTTAGATAAGGCGAACTAGAACCAAAAAACATTCTATTGTAAACTCATAAAGAATAAATTAGATTTATGAAAACCCCTAATAAAATTAATAAAATTATAAACAAAGAAAACTTAAAACCTGAAATTATTAAGAATAATTCAGCTATAAAATTTAATGTTAAAGGAAATGAAACATTAGCTAAAATTAAAGTAAATGTAATTGTACTTAAAATCGGCATAGTAATAGTTAAACCTCTAAAATATTTTATAATTCTAGAATGAAATCTAAAATACACAATTGAAGTAATAATGAATAAATCTGAACTAGATAAACCATGAGCAATCATCATTAACATTGACCCAACTAATCCTTCAATAGAATGTGAAAAAATACCTATAGTCACTAAACCCATATGAGAAACTAAAGAATAAGCAATTAAACGTTTTATGTCTATTTGACGACATGTAGTTAAAGCACCATAAACTATGGCTACAATACTCATTATAATAATCAATGGATAATAAAATTGAGAAGCCAGTGGAAAAATTGGATAACAAAACCTAATCAAACCATAACCCCCCAATTTTAAAAGTATTCCTGCCAATAGAATTGAACCTGCTATTGGTGCTTCTACGTGAGCTTGAGGAAGTCAAATATGGAATGGTACCATTGGTATTTTTACAGCTAAGCCTATAAAAAACCCTATAAATAATCAAAATTGAATATTATATGGAATTTTTATGATTAATAAATTTTCATAGTTAGTAGTTCCAGTTAGTGAATATATTTTAAATATACTTATTAGCATTAGTAAAGATCCTATTAAGGTATAAAAAAAGAAATAAAAAGCAGCTTTAATTTTTTCTTCTCTATAACCTCATATACCAATCATAATAAATACAGGTATTAATATACTTTCGAACAAAATATAGAACCATAAAATATCTAAAATAGAAAATACTGTAATTAATAGAATAACTGATATAAATAGCAATATATTAAATTCTTTTTTAAAATATTTTATAGATTTTAAGCTTATTAATATACATATAGGAATTAGTAAAATACTTAAGCCTATAAAAAATATAGACAAACCATCAACAGAAAGAATAAAATTATTTCAATTAATAAATATTGAATTTATTAGTAATCAACTGAAATTTAAATTAAATTGAAAATTGAAAATTTTATGATTAAAAGTAAAAATTAATATAAAATAAAATAATAATATTAAAGATCAAAACAAAGAAATATTAAAAATATTTGTATTATTTCTTTGAACTTACAAGATGTTTATTATGCTTAAAAATGGAATTAATAAAAGAAAGATTAAATACATCATTTATTAGATAAACCTCAAAAAGCTCATAATAAAGAATTAGTAATAATAATAAATGATAGACTTAAAGGTAAATAAGATTTTCATAATAAACCCATTAATTGATCATATCTTAATCAAGGAAAGGAGGTTCTAACTCAAATAAACAAAAAAACAAATTTTTTTTTTTTTTTTTTTTTGTGTTATTCACCTCCTCAAGGCCAAGAAGGCCACTACAGATGAGGAGGCTACTTAATAGTGGTTATAACCCTCTCTCAACTCTATAACTCCGAAACACGAACCTTGACGAACAAGGCCGCTGCGCGGAGAAACAAGTTGAATATATATACAATCATTTTTAAAAATAAAATAAAATTATTAATAAAGAAATAATTATTTCAATTTCCTAAAAATAAAATTACAAAAAAAGCACTAGTAAATATTATATGAGAATATTCTGCCAAAAAGAACAAACCAAAAGACATCGAAGAATATTCTAGATTATAACCAGAAACTAATTCTGATTCACCCTCAGTTAAATCAAAGGGGGCTCTGTTAGTTTCTGCTAATGAACATATAAAAAACATTATAGCTATGGGTCATGAAGGGAAAATATAAGAAATGCTTTGACTTTGTGAGTTTATTAAAGAATAGATATTTAAAGTTCCGGCACACAGAATACAAGAGAAAACAACTAAGCTAATACATACTTCATAACTTATCATTTGAGCAGCAGCCCTCAATGAACCCAAAAAGGCGTATTTAGAATTACTTGATCATCCAGATAAAAGTATAGAATATATATTTATTGAAGAAATAGCAAAAATAAACATCACTCCCAAATTAAAATCAAAGATTAAATTATTTATCCCCAATGGAATTATTACTCAAATAAGCAAAGATAGAGTTAAAGCTAAAATAGGAGAAAATAAATAAAGAAATATGTTAACATGATTAGGAATAATTAACTCGTTTGAAAATAATTTTACACCATCAGCTAAGGGTTGTAATAACCCATATATTCCTACCACATTAGGACCTTTATTCTTATTATATATTCTGACTATAACCTAAAATTTTTCTTTCTGCTAAGGTCAAATAGGCTACAGAAATTAAAACTGGAACAATAATTATCAAAAACTTTATAATTTCTAGTATAATTAAATATATATCTTTCATTATCCTTTTAGTAAATTTAATAATTTTAAAGAAATAGATCCTTTTATTTTATAAAAAGCCACTATTATTGATAATCCAATAGCTGACTCAATAGCAGCAATAGTTATTATGTATATTGCTATTATTTGTCCTTCTTGAGAAAAATTATTTTTTTTTTTTTTTTTTTTTTTTAAGATTATTCACCTCCCCAAGGCCCGAGGGGGGCCACTACAGTCGAGGAGGCTACTCATTTTTTTATATTTTTTTTTGTGTTTTTTTTTTTGTGTTTTTTTTTTTTTATTTTTTATTTATTTTTTAGTTGTTGTTCGTGGTGCGACCCTCTCTCAACTCTTTAACTCCGAAACACGAACCTTGCTGAGCAAGGCCGCTGCGCAGAGAAACTAAGTTGAGCGCAGTACTTCCAGGGACGTGGTGGGAGTCGAACTCGGAACCTCTCGCTTACAAAGCGAGCGCTCTTACCACTACACCACTACCGCATATGAAGTTAGTGAACTTAATATAAAATTCATTGAAATAGATAATAATAAAATTTCTTTACTAACTAGAATTAATATTATATTGCTTCTATTAATAATTATTCCAATAATACTAATACAAAACATAATTATCACTAATAAATTGAAATCAAATAGCATTATTCTCATTCCAACCCCCCCCCCCCCTCAATCACTCGTAAATTAATCCTATGACTAATACAATTATAAATAAACAAATGACAAATTGTGAATAATAATCTATTAAATTTGAATTTACAGACCATGGGAATAAATAAATTATTTCTAAATCGAATACTAAAAACAAAATAGCAATTAGAAAAAATCTTATAGAAAATGGTTGACCAGTTGAATGAAAAGGATTAAACCCACGCTCATAAATAGAAAGTTTTTCTTTATCTGGTGATTTAAAAGAAAGAAAAATTGAAAAAAACAAAACAACAGAACTAGGGATGGCAAAAATCTCGGAAATTCTCAATCCCGGGATTTCGGGATTACAAATTTGTCCCCGGGAAATCCCGGGAAATCCCGGGATTGAATGAAAAACTTACAATCATAGAAGATAAAGCCTGCAAAGAACTTTTAATTATCAAACACTATTATATGATTAATTTAACTGATGAAGTAAAGTAATTTAAACTATAAATAACACCTTTAAACGATAACACAAAATAACAATGTTTAAAAATAATATAATTATACATTAATATATAAGAGTTATAATTCGTTTTGAAAGCTCCACCTTAAAAAAATCAAAGCGTCCATCATTTCATCGTTTAATCGTGTTCGATTTTTAGAGCATAAAAACCCAGCGGCTGAGAATGCTCGTTCAGACTCTACACTTGTTGGTCGTATAGATAGAATATAGTTATACACTTTTTGAAGGTGATCACCTCTTGTGCCACCACTTTCAAATAAAAACATTTCTTTTTGAATCTTAGAAGTTATACTTTCTACCCTTATAAGTGTTGTTCGTATAGCTATCAATCCTTTTTCCATAACTTCGTTTAATTGTTCACTAATTGTTTTGACTTTCTTATCACCTTCGTCGCTTCTTAAAACCTGGTTTAGCTGAACATCACAACTGCTGTCTGCTGTTGATGCTATATCTGCGGGATGAAAACGCTTTATCATGCTTACTATAATCTTTTTATTTTGATTACTTGTATTTGGTACAAAAACATCTGTGATTTTCGTTGATGTAACCTAGCCATTATAAAGATAATAAACTAAGCTACTTAATGGTGTTCTCCTCTCTTTAATTCGGTGACTCAAAGCAGCATACAGTTTATTCCCGATTTCAGATTTTTGTTGTTTTATTTTGGTCAACATAAACTCTAATGCAATGTCAGCTGTAATTAAAGTTGCGTCTCGTCGTCAAAGTGCTTCCACAGTGGCTTTAACAGGAGTCAAAAGTGCTACTAAATCAGATACAATTTTATATTCATTTTCGTCCATCTTAATTGAATCGTCAATTTTGGAATCCAATTCTAAATCTAGAAATGCCTTTTTAACACAATATTTTAATTTGTCAAATCTTTCAAGCATAAGCAATAAGCTGCTTCATCTGGTTTTACAATCCATAATCAAATGGATAACCTTTCCAAACTCAATTTTTACGTACTTTTGTAAATAATTTTCATTTTTGGTTGGGGACCTTTTAAAGATTTTTACAATTTTCCTGACCTTTGTTATAACAGGTCCAAAAACTTGGTGTTTAATAGTAACCTCAGAGGTTTCATTAAACAAAAATGAATTATTTGAATCTTGAATACAATCTTCCTCTTCAGAAGCATAGTCATTAATACAATCATTATCTTTTTCTTCATCACTGTGGTTCTCTAAACTTGCAAAGGTAGTGTGCTCATCATCTAAAATTTCATCGATTTCCAAGTAATTGCGGTCATTTTTATAAAGAACTGATATTACTGCCAGCCGTAGAGCGTGGGCAAAGCATAGTTGTTGATCACTTTCTATAATTTTTCCAAGTTTCTTCATGACGCTTGCACCATCCGTGGTAATACCAATGATATCGTCCTCAAGTTTTATTTTAAAATTGTTGAGTCTTTCGTTTAGAAGTGAAACGCACTTTTCTGCTGGCATAGACCCTAAAATGCGAATCAAACCTAAATTCCAATAACTTTTCAACTCGTGTACGTTCACATTCATGTATCTGCAGTTTCCAAAAGAAGTCCACTCATCAAGCGTTAAGGAAAACTTGAAGCCTCTTGATATTTGATTAATTATTTCCTTTATAACTAGTTTTTTAACCTGTTCATAGTAGTCTAACAGCATTTTTCGAATAGTGTTTCGTGATTTTGGGACATTTTTAAAGCCTCGTGCAACTAACCCAGCTCGTATATCAGAAGAGTTGCAAATTGTATTAAATGATATACCATCTTTTGCTGCCATACGGGCAAATACTTCAGGTAGGCATTCATCTTTTTTCGATGTTGTTGGAAAATAACTTGTGATTTTCGGTTTTTTATTTTTCGGTTCTAATAATTCTTTTGAAGTTGAAGGTGTCGTGGATAAACTTGATTCCTGCGATGTTAATTTAACTTTATGTATGGAAAGTAAATGGGTATGAAGACCTTTCGTTGAACCACCAGCAATTTTTAATATTTTTTTGCATGTAATTACTTTGCATAAGGCTGTTACATCTGCTCCTTTTAAAAAATGTTTCCACATGAGATTTGTGCTGTTGAATTCAGCATAGTTAGTCATGATATTAGGCTAATTTCTATCTTATTGAAAAAAAAAAAGTTATATTTTAAGCTATTTATTGACTAATTATCTTTATTCATAATTCAAAATGAACTTATGTGAAAACAATTATACTTCGAATTAATAAATAAAGTTTATTTAATATACCTTCCGTATTTGATAACTTTTAATGTTAAAGAACTTGTGACAATCACGCCAACGTTAAGAATTTAAAAAATAAAAGGAAAACATTGCATGGAGAATAAGCAGCTCAACAAATTTTATAGCGAAAATTTAGACATTTTAAATAAATAAATTAAGTTTAATCAATTTTTGTTTTTATTTATTGTTTATTACAATCCCGAAATCCCGGGAAATTTTAGAGACTAATCCCGGGATTTCGGGATCATGAATTTGTCTGTAATCCCGGGATTTCGGGATCCCGGGATCCCGGGATTGCCATCCCTAAACAGAACTAAGTAAAAAACTAATAAATAAATAAATTTAATTTCATGAATTGTTTCTTAAGTGTTGTATAAATATTTTTTGCTTCTTTAAATTAAAATTATGAGTAATAGTTAAAACAATTACTCCTATCATTCCTATTGACAGAATAATGCTTATCAACATAAAATTTATATAATATTTAGAGTAAAAAAATAGAACTAAATTATGAAAGTTATGATAATTTATAAGATTAAAATTTAAAAAATTATCATTTAAGTAATAAGGTAAAAATACATTTTTGTTATTAACTTTTATGATTAATGAAGTTAAAACAATTAAAATTATAGGAATTATATTATTAATATTAGAATTTTTTTTTATTTGAATAATATCTAACATCATTATTACAAATAAAAACAAAATTACTATAGCTCCCACATATATTATTATTAATAATAATGACAGAAATTCTAAATTTAAATTAATTAATAAAGCAAAAGAAAAAAAAAATACAGCTACTAGTCAAAAAACAGAATGAATAGGGTTTAAAGAATTAATACACATTAAACACCCTAAGATTATTAAAACAGAAAAAAAAAAGAAAAATTCATTCATGATTGGATTATAAATCACAGGGAAAAGTTCCCTTTGCCCCACTATGTTACGACTTACTCTATCTTTTATGATCAAGGCGACGGGCTATTTGTATTAATATTTGCACTTATTCATTAAAACCTTATATTTTTAATTACTATTAAATTCTCTTTAAAATCACTTTACATTGATTATCCAAATATAAATTTATATTATAATATTTATTGTAGTACATAATATCCCTTTTTATAAAGGCCATAATATTTGACTTTATTCTTTAAAGAATTATGCTTTAACTATAAGTTAAAGCTGAAGACAACCATGCAACACTTGTATTTTCAAAAAAAGGTAAGGTATTTCGCGGATTATCGAATTAAATTACATACTCCTCTAATTAGAAAAATAAACAACCAAAATATTTGATTTTCACCTGTTTAGGTATACTGTTCAGATTAATTATTAACAAAAAGATTAGCAGGGTATCTAATCCTGTATAATTATCATTTATTTAAGTTTCTAGTTCTTTCATAAAATCTTTGAAATTTTTAATTATTGTATATTTTACAAAATCAATAATCTTAATTTTACAATTTTTATTCTATACACATTTAACCTATTTTTTTATAAAAATTTATTTCTTAAGTATCACCGCGTCTGCTGGCACTTAATTAGACAAAATTTACGATTACTTTATATCTAAATTATTTTAATTGTATAAATTTCTTTACTGCTGTTAATTTTTCTTTGTCTCAGTAAAAACATGGCTTAAGCTATGCGTCTTAGGATAAAAAAGTATTAAATTTTTTAACCTGATACAAAACAAGAATTACCCTATTTTACTCATTTATTTGCTTCCACTAACATGTATAAACAATTCTCATACTTTTATTTCTCCATAATCAAAAGAAACTGCTTTAATTTAAAAATAAAGAGAAAGGAATCGAACCCTTATATTCTGGTCATGAGCCAAATAACTTTCCATTAGTTTACTCTTCTTCTTTTAGAGGATCAAATAATAAAAATTCTTAAAAATTTTCCTACATAAATACTTTTAACGAACTACCTTTTATAAATCACTCAACCCATTAAAAACAGGGAATAAAAAAAATTCTTCGGTTTTCTTCTCCCCTAAAAGAGGATCACCGACCCCCCCCCCCCAGTCCAGGTGCAGCACTGGCGCACCCCCTGCTGTGGCTAACGCAGGGGGCCCCGCGCCGCACCAACCCCCCAAAAAATGAATTACCTATTAAGTTTTTAGTTATACTTGTTTATACACCTAGGTTTAAGTTACAACCTACCTAAATTGTTTTTTATTTTACCTGTCCTGATATCAGTGGGAAGTTCATATAAATTATCATTAATCCCATCATCTTCTTCATGGCTATTGTCATCAATGCTATCATATATTATACGATTGGATTTGTTCAGCGGTTGTTAAACACTATTGTAAATACTTGCAAAATGTTTTAATTCAGCAATTAACAATGGATGGTCTACTGACGCCAAAGTAGACAATTTTTGTAACGCTGACTCTGGAAGATCATCTGACTTCAAATCCTTAAAATGTTTTGGTAAAAGATATTGCATGTCAACAATTAAACTTGTATTATTTATAAATCTCTCTGACAGGCTAGTATTTAGTTGATCAATAATACACAGGAATACTTCAACCTTAAATTTTTGTTTGGGATTTATTGGTGATTCATCGCTACATATTTCGTCAAACATTTGCTTTGTACGACTTATTCTGTTTTGCTTAAACTCGGATTCGACAATTATATCTTCAGGTAATTTAACAGTTGTTAACTTGGTATTCATATCCGAACAAAATTTTTCTGATTCTGACATAACATCATCAAAATTAATTTTATCTATTTCTTTAATAGTTGTTTTGACCATTTCCCATGCAGCAAGGAGGTCTAAATTTTTAGTTAGTAAATAAGTTGACGTAGAACCAACAGTAATAAATATTTTTAAAAATACATGAGCTGTACATATGGTTTTAAAATTGCATAAATTTTCTATTAAGGACGAGGCCTCAGATGAAGACTTTGGATCAAATTTACTTGATGTGGTAACAAAGTTAAGAGCACTAAGAACAGCTGGATATAAACAGTCAGCACCACTGGAAACCCTTTTTAATGCTTTTTCTCGTGACCACCATCGGGTTTCATTTTGCAATAAACTGTGCAATAAACAGCTTCTACATAATTATTGCCTTTACATTTTACAGTCAACCATTTTCTTGGTATTAAATTACCTTTTAGGTCTGTTCGATTATATATTCTGTGAAGAGATCAAGCTACATTTTCTAAAAACTTAGGTTGACAAGGGTGAATTGTATTAACAAACTCCAATTTTTGAACCACGGGTAAATTTTTAGGATTTGTCGGAAATTTTAAATCAACTTGTATAGTATAACCATAATTTTCCTACAAAAAAAAATCATATAAATTTAATGGGTAAACTATCTAATTAAAATGGCAATAAGTAAATGTCCTCACAATAGGAATGCCAGTTGTCGATGTACAAACCGAAATAAAATCAGAACCAGTTTTTCCAATACTGCTATTCATAATACCTGTCTCATCATCAATAATACTATTGATATTGATATTAGAACGTATAATAATATCTTCTACCTAATGCAATCAAACAATTAGAAACATAAGTTTTTTGTATTTTATAGTCTACAAGACTACAACACAAATTTATTTAAAAGTATTAGTTTTTTTAAATATCTTTGTGTACATTTTTTTTTTATTTACATTTTATATATTTTAATATGGTATATAAGATACTTTAATACTTTGTACTCACACTAGAAAATGTAGGATTTTTCATTTCATCAGACTCTATTACTAATTCCAAACCTTTTTCATTGATGTTTAAGTTATTGGAATTATGCACAGTAGATGTACTAGTACATACAGGATCCTGTAATGATAATTCCAAAATAAGTTATTTTGAATAAGAAACATAAGTTTTTTTATTCTATAGTCTACAACACAATATTAAAACAAAAGTGTATAGCTAGGTATTTTTTTAAAAATACCTTTGTGTAAATTTTTTCTTTTTTTACATTTAATATATTTTAATGTGGTAGGCAGTCTTGTTAAGAATACTTTTCAAATGTATTTGAATATAAATACAAATACTTTTTAAAAATATTCAAAATACTTAACAAATTTTTTTTTAATTCAATAAATTGCATATTATAAATGTTATTTTTATTAATAATTATTAATATATAATATATAATTAACACGATATGCAAATGTATAGATATTTAAACTTATTTATAAATGTTTCAATGACTAAATATAATTCTTTAATAAGTAGTAAGTACAAGTGTCCTGTATGCCATGGTAGAGAGGAGCAGATGGGGGTTTCAGTCATTTTGTTATCAGCTTGTGTTTTGGGAAACCTTATTTATAAACTCTCATAAGTCAAAACTATTAACATTAAATAATAATACTTTAGAAACAAAATTTAAATTAGTATATTACGAAAAAATGGTAATTGGAATTTCGAGTTGAACACTAGAATAAAAGTATTTAGTATTCTCGAATAAAAATACAAAACAAAGTATTTTTTAAATATTTAAAAATACACGGGTTGAAAGAATTTGAAAAGTATTTAAAATACAAAAAAAGTATTTAAATACAAGTATTCGAATACTTAACAAGACTGGTGGTAGGTATATAATATACTTTAATACTTACACTTGAAAATATAGGATTATTTGTTTTTATTTCGAATTCCGATGTATCATCATTAAAGTTATCTAAAAATGTTAATGCAATATAAATTAAAATAGGTACTTAAGAACTTAAGGTACTTCATGTCTTCATATATACTTTTTTTATATTTATATACATATACTATCTATAACATACCCACTCAGAATTGAACTATATAAACTTATAAACTTACCACTTCGTGTATTGATAGTTAAACAAAATTGTAATTTCTTTTGTTTTGGATGACTTCCTGCTGCTTTCAGTTCGGCAATTCGTTTATCTCTAATTTTTTCCGCTCCTCCTTTACGATTAGTTTTAACTTTATTCATTTTTATTTTTTAGAATTGACTATTAGTCCGTAGTCGTATCTTATATTATACTCGTTAGGTTAATGCACCTATTGTACTTTCCGGTAAATGTACGACGAACAGTATAGGTAATACTCAACAACAAATTACTATTAAGTTAATAATTGTTCCGGCAATTGTAGTCAGTTTCTTCCTGATATACACCACCACGGTACCACCCACTGACCACAACCACACACACATACATACACACACACAATATATATTGTTCGTATTTATTTATAGATTATTGATACGTAAATACGTTGCTATCCATGGCGTATATTGATATTGTCATTATGATATAATACCGATATCCGATTAGACGATAACGTTCGCAGAAACAAAATATTTTTGTTTGTTTTGAATTTTGATGTCTATTTGTATTTTAATATTTTATACTATGTGTCTATGTGTTAACGGGAAACGGCCACGTCCAATATAACAATAATTTATATTATATTATAAATTATAATAAAAGATAATAAAAAAAGGTGCAAATATGAAATTATAGATATCTTTGCTTGAGACCCAAAACGTTTAAGCAGGTAATAATTATAATAAAAGAAGAATTTCATAAGGACAATAACAGCAGCAGCAAAAATTTAGTGAATAATGACAGTGACAACAAACATTTAGTACGAAGTAGAGAATGGTTGAATGAAAAGAGATAAATAAATAGATAGATAAATAAAGAATGCCAAAATATTGGTCCTAATATTAATAGTATTAGAATGAAAAAAAGTTTGAAAATGGCAAATTTCAAAATGTTAAAAATATCAAATAAAAAACTGAAGGATCACAAATTAATATACATAATAAAGAATTCCAATATTAATTTGTAGAAATATTTATTTTTTTAACAAATAATTAAAAAGCTTGATTTTGAATTCAGAGATTAAATTAAGAGATTTTAGATCAGGAGGTAGTTTGTTCCATGAGCTAATAGATTGATATTTAATGGATTTATTTCCATATTTAGCAGAGTGGTGTTTTAGAATAACTAAGTTTAAGCTACTGATGGAGCGAAGAGGATAGTGACTATTTGTACTTGTAAAGAAATTGTTGAATGATAGGGGAAGGTTTTTGTGATGATAATTTCAGACGAATTGGCAGTTAAGGAATATCACAAGGTTGCTTAATTTTAATATATTGGAAATTAGGTAGAGCACAACAGGTTTAAAATTATTGTACTGAAAATATATTACTTTCAAAGCTTTATTTTGGAGATGGAACAACCTAAAAATGATTTGCCTATGGGATTGTCCCCATATTTGACATGCATATCTTAGATGGGACCCAAAAATAGCATGATATATATTTAGCAGAGTTTCTTGATTTACATAATGGCGGACTTTGACTAGCATTCCATTAAATCTGCTGAGTTTCATTGCTAAGTCATTCAGATGGCCTTAAAAAGAAAGATTAGAATTAGTTTTTATTGTAAGATATTTAATAGAGTTTAAAGGATAAATTTTTTGTCCGCTTAGTCTGAAATTTAAGTGCTTTTTAATTGGTGCCAGATTGGATTTAAAGATGATCATCGTTGTTTTCTTAGAATTGAGAGAAGGTTTATTAGAGCGAAGCCACTGAACAAGATTTCCAAGATCATGATTTATATATTTGTTAATTCTTTTAAGTGATTTGTCAACCAGAAGCATGTTTGTATCATCAGCAAAATGGTAAGCAGTTGCAAATTTAAAAGAAGTATTTAAGTTGAAGTTATATCTTTTTTTATACAAAAGCGCTTTAATTTACAACCAAGTACCAGTAAAAGTACATCAATTTCATTTTTATTTAAGGTTTAGCCTTTTCTTAAAAAAAAAAAAAATTCATAAAAATACGGTCAAAGTTTTAAAACAAAAACTTTAACTCCTCACTTTGGTGCAATTCCTTGGTACTCAAGAATCAGCTTATTGTGAAACAAGTGAAACAGTTTTCAAAGAAAGCAATCGAAGCACTTTAAAACTTTTTGAACACATTCAAAATTTGACACTGTTTTTTCCGGACATCTTCGTCGGGTAACTGCTTAAAAAAATCATGTACATTCTTTAAGCAGAAAAATTCAAAATGAGTTTATTGGTTTTCTTTCTTGTAAAGTTAATGAGTTTATTTTATGTAGACTGCAGAAAATTTTGTATTATTCTATAAATCTTGACTGAACTCCTGACCTAATTTGTAAAGAAAAAAAGATACATGTAGTTTGGTTTGTGTATGCAGTTGCAGGAGAAGAAGCAAAGGTGAGAAGACATTTTCTTGGATTTGTTCATATCTCAGAAATATCTGGGCAAGGGTTGATAGCTTGCTTGTTAGACGAGCTTTTAAAAAAAAGGAGTTTCCTTACAAAATATGCATTGCAAAGGCTATATAATAGATCAAACATATAGGGAAAGAACGTAGGCGTACAAAAAAATATCCATGACCTTAAACCACAAGCTATATTTGTTTCATGTGAAAACCGTTCACTAAAACTTGTTGTTAATAATGCAGCATTTTTTTCTGCACTCTAGCTGTTAACTTTTTCAGCAATATTCAGAAGATTTATTAATTTTTTTCTGGATTGAACTTTAAATGGAGTACCTTAACAAATTATGTAAACAATTTGACTATTAATTCTCCAAATTAAACCCGTTGGGAGAGCAGGGTAGACGCTCTTAATTCTTTGCGGTACCACATTGATGAGGTTTATGACGCTGTCTAATCAAAAGATTTTAAGAATGATGCTTTTGGAAAATATACCGTCTTGGGAATTGCCAAGAAAATTAAAGATTTCAAATTCTTCTGCACTCGGCATGATGTCTCTTTCAAGTTTAAGTTATTTAGCAAAACACTTAAGATGAAAACTGTTAATCTGCAGAGTGCTTTGAAACTAATTAAAATATCTTTTTTGGAGAACCTGAGGTCGAAAAATGGGGTGTATAGTGTTATTATAGATGCCATGAAACTGGTAGAAAAACTGAATATCAATCCAGGGCTCTCCCGAAAAGATCTTAAAGAAACATTTGCAGACTGCCAACTATAGATCCAATTTTTCCGACTCCAGTGTCCAATATACCGATTAATAAATTTTGTTGGGGGGCTAGTCACCCTCCTACTCTCCCCTTCGGGACGCCTCTGTATCAATCTAAAATTCTCTGATAAAGTTGATCAAAAAGCAATTTTACTATGAAGATGAATCTGTGAAATCGGCAATTTTTTAAAGTTTCTTTTTTGTAGTTTTAGACACTGCGATTAATGAAAGATTTAAACAGATGGAAAATCGCAGGAAATATTTCGAATTCCTCTATAACATAAAAAATAAAAAATGTGAAACAGATGCAGTTAAAGAAAAGTGTAAAAACTTACACTTTGTTTTGAAAGTTGATGACAAGAGTGATGTCAACAGGAATGAACTGTTAGGTGAAATTATAATCTTAGCTCCAATGTTGCTGAACAATAGATAGATAGAACGATAACTTGCTCAAAACAACATTGTCATTGTCAACATTCTCAAAATCGTTTGATTGACATCATTTTTAATGTGTGCATAGTATTGAAAATTTTGCTTTTGCAAAATTGAGCCAGCATGGTAATCAAGAGATGACTTGATGTAGACTTTGTTAATTAATAGCATACACTTTTTGCATTTCATTTTCAAGCTTTGAATAAACTTAGTTTAAAAACCTTATATGATTTATTGCAGAATCCAGTTTCAAAGTTAGTTTTGATTGGAGAGAAATACTGAAAGATCATAATCTTTTTTATAATAATCTTATAAGGGTATCTAATAAGGATTTAATTGTTTGTACAGCAGTTTCTATGCTGTACTTACTATTCTCATTTGTGATAGACCATGCTATTTTGCAAAAGAAAATTAACGTTTTGCTGCTTTTTGTTAAGTTTTTTAAAAAATAATTAGTTTTTTGTAAATTATAAAAAACATGTTATCAGACAGAGATTAAATTTTATGCTTAATTCCTCAAAAGTAAAAAAATTTAAAATTAAGTTTAATCTTAATCCTTATTTTTTAAATCCTTTTTTCAAAGTCTGACTAATAGAATAGCAACTTTTCACCAGCAAAATACAAAGTTAAATAAACGGAAGCAAAATGAAATTCTTTATTTTTGTATTTTTTAATGTAAATTTAAAGTATTGTAAATTTTAATTTAACCTACTCATATAATCTTATCCTCAGGTAAAAAAAGTCAAGTCTATTGGGAATAATATTCTGGACAGATGAAGATGCTCTTAAGGTTGCTTTTTATGACTGTGGAAAAATATGTATCTCCCTAGATTTGATGCATGTGAAAACTGATGGAGAACCACTAGGTCTTTTACAACCAAATGTGGTTGCTGATGAATATCCAAATATAAAGTATCTTTCGCAAACAACTTTATCTGGACTTTCAAATATATTGTCTCGTGAAATAGCTTGCAACCAACAATTAAATTTTTCTTTTTTAATAGGAAGTCGTTTCTGTACTTTGCTTATTTTAATTACTATCTCACTTCATCAAAACATTTTTTTGTGTCTATAAACATGTATTTTATTTTAAAAAATAACTAAGACTTCGCTAGCATTTATTAATACCAAACCACCATTAAGTATTGTAACCTTCAAGCTCAGGCCCTGATTTACGCGTTAAGAAGTCCTAAAAGTATCCGAGTAGCACACTATGAAGGAAAAACGTCAAAACACAAACGTCGAAATCGATATGACAACGTTTACCCAAACTATTATGCTAACTGGGTACAGGCAACCATGTAATAAAAAAATCATTAGGTTTTTTTTTTAATTGTTTTTTTTATTATGTTAGCGAATATCAAGTTCATATTTTGTGCTAATCTAATTTAATAATGTATATTTCGTTATATTATATTTTGTTCTAATCTACTTTAATAATACATTGATAATGTTAAATTTAGTTTCTTAAAAAATAAAATTGTTCGCATATTAAGAGTCCCGCAGTTGAATTGCCGGCGTAATAGGCTGCCTTACATTAGGTTCGCAATCAGAATGGACGTTAAAAATTATCAAATCTAAATTTTGTAGGTTCCGCACATGGCACAGCTGTGGTTTCTGATAGAGTATCTGAGAAAACAATCTATTTATGTATTTTACTTTTCTATAGCTATCAGCAAATAAAATATATTTAAGATTGTATGAGTTTTAATTAAGCTTCCATGAATGTGTGTGTGTAAATCGTTCCATTACTTTCTACACTTATCTAACTGAAATTTAATAAAAAGATATGTATACACAAATACAGGCTGTACTGTATTTATGTACAATGTGCAAACAATATCTATGTACAAAAGAGATTTATACATGATTATCCCATGTTATTGTTTTTAGCTGTTATTTTGTTTGTTAGCTAATGCAAAAATTTCAGTAATTGTTAAATTTTTTTCATATAGTGATCATTAATACACAAAATGGACACTGATTTATATGATGAGTTTGGTAATTATATTGGTCCGGAGCTACCAAGTGATGATGATAGTGATGAGTCGTCAGATCAAGAAAATGATGATGATGATCGTGATGAAGCAAGTATTTGTAAAACTTTATATATATACAAATTTTTTACTAAACAGATAAGTTGATTTAGATTTGCTGATATTAGATGAGGAGATTATTTAAAATTCAACATTATAAAAGTATGACAGAATTATATGAGCAATTGTGTTTCAAATGATTTATAATAATATTTGCAGGAAGATGAAGAAATTACTGAAAAAGACAATGACACTGTTGAAGTTTCACATGCAGTTGTTTTGCACGAGGTAATATTACATATGATGTATAGTATTTATTGTTAAACACTAAATTTTGACTGATACATCATAGGTGTCTCATATATTTAAGTTCCTAGATTCCTCAAAATAGTGTTTACTTTTTTTGTACTTACTTTTTCATTTTATATGCTATTTTTGATTTTATGGATCATCTCCCAATAAATAAACTAGTGTAAATAAAAAAATAGTTTTGTATAACACTTTTTAATGCTAAAATTATTTACCTTTTTTTAAATTAGGATAATTAACTACTTAATGTTTAAAGAAAAATACTTGTTAAATTTTCTTTTATATTATACAATTTTTTAGAACAAAAATAATTCCGACCATATGAGTTTACAAAATTAAATGTTATATTATTGTAATTAAAATGTTATTAAAAAGGAACAAAGATAACTTTAAAAAATGTATAAATCTACTTATTCTATATTAAAAATTATCATAGGTTTACAAAACACAAATTTATTTATTATATTAAGCAAAATATTTTTATTGTTTAGTTTTATTTTAGGACAAAAAGTATTATCCCTCTGCTGTTGAAGTTTATGGGCCTGATGTAGAGGTATTATAATTATGTTTTAGTATTAAATTGTTATATTTACTATGAGTTTGTTAAGTTTTTTATCAACAGTTTTTTATGGAATTGCTTAATTTTCACAATGTTCAAATTATATTTTAAAAAAAATAATAATAATAAGTTAATTTAGATTTAACATATTTTAATAAAATGAAATGTTAAAGTAACTATTCATTTATTAGTTAAAATTAGTTTGAAACTGTAAGTTTTATTTCAAAAATATTTGTGTCAATAAAATATTAATACAAGATATAATTTCAAAGTACTGATGTTTGCGGAAACAAACTTTTTTTGAGCATTAAGGAACATTTTCAATAAAAGTATACAACTTAGATGAGGAGGGTCATGAGGTTTCTGGCAATGGATCAATTGATGATAGCTCACTTGAGAAGCAAGCATATTAGTATTTGTAAAAAAGAAAAAGAGATGCAACCTTATGATGATGGGACAGTGGCTTAAACTTAGCAGTTAGAACAGATCCAATAGTATTTTTTGACCTTGATTTTTTTATATTGGTAGAATTTCAAGATTGCTATAATATGATCATTAGTTTAAAAGTTTATTTTCTCTTAAACATTCTGGTATTCAAAAGAATGAGTGGTAAAAATATTTATCTTAAAATGATAAAAACATTGTAAAAACATTTACCATGAACGGTTAAGACATGGATCTAAATCAAACAAAATTTGAGGCTTTGTAGCAAACATATGGAATGGTTTAAACATAAACCTTGAATGTGACTTTCTTTTACTTTCAGTCATCCTTGCTTAATGTTGTGATTGTTAACTTGTTTCTCTGTGCAGTGACTTTATTTCTTTGTTTTGTGGCTTTTGTTTCTGAATTTAAGAGTTGAGAAACCATTGAAAGAACAAAAAAAAAATGAGTAGTCTTTTTTGACTGTAGTGGCTATGAATAAAGTATTAAATAAAGTTTTGGCATCAAATGTTTTAAGTTGAAAAAAGAAAGGGCTCTGGTTCTATTTCTTGTCAAACTTTTATCTACTTTGCCTGTCTTTAAAATAAAAGTTAAGCGCTTTTTTAAAAACAAACATGAAAAACTCTCTGAAAGTGAAACATTTAAAAAATTTAATTAGAGTAAGTTTGGAAGGAAAATAAAATCTATTTTAGGTGTCATAATTTTGAAACATAAACCTGCTTTAAATTATGGGTAGGTGATGCTTTGAAAAGACTCACACAGTTAGCATGACAAAAAAAAAAAAATCTGAAAACATAAATTAAGATTTGTTGAAAATCGCTAATGTTTTCTGAAAGTTTTGAATATCAATACCGTTTGCAAATCATTGTTTAAAATTAAAATAAAAAAATCAATAATTTATATTGCAGTGTTTAAAAAATGAAATCCTTTTTTCATTTAATGCTTCAGAAAAATGTAAAAAAATGATATTTTTATTAAATCAGTTTTTTATTATTTTTATGTCAAAAGCTTACTCTTTAATATTGTCTTTTAAAATAAGTGATTTCTTAAGTGTTATTTAGTGTTTCTTAAGTGTTATTTAGTGTTTCTTAAGTATTATTGGGCAATTTAATAGTTTAAGGCCCGTAATATATTGCTCAAACACAAAAGTTAAAATTAATGCCCAGACTGTTGTGCCTATGAAAATTAGATAAAAAATTAATTGATTGTTTAGGAAATGTCTGATTTGAAAGTTTCAATCATTTGTTCACACGCATTTATTCCTTTGCATCTGTTACAAGCTTCTCTTTAAAGTATTGAAAAGTCTCTTTCACACTGGACTCAAAACTTTTACAAAATTTTTCATTATTCCTTGTTTAATTTGAAAAGACAGAAAATAGATCTTTAGTTGAGTTAATATTTATTTGTGTTGTGTTTACTACTTTGCAAATTTTTATTATTATTACACAGGAGTTGATGTTGCATCTTGCCTATAGCAAACTTGGTCTTGCCTATATCAAACTTAAATCAAAGAGGGCATTCCTTTACTTTAGAGTGAGCATTGTAATCAAAACTGTTCCAAAGATGTAAGAAAAAGATGTACTCAGTATAACCCATCTGTATTTCTAAAAAAGTGCAACTACCTAAGATCTCCACAAACATTCTGTGCACGTTCACTGTCTTTTATTACTTTGAGTATTGTTTTCATGGACTTAAATATTTCTTTAGTTCCTAAGATATGCACAAGATGACTTCTAGGAACCTCCTTCTATATTATATAATGAGTCAAATAATCAAATCTGAGCTTGTAAAACATGACTATTAATATCTGTGCAGAATATTGTCTTCCTTGCTGTAAAATATAAACAGTGGTACATGTCTAGTTTTAAAATGATTCACTTTGGCTCCACTGCATTAGAGGCTCTAGGGTTCCACTATGTTGGACCCTAGAACCTGTTTTTTCTTTCTCTCTAACAAAGATATAAAAAATGGACTGGTTTAAAAAAATGGGGCTTGTCTTTGCCCAATACTTCTTCATAGTAAGAATATTTTAAGGTTTGAGCAACACTGTGTGTGTACTGTCATCACTTGTGCTGTTTGGATATGTCCACTAGATTCTTAGTGTCATGAAAGACAAACATCAGGGCTGAAAAGCAATTTAAATACATTAAAGTTGATTTGTTTTTGGTCAATCCTATTATGTTGGTTAAGCAGAAGAAACATGATTGGTTGGTTCATTACACACTACGGATAGATAATATAAAATATCAAACTTTTCTTTTCTTTTATAACTATTATAATAAAAATAATGACTATTACATTGTTTTAGCCCAGAATAACATGTTGTGCAGCAGGTATGAGGTGCCTAACCTCTATCCTGGTCACCAAGTTTGGTGCTTAAGTATTTTTGATATGTAGTTTTGAGTTTCTTGGTTAAATAATTTGTATTATTTTTTTGTAGTGAATTTTTCTCAAATGTATAAAAAAATTTTTAGATCCAAGCTTGATTCATTATTTTCATTTTGAAAAATTTATTTTTTTACTAAACTTTACTAAATTTATTACTAAATTTTTTTTTTAAATCTAAAAGTGAAAACATTACATAACATTAACCAGGTGTCTTTTGAGAAAAACTACAAATAATTTTGTTTTTGAATTTGTACTCTGTTTAGCAAGCATTTTTCATTTTTTGCTTACTGTACTAGTTGTTTTGTACCAGTTTTATAATTAGTTATTGGGTCAGTTCTTTATATTTCAATTAATAGTCTGTGGCACACCATCTCTGATTTTCCTAATTTTTACATATTATGTGAAATTTCAGATTTCTAAGTACAATGGTTTAGAAATAATAGCCTTAAAAACATGACACAGTGGCCGCCCTTTAATTTACAAATGGTCAAAATAAACTATTTAGAGCTTTATAACTTTTTCTCACTTTCAACAAGAATCTCTTATTTTCTAGAACTATTTTCTGGATAATTTTCTTTTAAAAAAAGTGGTTTTTATTAACTTTTGTCATATTAGAGAAAAATTATAACCTCCTCAACTTTGGAAAAAATTTAAAAATCACTACAAAATGCCAAAATGAAGTTGCCTGTAGTATTTTTTAATTCATCCACTAGTCTTTACAGATAAGTTTTCTGATTAGCTACTATTGTCTGAAATAAATGGGCAAAATATAAGCAGCTTGTTGGAGTTTAAAGCTTAAATATATTTAAAAATATGTTGTTCATTCACCTAAAATGTCCAATATTCACTAATTTGAGATGCAAATTTTTCTAACACTTTGGATTGATCTAAGATTAACCCTATGTAAAATCATTAATCCCAACAATGTGACACATTTTTTTAGTTCTTGTTTTTTTTTTTTTTTTTTTTTTTTTTTTTTTTTTTTTTTTTTTGAAAATATTTAAAAATTCATTATTTAAGCTACTAAATTTAACTTTAATAACAATATCTTAATTCATTTTTTACTTTCAGATTTAAATAGGACAATTAATGCTGAAATTTACTGAAATTCTTTTTATTTTGATATGCTTAAAGGTTGGAGGTAATACGGTTGGAGCAGTGCTCTATAAAAACTTGTTAGATAGTTTTATCTTCCTCAATTTCATCTCAATTGGTTTTAGTGTTGTATATTGACACAACAAACATTGTTTATTTACATTTATTATATTTAATTACATTTAATATTTGATGTATGTATATTTTTTTATTTATTCTGATTCACTCACAACAAGGCTGCAAGCATCCACTATTCAGTTACTAGAAAACAAAGAATAGAGTTCAAAGTTTTTATTTCTTAAGACTTCTAAATTTACAAGCCATTGTGAGCTCAATCTATTACAGAAGTGATATAAGATTCAAGATCAGCTGCCTGTTCTAAGTAATAGAAAAGAAAAAACTTTTTGTCAAGACAGGAGTATAAAGTTGAGTTATCAGCAAAATGAGCTACTTTAGATGTAAGGTTGTCAGGAAGATCATTAATGTAGATAAGAAACAAAATAGGATAAAGGATAGAACCTTGAGGTACCCCAGAAGTTACTGGAAATGAAGAAGAGAGTTGGCCTTCAAGGATGAGGACTTTAATAAAGCAGTTAGAAAGAAACAATTTGAAAACTTTTCCAGATACACCATATGAGGCAAGCTTGTGGAGAAGACCCGCATGCCAAACTTTGTCAAAAGCTATTCCAAGTTAATGCATTCTTAAATTTTGTTTCCAATTTAGTAAATGCTCAAGTCCATTTACTATTCAATGGTTCCCTAATATTGTTTTAAAAAAATTTCTTTAAAAATAAATCAACTTAGTACTCAATTAAAAGAAATATTTAAATAAATCCATAAAAAAATATTGTAAAAACAGTATCAAAAAACTTATAGAAATTTATGTTTTTTGAAATAAAAACTAGTTTTTCTGCAATAAAATCTAAAAAACGAATAACATAAAAGATAACCACAGCACATTAGAAGTACTGAGTTGTGATTTTCTATCTAAAGGGGATTTTTAGGCACCATAATATCTATACATACAAAAGAAAGGTTATTTTTAAATTATTGAGTGATTTCTTCTTGTTCTTCTTGTTGGTAATCAATTATGATTAAGCTGTTCATACAGGAGACAGAAATAAACCATAGTTGCTCGTTTATTTAAACCTTAAAACCAAATTTGTAAAATAGAAAAAGTTAAATTTTCCTTTTGCTATAACATTATGTCTAAATATATATATATATATATATATATATATATATATATATATATATATAATATATATATATATATATATATATATAAATATATATATATATATATTATATATATATAAATATATATATATATATTATATATTTATATTTATATATATATATTTATATATATATATTTATATATATATTATATATTTATACATATATATATATATAAATATATATTTGTATATATTTATATATATATTTATATATATATATATAATATATTTATATAAATGTATATATATATATGTATATATATATATATATAAATATATATATATATATATATATAAATATATATATATATAAATATATAATATATATATATATATATATATATATATATATATATATATATATATATATATATATATATATATATATATATATATATGTATATATATATGTATATATATATAAACACACACACATAAAATAAATAGTTTCCTTGTTTAATTTTGATTTATTCTATTATTTAGACCATTGTTCAAGAAGAAGATGAGCAACTTTTAACAGGTACGGTAGATAGTTCCATATCTTTTTTCCTAGTCTCATAGCTTTATAGTTCCATAGCTTTTTGCTTGATTTAAGTTCATATTATTAGATCAAAATCAAAGATCAAAGAAGTTATTTATATAGTTTTTTAATTTTACTGATTTGAGAACAAAGGATATACATTTTATATATATATATATATATATATATATATATATATATATATATATATATATATATATATATATATACATACAGTATTGTAAATAAGTTTTAGACCACTTGTATAATTAGACGTATTTACAATTTTTTTCCTATGTAATTTTTTTAAAGCGTACTTAAGTTTAATAATATATAAGAAAAGTTGAAAGAATATATTATTTTGAATAAATAAACAAAATTGATGAGGAAACATGAGGGATTTGTTTGTTTATTTATTAAAACAATGTGTCATAACAACTGCATCCAAAACAGGATATTCGAAAAATGCTGTTACAGAAATGATTAAAAAGTTTAGAGAAACTGGCTCCCTTGAATATAGAAGGAAAAGTAGTAGACCTCCTAAGCTAACAAAAGATGACAATAAATGTTTAAGAACCCTATCTTTAAGAAATACAAAAAAAGCATCAACCAAGCTGGCAAAAGGCATTAACACAGCAACTGGGAAAAATGCCAGCTCTTCTTGTATTCGATGACACTTACTTAAATCGGGATTAAGAGGCTGTGTTGCAATTCGAAAACCATTATTACGGTGTGGCAATAAAGAAAAACAAATTAAATATGCAAAACAACACAAAGATTGGACCCAGGAAATGTTTAATCGGATTCTGTACACCAATGAGTCCAAATTTGAAATTTTTGGAACGAAAAAACGCAACATGTTTGAAGAAGAAGTGAAGAAGCCTATCAGCCGGAGTGTTTAAACCCTACTATTAAACACAGAGGAGGCTCTTTACAAGTTTAGGGCTGTTAATCTTCATCTGGAGTAGGTGACTTGATCAAAATAGGGGGGCGACTCACCAGGGAACATTATGTGGATATCCTAATGCACCATGCTGTATTATCCGGAATGAGACTAATAGGTCATAATTTTATTCTACAGCAGGACAATGACCCAAAACATTGTTCCAAAAAATTATTTTATTGAAATGGCAGAGGAATGAGTAATGGAATTGATGACCTGGCCTCCCCAGAGTCCAGTTTTGAATATAATGGAGCATATTTAGGATTACCTGAACAGAAAGAAGGTCGAACATGCTCCCTGAAATGCTGAAGAATGTTTTGAAGTCCTTCAAAGAGAATGGTACAACATATTCCAGGACTTTATAACTAATTTGTATGAAACTATTCCCCGGCGAATATTGGCTAGAATTGAGGCAAAAGGAGGACATAGTAAATATTAGGAGTTTTTATGAAGTTTGACATTTAAAAGTTTGTAATTGTTCCATATTTTGTGTGAAATACATGTGTTTTAATAAGTTTATAATTTAGAACTACAAACATAAATATTAGAGAAGAATTCTCCGGATTTTTTGCAAAAATGTAAGTGGTCCAAGACTTATTCACAGTACTGTATATATATATATATATATATATATATATATATATATATATATATATATATATATATATATATATATATATATATATATATATATATATATATATATATATATATAGCATAATAGACATTTAAGATAAGACCAAGGGGTATATATTAAAATATTAATTTTATTTTATATATTTACAAATAAAGACTTAACATTCCTTTTTTTTTTTGTTGATTTGTCTTTATTTTTAATTATTTTACTATTTTCATATTGTATGTACTGAAGCCCAAAAACCTATTTCTGCACTTTACCCATTCCACATTTTTAATTTTGTTTGGAACTTTTGAACTAATCTGAATGTTTATTTAAGGTTATAAAAGTTTATTAAATGATATTTTATTTTTATTTTACTTTATATATTTTTTATATTTATATATTTTATATTTTATATTTATATTTTTATATTTATATATTTTATTTTATTTTATATATTTTACTAAATTACTACTACTAAAAATAATATAATACTAGTCTTATTGGGAATTAAATTAAAATTGGCCAGTTACTCTTTTTAGTAACTAAACATCTCCAGTTATTTTCAACACCTGTGCTGATAAAATCAATTTTTTACTCCAATACTTTTTGTTTGTTTTTAGAACCAATCATCAAACCTGCCTCAAGAAGGAAATTTGCACTAGTTGAGCAAGAACTTCCTGCAACAACATATGATATGGAATTTTTAGCTGATCAAATGGATAATTCAGATCTAATACGAAATGTTGCTTTGATTGGAAACTTGCATTCAGGAAAGAGTAACTTTGTTGATGCCTTGTTTGAACAAACTCATCCTGAATTAAACAAAAAGGTGAATGATGGTGGTGCAGATATGAATTACACTGACACACTCTTTACAGAGAGAGAACGAGGTGTAAGCATTAAAAGTACTCCTGTAACTTTAGTTTTACCTGATTCTAAAGGAAAATCATTTCTCCTGAATATATTTGACACTCCTGGTAAGTATACTGTTTGTGATTTAAAAAAAAGTTTTTTTGATTTATCAACTTTCTGAACATAAAAAATACTTTATATACCTTCCAAAAAACATATTTATAATAACATCTGTGTTTTATCAATAAAGACTCATCAGAAATGAATGATCAAAAATTAATTTACAGAAAGTCGCAAATGTTTTAACTACTGTAAATCTTCACACATTCAACCCTCAGAATTAGGGTCGACATTTTTATGTTTTATGGTAAGACCTTTGTATCAAATAATTTTTGCCAACCTGATGCCAACCTTTAAAAGATTGGGGGTCGGCAAAATATTGCCGACCCCCAATCTTTTAAATCCAAGGGTTGCACATTTGTGGAATTTGCTGATACTATTATAAAAAGAATTCTTTAGAAATGATTACTTATGCTTTTTTAGAAAAAAATTTTTTAAAAGGCGGCCCTATTGTAACTATTTTTTGAGCTCATTTATTTTTATAGTTTTTTAGGAGAAACTTATTTTTGTGCCTGCATTTAGAAATTAATTTTGATTTTTTGTTTCATAAACATTCTTGTTTGCATGTGTAATTATTTCAAATTTTTCTCGTAGGCATAGTATAGATTTTTTGGAAATGTTGTTATATGCAGGCGCTGTTTTAAGGATGGACCAATTCAGTATAAAATCATCAATATTTTTATCTTTTAATTCCCATATATATGTATATATATATATATTTATATATATATATATATATGTATGTATATATATACATATATATATATATATATATATATATATATATATATATATATATATATATATATATATATATATATATGTATATATATGTATATACATATATATATATATATATGTATATATATATATTAGGGGGGCCCTTATATGATGATAAAAAATTAAATAAGAGCAATGTTAAGTCTGACCATTTTAAATGGTTCCATTTCATACAAAAAAATTATGTGTAAAGTTTCATAAAAAAATATTAATATTTAGAGGTAGCTCAACGCCGTCAAAGTTTTCTCATATACAAATTTTTGATGTCTGTGACAGAATTCAGCACATTTTGCCATCAGTTTCATACAGAAAATTAATTCTAACTACTAAAAACAGTTCTTAATTACAGAGACAAACACAGAAACAATAGAATACACAAAGTTACACATCTTCACTTAGTTGAACTAGTTAATTGTGAAGTAAGGTGGATTTTTTCACATTCGGAAAGTTTGCCCGGTTCTGTTCGATAACCTGCAGAGCATATTGCAGCTGTTCTTCGCTCTTAAATCGGCCAGACTTTGTTGCATCTTGGATCAAGGCAACTCCTCGTTCTGCATGGTCGTTTGTTACTGCCTGGGATTTCACGATTGCCTCTGCAACCTTGAAGTCATCTCTCCTGTTCCATGATTCAGGATCTTCAGCCAGGAATCCATCTGGCATGCCCAGAATAGAAAACAGGTTTCTGCTTCTTTTTGAGACAAAATCAGGAAGCGTCTTTTGTTGTACTGTCGCCAAGTCCACCACGACACTTTTCAAAGGTACTTCTTCTCCTTCCTGTTCTAATGATCTTTTAACAATTTCGCGCTTCGTAGTGAAATCCACTTCTGGATCGAAGAGGCTGAAAAGGATCAAATCTTCTGACAGGTACCAAAGATGGCCCGCAAGCTTGCGTGATGTTGCGGCACCAATATCTTGATCAGGGTAAGCCTGGAGTTGTTGAATAAGTTGTAGATCATTCCTAGCGGCTTTGTAAGCCAGAGGCGCCAAAAACCAGAACGTGATATAAACCTTTGCAAGAAATATGTTCACACGTAGGAGGCCACAAGACTCTCGCAAGGTCAGCTTAAACTGTGATCGAAACAGCCAAACCTTTATACTGTAAATGGCTTTCGCCATCCATCGAGCTTGATGCATTGACCCAGGCGCTCGAAAATTCTTCCAATCTGTAGGCTTTCTTCCTAAAAAGATGAGCATCAGTTTGAGCAGCTCGCGATAGTCATCTCGTGGCTGATGATCTTGCAGCTGCTGTTCACAGAAAACAATGATTACATGTTTGACTTCGGAGAGTTCAGCTGAGGCAACATCATCCGAAAAGGCATCTTCATAACTTTCCTGGTCAAAGGATGACCACTGTGCTTGAAATCGTTTGAAAACAAGTATTTCCGGAGCTTTACTGGGTCCCATACAGACACAAAAAGCAGCAGCCAATACCAGTTCCATGATGTGATGTCGACAACCAAAGTGCAGTAGAGGCCGCCCTAGTAGCTGTTCGAGAAGAACGCAAGCGCCAGGCAGCCGACCGGTGTTGGAAGAGGTTGTATCGAAACACATACCATGGACAAAGTTTTCCAGCTCCCATTTTCGGATAGCATCATAGACTGCTTTGGCCTCGTCTTGTCCAGTGCCTAAAAAGTAATTTATAGTAGTCTTTATTAAAGTTTGTCTGACATGATTTCACATTCACATTTCATAATAATAAATGATTTCGAAATTTATAAAAACATTTAACTAAAATAAAAGTAGGCATATATATTATACCATTATATATTATACCATTATGTATTACCTGCAGGAATCTTTGGAATATCCAAAAGCTTTGTCTTCCCCATTGTTGTGACAAGAATGGGCAACCTATCCACCTTCTCTGTTCCAGTCAGATCTTGCATCAGCTTGCCATCCCAGTGTACTGTAAGAGCAGTATTTGGCTTGAAATGTTGAATGATTCCGGAGGCAATTTGCTGTCGGTGTTTCCGACGGAGTCGTTGGATGGTTGATCTATTCAAAGCGAGTGATTCAGCGTCTTGTCCAAGAGCCCTCGAAGCCTCAACGATGACCATCATAGCAGCCCTGTCGCTCATTTTATTTCTATCAAGCATAGATGCCAGCTGTGGTGAAACAACACTTTGGCGTCCTCGCTTTCGTGATGAAGAAGAAGGAGTAACAGTACTTGTGCTTAGAACTGGATCCTCATCTTCAGGTTCAGACTGACTTTCTTCTGAATCAGCGCTGCTGCTCTCCAACACAGCTTTATCTAGCAAGGTGTTTTTATCAAGTTGAGATCGATGTACTCTCTTTTGCAATATCTGCTTTCTCTCATTCTGCTTTTTTTGTTGTTGAAGCAGAACCTTATCGATTCCGCCCATGCAGCCAGGTCGTCCCTTTTTTCTTTGAGATTCCAGAAAGACCTTATCTTCTTGATTCTCAATTAGCTCCATGGCGTCAGCATGTGCAATGTCGAACAGTTCTTCTATTGCGGCTGAAAATGCGGTTTCATATGTTTGTTGAGTCTCGGTCTTGCGGCTCTTGTTTTTCTTTAGACTTTTCCACTCGAAGAATAATTGCTCAAGCTTTTTGATGGAATCTTGATGATGCCTGGTTGGATTTTTAGCTCGAAACCAGAAATCTTCAACTTTCAGGTTGCAGCCTTTCGAATACCCTCTTTCAAAACATTGTGGAGATGTAGAAAGTGACCAAGAATCTGCTTCCCTGATGGCAATTTACTACCTTCAATTCTTTCAGTAGGGCTAACAAGATAAATTTGTGAACGCAATGCCATCTGAAAATGCCAAACAGATTTATACTAATCATCATAATATTATAACATAATATTAAACTATGCAATTTTTGGCATAAACAAATTACAAAATTACACATGCCATTGACATGCCATGCAATAATACAAAACGAAATCTACAGTCATACAGACTCCCTCATATAATTATATATATAACATAATATATTTTATAATTAAATTGACATACTAACCTTTGCTGATTGCTAATATCTGTGATTATTGATAACTATTAAATAGAAATTTTATTTTGATTAATTAACAAACAACAGTAGAAGAAGAAATTTATAATACAAGATGGCTACAAAGAACTAGCACAAGATTTATTTAAATATTATATAAGATGCCCAATAGGTGCTAATATTAAATTATATTACATGTTTAGTTTTGTTTACTGAAAAAAATGACTGAAGAAAATTATGAATTAATAAAATTACTGAGGAAAATTATAAATTATTTATTTAGATATATTGAAGAACATTTTTTTATGCATTATTACCTTTATATTTATTATAATTTTATATTTAATTATTTTTTAGATTAGTACATTATTGAAACATGATATCTAGTTCAAATTATTGATTGAAATATATTTATTCATTTAATATTCAAAATCATTTATTGAAAAGAACCTGAAATTTTTTTTCGCCGATTTTGGTATTCTCACAAAACTAAAGCTAAGTTGAGCCACCTCTAAATATTGTTCAATCCTGCTCATATTTGGCCTGAATTATATTTTTATATATTGGAACTCATCTGAGGGGTCAGACAATGATATTTTAAAACTTCAAAAATTAGGGCCACCCTAATGTATATATATATATGTATATGTATATATGTATATGTATATATGTATATATTTTTTTTTTAATATATATATACATACATATATGTATATATATATATATATATATATATATATATATATATATATATATATATATATATATATATATATATATATATATATATATATATATATATATATATAAATCTTTAATTAATAAAGAAATTATATTAAAAATAAAAACCTGTCCAAACCTATGTAAATCTGTCTGAACTATAGACATTAAATTTTTTAATTGTGGAACTATAGACATCAAATTTAAAAAAAAAAAGTAAATACATTTTTAAATATATATATATATATATATATATATATATATATATATATATATATATATATATATATATACAGGGCTTGTGATAAAGCGAGCGCAATCGCGCTCCGCTTGTAAAACGCGCCCGTAAACGGTATTTTCAAACGTTCTTGGCGCAATAAACAACGCTCGTTCGGCTTATAACAAGTGTATAAAGTAACGCTCGTCCAATAGGGAATATTTTTTTATTTTCATAAAATATTTAAAAACGATTTTTTATTAAAGATATTCTATTATCAAAGCACTAATATAAAATATAAAAAGCACTACGTCGTACTCTTTTGCACTAACGTAATGAAAGAGCAGTTTGAAGTCGTTAATAGTCACTAATTTCAATTATGGAATGTGCACGTGGAAACACAATGTGAATACAAAAATGCGCAAATAAAATAAGAATAGAAAATTAGAAAACCACTATAAGAAAATTGAAACTGCAGAGTATTTTTAATCTTGTGAAAATGTCAAGTAAGATTTATTTGATTTATTGTTTGTAATATTCCACACATCGTTTATAATAAAAATGAATATTAATAATATTTTTAAAATTAGTTTTTGTTTATAGTATAGGTTTTTTTATTAACTATTATTTATTTTAACTCAAATTTAACACGATTCTGTTGTTTAGAATGTTCGCAATCGCATTCAAAAAGGAAACAAAGTAATGACGTCAACATTTTTTAAATGGAAAGTTATTATTTCTAATTTATTATTATTTCAAATTATTCTTGTGTTATTTTTTTAAGATAAAAAAAAACGTAATTTAAAAAAGAAATTTTAGAAAAAAATTAAATAATTAATTTGAATAAAAAATATCAAGAAATATAAAAACCATAAACCGTTAATTAAGTTTACAGCGCAACATCTAAAATACATATATCAAAACAACGAATCAAAACTAAGTCACTAAATTATACTTTAATACAAAATCAATAAGAAGTTGCTTGTTAATTGTTTTTGTTTGATATTATTTTTTTATAACATAAATAGTTAAAAATAAAATCGCGATCTGACAATATACAAGAAGTTTGGAAGTATAAAAATCTACTTCGTTGAAGTAGTTTCATGAGTGTGATACTAATTCAAACATTTTTTGACGAAAGAGTTATGTAACAAATAAAAAAAGATATAAAAAAATAAAAAGCTTTTTATGAGCATCGCCTTCAGCAATTTTCATGATCGCGCTCGCCAACATTATTTCGAGCGCACATAATCACGCTTGATGAAAACGTTTTCTAATTTTACGAGCGCGATATAACACGCTTGACAATTTTCTTCATCACAAGCCCTGTATATATATATATATATATATATATATATATATATATATATATATATATATATATATATATATATATATATATATATACATATATATGTATATATATATATATGTATATGTATATATATATGTATATATATATTTTTTTTTTTGTTTTTTTTTTTTTTTTTAGATTATTCACCTCCCCAAGGCTCGAGGGGGGCCACTACAGTCGAGGAGGCTACTCATTTTTTTTTTTTTTTTTTTCTAGTTGTTATTCGTGGTACAACCCTCTCTCAACTCTTTAACTCCGAAACACGAACCTTTCCGAGCAAGGCCGCTGCGCGGAGAAACTAAGTTGAGCGCGGTACTTCCAGGGACGTGGTGGGAGTTGAACTCCGAACCTCTCGCTTATGAAGCGAGCGCTCTTACCACTACACCACTACATATATGCATATGTATATATATGTATATATATGTATATATATATATATATATATTTTTTTTTTTTTTTAATATATATATACATACATATATATATATATATATATATATATATATATATATATATATATATATATATATATATATATATGTATGTATATAAATCTTTAATTAATAAAGAAATTAAAAATAAAAACCTGTCCAAACCTTTGCAAATCTGTCTGAACTATAGACATTAAATTTTTTAATTGTGGAACTATACACATCAAATTTAAAAAAAAAAAGTAAATGCATATGAAATATATATTATATAAATATATATATTTTTTAATTATTCACCTTCCCAAGGCCGAGAGAGCCACTACATTCGAGAAGACTACTTTTTGTGGTTACAACCCTCTTACAACTCTTTAACTCCGAAACACAAACTTCGATGAACAAGGCCGCTGTGCTGAGAAGCAAGCTGAGTGTGGTACTACCAGGGATGCGGTGGGGATCAAATTCAGAACTTCTTGCTTATAAGGCAAGTGCTCTACCACTACACCACTACCACGTTCTATATAAATATACTTAGTTTATTATTGTATATTTAACATCTTATAATTATTTTCGAACAAAAATATAAGTATGAATGTAGCTTAAAATTTTATTTATTTCAAGGTCATGTTAATTTTTCTGATGAGGTTACTGCTGCTTTAAGGATATCAGATGGTGTTGTTGTTTTTATTGACGCTGCTGATGGTGTAATAATTTTATTGCCTTTTTGTTTTTGAATTTTTTTTTCTAAAATTTACTTTGAAACCAAATATTTTCAAGTTCAACATATTTCTTAGGTAATGATGAATGTAGAGCGACTTCTCAAGCATGCAGTTCAAGAAAAATTAGCAATCACCATTTGTATAAACAAGGTATAATCATTTTTGTTTTTTAAAATAAGGAATAATTGATAATATTATACCTTGGTGTTTTTGTATTTCTAAACATGCATTTTTTAGGACTTTAGATTATTTTATTTTTTTGATTAAATATTTTATTAATATTAGATTGACAGGCTTATACTTGAACTTAAGTTGCCCCCTACAGATGCGTATTATAAGTTAAAGCATATAATCGATGAAGTAAACTCACTCTTAAGGTAAACTTTAGTAAACATTTTTATATTTTTTTGCTGTGGATCATAATTTTCTTTTTTCAGTTTTTGTTTTTGTCATGGTAATTTGCTTAAGTAAGTTGGTTATTTTCAATTTTCAAACTTTGCTCATGTTTGTTTTAATTAATGTATCAGGTTTTTTTTACTGAAAAATAAAAAACAAAATTTCCTGGGTTCTTTTAGTACAAAAAAATAATAAAACAATTTAAACTGAATATTTAATTCAGAGAAAGCTAACTATTATATATTTCATTACAAAAGCAAAGAATAATGAAAAAATGGATTGCTGCCCAACTCCAAACCCTCAGTCTATATAGTGGCACTCCTTTGCGACAGCAGGTTATAAGATAGTTGATGTATGTACTGAGGCCCCCGACAGCATGCTATTTCAGTGTGATGTCAGAAATTTTATCCAAACAACCATTTACACTTTTCTTATAATTTTTCATATTTCATACTATTTTCTTTATGTCTTGAACTTTTAAATGAAATTTAATTTTAATTAAGTTTTATTTATAATTTTAGTAGAAATTTACACAATCTTTAAACTAAATTTACAACACATATTTTCAAATGAAATTTACACCATGTGCTTTCAAATGAAATTTACACAGTATGTTTTTTTTTTAACATCTTCACTTCCAAAAAGACTGCAAGCAACCACTATTAAAGTTGGAAATTACTGGAAGAGAAAAGAAGTTTTTAAAGCTTATAAATATTAAGATAATGGTTAAAAGATTAAAAGATTGCAAATCAGGAAAACAAGATGAAGAGAGCAATTCTAAAGACCTGATGTTCAAGGAAAAACTACTACTACACAAATAAGAATTTTCGGAAGACTTAGGAACAGTCACAGAAAAAGTATGAGACTTTATTGAATGACGATGCTAGCTCTTTAGAGCAGCGCTCATTTAGTATTTGTAGAAAAAAGAAAGGGAAGCAACATAATGACAATGGTTGAAGGTTGAGAAAGAGAAAAGCCATCATTCAAAGATCCACTCCAAATATGACAACAGTATTTCATACAAGGACGGATTATAGAGATAAAGAAAAGAATTCTGAGTAAGAAAGTGGCAAGCACAATAAAAGATGTAACTTAAGCGGTTGCTAATTTTGCAATGGGTTTGATATATAGTTTCCAAGAAAGATCGGAAGTAAGAGTTAATCCTAAAAGACAAAGGATAGATGACTCATTGAGTACATTACCGTTCATAAATATATAAAGATCTAAATTGTTGCAATAATGATTAGCTAAAAAAAAGGAAGTTTTATCTGAGTTAAAGTTCAGCAGCCACTAAGAGCCCCATGCTGTAGCAGAAGTGAGATACTTTTTAAGCTCAAATGCCCTCTTTAAGCAATCAGAGAGTGTTGGCTTCTGATCAAGACAGGAATAAATGGCAGTATCATTAGCGAATAATGCCATCTTAGATGTGAGAATTTCTGAAAGATCATTAATGTAAATTAAAAAGAGTATAAGGCCAAGGATAAAATCTTGAGGATCCCCTGAAGTTACAGGAAATGATCAATAATCTTAAAGATGTAACCTGATACACTGTAAGAAGAGTTTATGGAAAAGACCAGCATGCCAAACTTTACCAAAAGCTTTAGAAATGCAGAGAGCGATAGCCTTTGTCTCTCCACACCTATCTAATACACAATAAAACCTATTAGTTATTACCATTAACAAATCATCAGTAGAACAAGAAGATTGGAATCCATATCGATGATCAGAAAGTAAGTTATTAGATTCAAGATAATTGATTAAGTATTTGTTAATTAAAGTCTTATAAACCTTGTTCATCATAGGAAAAAGGTTAATGGGACAGTAGTTAGACAAGTCAGATAGCTGAATTTTTGAAAATAGGGATAACAGATACTGCTTTCCAGCAGACTAGAAAAAACAAGACTCTGATAAGTACTTGTTAATTAGTTTTGAAAGTATAGACAACAGCTACCGAGAACACCTCTGCAAGACTATAACAGTTATGTTGTCTAGACCACAAGCTGTAGAAGAGTCTAAGCAGGAAATCACTTGATATCACTAAGGTCCAGTAGTTGGTTTTGATAGATCAACTAGTCTTTATACTCAAATAACAACAGAGAAATAAAACAGAAGAAGCTAATTCCTCACTTGCTTTTTACCTTTGCAGTTATCTGGATATAGTAATGATTAAAAAAGATTATTTGGTCTAACCCTCATCCGACTACCTTATTTTGCAGACCTAAAAGATTTGCCTATAAAAGAAGAAGCCATAGATATAATTTTTTTTGGTAGTTATTTTAGGTGCTCCCAGAAGTCCTGACAGTCTTATCACAGAGCACCACGGTAGAGCATTTAACACAAAATTCACGCCTCCTTCCGTACCAATGTCACTTGTTGGGCTAGAGCTGGCGTCGAACCTTGGACCTCTGGTTTCTGAGCCAGAACTCTAATTACTGCACCACGGCTGTTCAAATAATTCAAGAAGATGGTTTCCTTATCTCAATTGAAATATTATTTACTACAAATTATAGAAATTTTGGTGTTCTACACAAAATTAAAATCGCAATAATGGATGGGAAAGTTGCCACACCACTACCCACAGCAACAAAGTTGTCACCATGGTGCTCAGTTTGTGGTTGCGATCCAAAAAAAAAAAGATTGTCATAAACACATTGAAATATCTTCCATTAACTAAAATTGGGCTCAACTTAAAATGGGTTTTTAACTCTTCATGTTATGCTTGGATCAGAACTATGGAATACTTTCTCAAAATAAGCTGTAAATTAACAATAAACGAGTGGACTACATGATAACCATCAAAAAAATCATTCAAAAAAAAAAAAAAATTATTCAAGATAGAAAAACATTAATTGAACAGAATTGTATTGATGAAGTTTGGCTTTTAATTGATATACCTAGATCTGGTGTTTCAAGATCTTAAAACAATGGCAATATTGGTCAAAGGCTTTTTTAAAATACAGAGAAGACTGCTGAAGTTCTTCAACTGGATGTCAGTATTATTAAGATTTAGCATTTTATTTTGTGCATATTATCATCAGAATATCTAATTGATTCATCTTAATTTAGAGAATTGTGCATCGAAACTTGGGGCTTGGTGATAAAACTAAGTTTATCTTCTAGCCCCAGTTGTGTAAATATTTGTTTTTATAAATATAAACTGCAAATTATAAATTATTTTCTTATTGGCTAATACATCTCTTAAAAAGAAACAATCTGTGAACATGTATTCATGGTACTATATTCTGCAGGGCCTACTAGATTGAATGCCTTTGCCATTTATCATGCTTAGTAAGGGGCATAAGAGGTGCAATAAGGTCTTTAAGAACTTCTTAGAGTCCTTTTTGGTGAATTGATTTTATATAACAAATATTCTTCTTTTTTTTATATATCATATTATAAAATGCGGTAGTGGTGTAGTGGTAGAGTGTTCGTTTCACGAGCGAGAGGTTCCGAGTTAGATTCCCTCCACATCTCTGGTAGTACAGTGCTCAACTTGTTTCTCTGTGGCCTTGTTATCCAAGGTTTGTGTTTCGGAGTTATAGAGTGAGAGAGGGTTATAACCACAATTAAGTAGCCTCCCTGTCTGTAGTGGTCTTCTCAGCCTTGGGGAGGTATTTTTAAATTCACATTTAAAAAAATAAATAAATATCAAGCATTTGAATTTATAATTATTTTTTTTTACTTTATTTTTTTTTAGTTATAATATTAAATTTTCTTTATTAAACCAAGTGTAAGTTATTCTATAATAGCATATAGCAGAGTCAACAGTTTCAAAAATAAATGTTAGCTATCAACTTATCATCATTAAATTAGTATATACTGCAAAAATTCTTTACAAACCATTATTATATAAAAATAAAAACTTTTACAGTTAAAGTGAATTCTGACTCACTGTTCAAAACAATTTTTTTTTAAAAAGTGCACATTGATATCTCTCATTTTTATCCACCTAAAAAAAGATTTGGTAAAAAAATTTGAAGTGATTTAAAGCATTTTTAGAGGTTACACAAGATCCTTAAACATCAAACAGGTCCCAGGTTAATTTAGAGAAAACTTTTTATATAATAAAAAGTTTTCTCAAAATTATATTATGTTGGGTCTCAAAACAATTAAATTTTATAAAAAAATTTAAAAATATTAAACACCATATATATATAGATTATTGGTTTAAATTTTATGGGTTAAAAACTTTTGCTTTTAACAAAAAAAAATTTTTATTTTCATTTTTATAGTTTTATAGAAAAGAATTTCTTCATTTGGTGTTTTTACAAATTTTTATTAAAAGTAATTTTTTTTTTAAATGTTGTTTCTTTTGAGACCCAACATAATATACTTAATAAAATATATATATATTTTTTGATAATATTAGGGACTATTTAATATATGATAGAAATATTATATATAATATTTCTATCTTTGCGTCTAAATGCTTGTTCGCCAATTTTTCTATCCAAAATATGCCACACATTTTCTATTGGATTCAAGTCCAGACTTTGAGATGGCTATTCCAAAACATTGATTTTATTTATGTCAAAGTATACCTTCGCTTTTTTAGCAGTATGTTTTGTATTGTTATCTTGCTGGAGTATGAAATCGCTTCCTATTCTCAATTTTTAAGTATATGGTTGCAAGTTAGCTTTGAGGATTTCACAATACATTGAAGCATCCATTTTATTATCAATAAATGTTAATTTCCCCACTTCTTTTCAACTCATACTACCTCAAACCATCACATTTCCTCCTCCATGCATTACAATACCTCGCAAACAACTCAATTTATAAGCTTCTCCTTTTTTAAACACACTTTTTGGACTCCATCCGATGAGACAAGATTGTATTTTGACTTATCTGACCACAAAATTTATTTCCAATATGATATCAGCATTTTTAATTACTTTGATGCAAGTTCCAATCGACGTTTTATTTGTTTAGAAAATAAAAATGTTTGTTTTAAACCACTCTACCTCTATATCCTTGTTCTCCTATACGACTTCTGATTGTTTGAGTCACTGTGATGTTATGATCTTCTTGAATTTCTAAAGCTAGTTTAGCTGTCAAAACAAATCTATTTTTCTTCACATTAATGATGACATCAATGATATTTTGATCAATTGCACTAGTGGTCTTGCGTTTTTGTCCTCTACCAGCCACATTAGCAATGGTTCCAATTAAATTATGCTCTTTGACAATTGAGAAAATGAAGGTATGCTTTAACACAAATAACAGCTTTGGAATGGCCATCTCAAAATCCGGACTTAAATCCAATAGAAATTGGTGGTATATTTTGGACAAAAAAATTGAGCATTTAGACGCAAAGACAACTTGAAAGAAGCTATAATGAGGGCATGGGATAATATAACAACAGAAGAGACACAAAATTTGATCAACGCAATGCCAAATCATCTAGGCCACCAAGGCTAAAGGAGGCCCTACTCGATACTAATTTCCATTGAATTTGATCAATATATATATGTACATATATATATATATATATATATATATATATATATATATATATATATATATATATATATATATATATATATATATATATATATATATATATATATATGTATATATATATATATACATTTACATATATATGTATATATATATATATATGTATATATATATGTATATATTTATTTATATATATATATATATATATATATATATATATATATATATATATATATATATATATATATATATATATATTGTGTTTTTGCTTTAGTTAAGTATTTTTTTTATTTTTTATTTTGTTAAGATTTTTTTTTTAGATATGTTTAAGTAAGTTTTTTTAGCGCATTTTTAAGTTTTGAAATCAAGCGCCATGGTCAAGTTGTCAAAACAAAGTTATTTTTGCGTGGTCATATAATTGTGATCGCACATCTTTCTGCAAAACACTGTGTGTGTGTATATATACACATATATATATTTTGTATATATATATATATATATATATTTATATATATATATATTTATATAGTTTTTTTTGTTGTTGTTTATTCATTAATCAAAATTATTACCAAATTGTTTGTATTTTAGTTAAACAGGCTAATAAGAATACAATAAGGTAAACAATTGCAAAGATCCTCTCAACTATATTTTAAGGGATGTTTCCTGAAATTTTTGATTAAATTGATAAATATTGATGGTTGTGGTAAAGAGAAAAGAAAAATCTAGTCAGTGTAAAAATTTAACAAGAAAAATTTTTAAGTATAAAAAACAAACTATTATTAAAAAGCTTCTGTAAAATAGCTTTTTGTAATATCAGATTGGCTTTCAATGATAATAAGTTTTTTTCTTACTAGTTCATTGGATTTTTCTTTGTTATTTTTCACTATCAGTTATTCTTTTATGCAAAGTTTTAATCATTCCTAAAAAACATAAGGTTGACCACATGAACATATGCAGAGCAATACACCTAACAATATTTACTTATCATTTTTGTTTACTATTTATTTCTTGAAAAGCTCTTAAGCTCAAACATTTGTTTTAAAATTTAAAAATCTTTTTCTTTTTTTTTTACCTTGACCTTTTTAATACAAAACATTTAGTTAATACTTGCTAATATCTAATTAAGTCTAAAGCATTCATGTATATTTTTAAATATTTTTTTATTAATCTTTAATTATTTATTAATATGAAATTAAATATTTTTTGTTTATGATCTTAATTAAATGAACACAAATATAAATATATTTTTCTTGAGATGGTATTTTCACATCATTCGGCTGTTGTGTTAGGACCAAAACTGATGTTAAAACAAATGTTACTGTAGGCTTATTTTTAGCTTTACTTGTTACACACATGTTAGAAAAATTATTTCTTCTTGTCATGTCTTCTGGACCCTGTCTATTCAAACTTTGTTAGCAACAAGCTAAATGGTAACAATTAAAAGTTTTCTAAATTATTACAAAATTTTTTTTGTCTCTAATTATTCAAAATCAAAAGTTGAATACAAAGTTAATAAAAATTATTTTTAATAATTTTATTGCTCCTAAATAAAGGAATAAGTAAGACGTAAGATTGTCAATCAATAAATGTATATTTTTTTTATATTTTCATGATACATAGAATGTGTCTAGAAAATAAGCTAAAACATCATTGAACCTTTATATATAAAGTTATAATTGTTATAATAAAAATTATTTTAGAGGAATCTAAATGGCAAACTAATTGCCAACTTTTCTGCATTATTGTCATCACAAATTTTGAAATGTTTTGTGAAAAGGATTGGAAATATTTGTTTATGTTTAAAGTAATCATTTTCTTTAGTTAAACTCCTTTATCTATTTTTAAATTTTTTTAATATCTTTGAATGTCTTCTTATTTCTGATACTGAAAACTTATTTAGATCTTCATTTATATTACTTGGAATGTAGATTCCAAGTAATATAAATGAAGATATAGCCTGCAGGTTAAACAATTATAAATTTCAATTTTTAAAGAATTAAAAACACTTATTGCAAAACAATACATTTTGGGTATTGTTTGCAATAAATTATTGTTTGACTAAAATATGAACATAGGTTATAATCATGATTTTAGACTATTAGGGCTATTACAGAAATCAAAAAAGGATTTACTTTAAAAAAAAAAAAGGAAAAAAACTTTTTTAAGTAATATAATGGTTATTAGCTTAATTAATAATTTTATGACTGTTTAACTTTGCGCTGACGAGCTCATTGTCTAATCTGATTGTGGTAAACATGTTACATTGTCTATCAAAAAAATAGGTTAAAAACTAAAAAATTTAACTCAATGACGCAGATGAAAGTGTAAAGATAAAATGTATGTTTGTAATTATTATTATTAATTATAATTTTTTTAATTTTTATTATTATTTAATACTTTTTATTTAGATAATTAATGTACATTAACACAAACAAATAAGTATATATTTATAGCAAACATAAAAATATGCAAAGTACAAAGTATATGTATGCTTTTAAATGTTATTCACCTTCCCAAGGCTAAGGGGGAAAATAAATTTTTTTTATTGTTTTTTAAATCTAGCTGATGCTATTTCTTTTTTATACTTTACTTTTAAAACAATTATAATAAAAACATATTGATAATTTTGTAAAAAAAAATAAATAGGTAAAGTATCAAAAGTGTGAGTCAATAGAAACAACATGAAGCGCAAGCAATTTTGTGAGGTAATTTTGACAGCAACACTGTTGGACACCATCTTACTCAAACACATCATGTAGATATTGATAGCATTGGCAGTTTGAACATACCAAATATTTTTTTTTTACAGCATTACTAATACAGTCAAAAAAGCTAATTATAACCACAATTTAAAAGCTTTTTTAAATTGTGGTTATAATTAGCTCTCAGCCCTCTTTTAGCTTTTAACCCCAGAGTTCTTTTTAAAGAACAAATGATCTTACATAATTGTGTCTTAAATAGAGTGTTTTTATTTGTTTTCTCAAGCATATTTTTACTGACAAAAGAATTCTTGTTTTTGTTTCAGTGTGTATACTGAAGGAGAAGATAATATCATTATGTCACCACTACTTGGAAATGTCTGCTTTGCAAGTGCTCATTACCGTTTTTGTTTTACACTTGCATCTTTTTCAAAGTTATACTGTGATACTTTTGGTAACGTTTTTGCCATTTATTAGTTATTCTTGTAAATATTTGTTTTTCATTTTAAAAAATTGTTAATTGTTTTAGAAATTTAAACTCATTAGTTACTTTTCAAAAAAGCTATTAAAAGTAACTCTTGATTAAAAAAAATTGTTTTTTTATTGGCAAAGTTGTTTGACTGAATTGTAATTTTATTTGGTCTATAGTTGTCAGACGCTTTCGATATTTTTTTTATTTATATATGGTACTATATACAAAAAGTTTTTTCTTAAATAAATATGTATATATATTTATAATATGTTAATGTAATATATATATAATAGAAACAATTTAAAATTAGTTAATTTGAAAAGTTTATTGCAAATACATACATACATACATACATGCATACATACATGCATGCATGCATGCATGCATACATACATACATACATACATTCCTACATACATACAATACATACATACATACATACATACATACATACATACATACATACATACATACATACATACATACAGTACATACATACATAAATACATTACCTACATAAATACATTACCTACATTACACACATTGCTCTGCTAAAGTTTCCAGTCACTCTTTTAGTTGTAAAAAAATATATAAAAAAAACAAGTTATCTAATTAAAATTAACCAAATATCATTACAAATAATTACAAATTACTCAGCGTCTTTAAACCTATGATAAAAATAAACAAGTTTATGCAATATAACACAAGCAAAAGTTTTGTTTTTTTTTCATTGAAAAATCCACCTTTTGCTTTCCTTACTGCAAAAACAAGTTTTACATACATTTGATTAAATTATCCAAATTAATTTTAGAAATATTATTCCACACTTGTTGCAAAATTGACCTTAAATGAGTTTTTGATGTTAGACACTCTTTTCTTACCTCACGATCCAGTTGTTCCCAACTCCATTGGGTTGAGATCAGGGGATTGTGGGGGCCATGCCATAATTTTGAGTTCTTCGTGAGCTTCTTTTTTAGTTGTTGCAAATAGTTTGCGCAGTATTGAGATGTGTGTTTTGGGTAGTTATCCTGTTGCATGGTGAACCCGTGACTAATTAGACGCTTTCCGCAAGGCACAGCATGTCTATATAATATCTTATGATTTCCATTATCGTAAATTCCATTTATTTTCACGAGATTACCAACCTGATTAATAGCAAAACAGCCCCACACCATTACTGAACCTCCACCGTGTTTGACTCTAAGCTTTATACACTGTGGATGAAATTTTTCAGTAGCTGTTTGTCGCACATAGATCCATTGCTTTGTTCCAAAAACAATAAATTTGAATTCGTCCATCTGCAATACATTTTGCCAGTTTATTTTGTCTAATTTGAATGTGCTAGAGCCCATTGAAGCCTCTTTTTCATGTTTATTGTTTTTAGAAGAGGTTTTCAAAAAGCTACTCTGCCATTTAAGCCAACAGTTTTCAAGCAACGTCTTACAGTTCTTTCTGAAATAGTTTTATTATGAGCAGCATTCAAGTTAGATATTGTTTCTTGGGCTGTTAATTGTCTATTTTGTTTACATGAGAGTATAATTGACTTGTCTCCAGCCTTTAATGTTTTGCAAGGATGTCTAGTTCTTTTCCTATCTTTATTTGTACCAGTAAATTTAAACTGACAAATAATATCATTCACTGCTCATTGTGGTATTTTCAACAATTTTTGGATATATCTAGTAGAATGACCATCATTTACCAGAGCAACAATTGAAAAACGTGTTTCTAGTGATAAATTACATTTCTTTGACTTTTTATATTATTTTCTAAAATTTTAGTCTAAAAATAATCAAAATGCACTTTTATAAACTAGAAATTAAAAAAATATCAAATTTAATTCAGCTATATAAAATATTTACTAAATTAATGTATAAATCCAATATATTATATTAACTTCAACAAAAATATACTTTGATGATAAAAGAACAGTTGAATTTTATTTACAAATTTTTTACTAAGTATGTTAGAGCATATTTATAATTCAAAAATAAAGAAGACAGATTTTGCATTTCAATATTAAAAACACATTAGCACATCTTAATTGAATTATTTTATGGCTTCTAAAGAATTTTAAAATTTAGCATCAATTATTACAAGTTTATTTAACACATTAGCACATTTTAATTAAATTATTTTATGAATTATAGAGAATTTTAAAATTTAATATCAGTTAATATAGGTAAAAAATTATCAAAACTTTAAGTGACCAGAAACTTTTGCTGGGCATACATTGCATACATATAATATTATAAATATGCATAAATATATTATATTTATACATATATAAATTTGTTATATATATTTCTGTACAAAATTTAAACAATTATAATTTGCTATATATTTTTTATTTTTGAATTTAAAGGTGGCGGTGTAAACTATATTGAATTTGCAAAGCGGCTTTGGGGAGATGTTTACTTCAATGAAAAAACAAGAAAGTTTACAAAAAAAGCACCTTTAACAACTGCTCCGCGATCATTTGTGGAATTTATATTGGAACCAATGTACAAGCTTTTTGCTCAAGTAGTTGGGGATGTTGATTCAACTTTGCCACAAGTTCTTGACGAATTAGGTAGGGTATAATCTTGAGAAATTAGTTAGGGTTTTATAAATTTTTTTATTTCAATATTAATCAAAATATTGTTTACTTTATAACTTATTTAGATAGTTTATAGTTAAAAGTCTGTATTATATTATAATAATTTTTATTGAAATAATTTTCAGGTATTTATCTAACAAAGTCTGAGTTAAACATGAACATTCATCCTCTTTTAAGATTAGTTTGTAAAAAGTTTTTTGGAGAGTTTACAGGTTAGCATATTTTTTTTAACTAAAATGCATGTAGGCCTAACTTATAATTCAAATTAATTTATGAGTTAATAATGATAATTGGTTATATTAATTAAAGAAAAACTGTTTAGGATTTGTTGACATGTGCGTTAAACACATACCTTCACCGCTTGTATCTGCTTTTAACAAGGTAAGCATTTTTATAAAAAAATTGATTATTCAAATTTTTTTTTTTTTTACCTAATTTACTTTATTTATACCTGATGTGAATTATTATATAACATGTTAAGAAGTTAAAAGAGATGTAATGGTATGCTAGATTTAGAAAGTAATGGTGGCATTAGGCTACATAATAATAAATTTTATAATTTTTTAAAGTTTAGTTAGTTTAATAAATTTATTGTTAAATTAATGTAAATGGTTCAAGTTGTATTACAAGTGGAATTTAAAACAAATCATAAGAATAACGTATATTCCAGTTTATTTTTATTGTAAAAAACAAATAAAGGCATTAATTAAATTCTGTTAAAACAATAACTAAGAAAAATTTCCATTAACTTACCATGTTAATATATGTTTCGTATACTGAGTTACAATTAAAAAATATAGTTCTAAACATCTAACTTAAATAGTTGTCTCGTTATTTTATTTAATATTATATTTATACAGAATGCATGTTTGAATAAGCAATATAAAATAAACAAGTAATTAGCAAACAACATTTAAAAAGTTATAAGTATTTTTTTTTATGTTATGAAGAAAATTTATTAATAAGCATTCTATTGTTGAGATGTATATATGTATGTATTATATGTATGTATGTATGTTTGTTTGTATGTTTTCTTGTATGTGTGCATGTATGTATGTATGTATGTATGCATGTGTCTATTATGTATGTATGTATGTATGTATCTATTATGTATGTATGTATCTAGTATGTATGTATGTATCTATTATGTATGTATGTATCTATTATGTATGTATGTTTGTGTGTGTGTGTGTATGTATGTATGTATGTATATATGTATAAAAATTAAAGTTTTTGATATTGGAGTCTCAACCCTTTGTTGCATTCCTTTTAACTAAAAAACAAACGGCAAAATTTTAAGATATTTTTATATCTAGACATTGCCTAATGAATATGATATCAGATTTAAGGGTCAACAAAAATAAAAATTAATGTATTTTATTTTTTTTATACAAAGTTTAAATTATTTTATTCAAATTTAGTGTTATTTATAATTTTAATCAATGTTATTCAGATTATTCACTTGTTTTCACTTGTTGATTGTTCACTTGTTTTCATTAATGCATTTACAATTGTGAGTCTTTTGCATAACTGGAATTTTGACGTCAGTGTTCTTTCATGGTTTTTAAAATATATTGCAATAGAGTCTTATTGCAATCTTTTGCAAGAATTTGTGTAATCTGAAACAAGTTTTACCCCTCCTTTGGCTGTGTCATTCACAACTTTTATAGAATTAATAATTTTATGTGCTTGCTAGTATTCGGGTTACTGTACTCCGTGTGTCTGAGCAATGTTCTTTTATAAATGTCTTATATATTCCAAGCACTTCAAATAGATATTTTGATCTCTTTTTTACAAAGTCATCTGAGCTGATGCTTGTACTTTTACCCATTATTCCTTTACCTTCCAACTTTTTACCTGTAGTTTTTTGGCTAGCTTTTCAAGTGCAATCAATATTTTTTCTTTAGTTTGTTTATAAATTTTTTTCAATATCTTCATATCTTTCACCAACAAGGTTGCAAGCAACCACTATAAGAGTTGGAAGTCATTGGAAGAGAAGAGATAAAGTTTATAAAGTAAGATAACAATTAACAGACGACTTTAAAGATTGCAAATTATATGAATTATATGAACACAAGCCGTAGAAGATTCTAAGCAGGAAATCACTTTAGATACAGAAGCTGGAGTGATACGAATGTCAAGTAATAGATCAATCTGTTTGTCGGCTACATCAGTTATGATGTGATTAGTAGAATCAAGAGACGAGATTGATGAAAAGTTCTTAACAAACAATTCAGCTTTGTTTTTAGGTGAGGTAACAAAATCTGAACCATGCAAAAAAGATGAAATAACAGATTTGCCCTTATTATAGACACTGTTAAAGATTCTCCTGAAGTCTCTGGAGCCTAATTTTTTAGATAAAATACAAGAATTTGTGACCTGAGAATAGTTGGCTTTGGGGTTAGACAAAACCTTTTTACAATTGTTTCTAACAATAGTAAAAACGCATCTGTTATCTGGAGAATTGTTTTGATGATTTATATGGAAGTAATGGTTATGATTGGAAATTACAGCAGCACAATGAGAAGAAAACCATAAAGAAGAGTGAGACTTGACTTGAAATTGTCGATAGGGAATAAAAGATTCCAGGCCAGTCTGAATCCAAGAAGTTACTTAAGAAGCACATTTGTCTGCAGGAAGACAAAAGATTTCGAGGGCTATCATTAGATAGATCAAACCAAGGTAACAGAGAAACCTAAGGATGAATATGGAGAAACTAAACATTGACTAAGATCAGAAACTAATCAAGTAGTGAAGGTAAATGTTTCGGCACTTACTCAGCAAATTTTCCATAGTTCTATGTAGTTATTACAGATTTTATGTAGAATGTATTTATAATGTTAACCGCAAAAAATCTTTGTTAGACCTATTGCAAACAAATGCATTTGTTTGCAATACAAATTCATGTGCAAACAATTTCATGTGTTTCTGAAACAGTTAAAACTAAATTTTTTTAAATATTTTCAAAATCAGTACATATACAGACGAAGTTTCATAGTTCCATTAGTTTGTCTTGAACACTTAATAAGTGTTGATTGAATTTTGAGTAAGATTTTGACTTGTTTTTCTATATATGGAAGTTTTGTTCTATATGGAAATTTTTAATTAATATTTGTTATTTAATTATTACAATTACACGTGGAAGAAAAATCACAAATTGTTGTTTTCAAAAATATGGGTTCGTCCAATTGGCAAATTGCAAAGAAAATCAAAAGGTTTCATCATGCAGTGAATAATTTTATAAACTTAGGTGAAAACTACAACAAAAATCACCCTAAGGATGGAAATAAAAAAATAACCAGAAGGCAACATTCTTTCATTTTGCATTTGGCATCATCTGGTGTACAATCAGCAAGTCAAATAAGGACTAAACTAGAATTACCTGTGAACACAACACATGTCCAAAAAGTAATGTTTTAATAGTAACGTGTCTGCTGTGACTATACAGATAGTTAATATAATTTAAATAGGTTAAATTCTGTTGAATAAATTATTGTGCTTAGGGTTAGAATAAATTTTACAAATAAAATATTCCCTATTACCCTTCCTTGTGGAACTCTAAATAAAACCGCTTACAATCTCTTCACTCAAAAACTCATTTTACCTTGTTAATAAGCATTTTTTAAAGATAGAGATCTTTAAAAAATGCTTCAAACCGCTTTAGTAGCTACCAGTGATGCCATACCCTTTTAATTTTTTAATCAGTCAGCAATGAGGTGCTGAATTAAAAGCCTAGACAAAGTCCGAATAAATAGTATCAAATGTAAATACAAATATAAATAGTATCAATAGCTAAGGCTGTTGAGTTAGTCAACAAGATAGGTCTATAGCTTCTATTCTAAGTCAACGAGATAGCCTATAGCTACTATTGTAATGACTTGGAAAAAATTAGAAATTGAGGCCATCTTCACAGATTTTAAGAAGACATGATTGTATGTTATGTATGTGTATATTATGTGTGTATACACCTTTATATGCAAATTGTGTAAATCCAAATTATTTACTTTATAGGGCAGACAAAAAACTACATAGTTTTGATGCATGATGTAAAAACATGTTTTTGACACATTAACCATGAAATTGTTATATGTTTAATAGTTTTATTGTCTCTTTTTGGAATTATTCATTTTGTCATGATAGGTTGTGTAAAATGAATGCTATATTATTATTTGTGTATAATATTATTGCAGAAATTGAATACAACTAGTAGGAGTTACCAAATTTGTTAAGGAATATGGTTTACTGAAGGTAACAATTATAATAGGAGAAAAGAAATTGTTTTTAAACTTTTTTACTTGAATAAAAAAAAATAATGAATTTTTAGTGATATATGGGATAATCATTTAAACAAAATTGAACAAAAAAGCTGCCACTTTATAGTTATAGATAGACAAAATTGATGAAGAGTTATTAAAATAGATTTATTTCATCTGTGACATTTTCTGTATCATTAAAATGACCAAAAAACATCCTGGTAACAAATCCTGATGTTACTTCCAAATAAATATTCTCAAGTAGCAACTAGAACATTTATTCTAAAAACTAGAACATTTATTTACTTATGTAAAAACATTAAATTAAATAAAAACATTGAAGTAATAATACTTTATTAGCGGCTATTTAAAATGCTACCAATAAATTGCAGTAAAATCAAAAAATAAATTGCTGTAAGGTCAAAAAATAAATTACAGCAAGGTCAAAATATTTATTTAAATATGTTAACATAAAAATGCAGGAAAATAAAAAATACTTGAAAAATTGTTGTAATAAATTTTTTTTATATGTACTGCCTGCCCAACTTTTTCATATTTTCTAGAGCATGAAATTCTTATATATTCTTAATATTCTTAATCACTTGTTTATACAATTTTGAAGTTTTAGCTTTTAGCTTTTAGTTTTCCAGAGATCTACAAATTACAATTTTGAATTTTTTGTGTTTTTTAGATAAAGTACTTATATACTGGACCTTTTGATTCAGAGATTGCTGAAAGTATGATAGACTGTGATTCAGAAGGTCCTCTAATGATTCATACTACAAAGTTGTTTCCTTCTGAAGATGGAACACAGTTTTATGCATTTGGTAGAATTTTTAGTGGAACCCTTCATGCTGGGCAAAATGTCCGAGTTCTTGGCGAAGGATACACTTTAGAAGATGAGGAGGATTCACGTATTAGTGTAGTGGGGCGTCTTTGGATTAGTGAAGCCAGATACAAAGTTGAAGTGAGTCGAGTTCCTGCTGGTAACTGGGTTTTAATTGAAGGTGTAGATGAACCAATAGTAAAAACTTCAACAATCACTCAGGTTAATGGTGTTGAAGAGGTAACTAGTTAAGATTTTAAATTTGTTTTGCAAGTTTTAAATTTAATTTAACTCAGACTTTGCTATAAAAGTTTTTTTTTAGGTGTATATTTTTCGCCCACTAAAGTTCAACACAAACTCTGTTATTAAAATTGCTGTTGAACCTGTAAATCCTTCAGAGCTCCCTAAAATGTTGGATGGTCTAAGAAAAGTAAATAAAAGTTATCCTCTTGTAACAACCAAAGTAGAGGATTCTGGTGAACATATTTTGTTGGGCACAGGTGAATTGTATCTAGATTGTGTTTTGCATGATCTACGAAAGATGTATTCTGAAATAGGTAATGAACATTCAAGTTATTTCCACCAAATATACTATATTGTTACTATAATGCAACATCTCCTTATTTTGTAATACTGATGTTTAAGTTTTAAACAGAATTTTTTTTCTATGTTCTTAAAGAAATTCTTTGTTGTGTTTATCATAGGTATTTAAATTTGGTTCTAATCTTATAAAATCAATACTAAAGTGGTTTGTTGCATTATAGTTACAATATTTAAAAATTAAAATGCAATTGTTTTGTATATGTTTATTTCTAAAGCAATTTGTAAAAAAATATTACAGAAATAAAAGTTGCAGACCCAGTTGTGACTTTCTGTGAAACTGTTGTTGAAACTTCGTCTCTAAAATGTTTTGCCGAATCACCCAACAAAAAGTAAGTTTTTTCCTAAATATTGTTAACTCTTAAAATCAGATTAAATTAAACTTGTTGAGGTTAAAAGAAATTTAAAATATGCAAGTGAGTTGTATTATTTGGTCTATGTAAGTGAGTTGTATTATTTGGTCTATGCAATAATATGCAAGTGAAATGTGTTAATCTGTTTTATATATCATATTGCTATTAGTGTTAAAATTAAAGTAATATTAAGCCAAACTATAAAAAATTAAAAACATATAATTATGGAACCCTTATGTACACATAAAGCAAAGTAATTTGTACATCAAGATCCATTTTTGTATTTTTTTGTATTGTATCCTTTTTTCTATTTTGAAATTTAAGCATCTTCAAAAGTGCATGTCATTAAATATGCTGATGATGCTGTTAATTCATAAAACTTTCAACCATAGAAAAATGTGCAGCAATCATTTGTAACAAACGCCCATGATCAAATCAACCCTTAAAAAGTCTTGAAGACATCTGCCTGGGATTAATCAAAAAAATTTGTCAAATCAAATGATCAGCCTCTTAGAGCATTATTTTTAGTCAGACCTATAGTGCAAAATTTTAAGAATTCACGTAAGATGCAACTTCTGCACTCAAAATCATCTCAATTAATTAAATCTTTTGCAGGAGTGAGGGGGGGGGGAAGAGATAGAGAGGATATAAATATATATATATATATATTATAGAGGAAAAAACCAAATGTATTCTTTTTGGCTCATCTAAATGTTTATCAAAATCTTACCCACTTGAACTTAGTTATCAAGGAAGTTAAATCTACTGAATTATCTAAGTAGTTTCAAGGAAAACAAATTAGAGTTTCAAGTATGGCTGTTTTTGATTATATTTTTGTTTCTGATCATCTAAACTGCAATTTTCTATTATATCCAAATTCCAATAATCATGCGATGCTGAGTATTTCCAAGTTTTTATATTAAAAACAAATTGTTTTCTTAGCCTTAAAATTTAAAATTAATAGAAAAAGTTTTTTAGGTTTTTTTTAGTTCTTGAGTCAAAGCTATTTAAATTAAATGGTGGTAAATGGCGGAAACCAGATTTGTGTTTATCTGACTATTTATTTCTGATCGGCTTCATTACTAAAAGTTTAACTTCAGGTAGGCTCTCCAGTATAGCCTGTAGGCCAAAAAAGGAAAATGCAGTACAAAATGTTTATTAAATAAATGTACTTATTGAATTGAATTGCTATTCTACTGTTGCATCTACTTATTACATTGAACAACTATTCTACTGTTGTATCTACTTATTGCATTGAATAGCTATTCTACTGCTGCATCTATTTATTGCATTGAATACTACTGTTGCATCTACTTACTGCATTGAATAACTATTCTATTGTTGCTAACAAAATCACATTACAAACAATCTAGCAAAATAAAACACAATAGATCAATAAGTCACAATGTTTGAAATAGTTTTAAGTGCTCTTTTCCATTTTACAAAGTTGTTGTTGTACACTTTCACAGAGCAGTTTAAAAGTTGATTTAAAATATAATGATTTGTAAATTAAATATGACATGTTATGGATAGTTTATGCAACTTTGCCAAAAACTAAACATTTTATGAGCTTTCTGCTAAAATTAAACAAAATCAGAATTATTATCAGCAAAATTCATTAAATAAAGAAATAATGTTTTATATCAAGGTTAAATTTACAAGTTTTATATAATTAGTTATGAGTTTATATGTAATAAATTGTAATAAATTAAATAAATAGGTTAAACTTAAATTAAACTGACTAAGTCTGAAGTTATTTATAATAAAGCATGACTAAAAATTTTATAAAATAAAAAAAATGTTTTTTTAACTAACTCACTCTTAACAAGTTTGCAAGCAACCACTATAAGTTTTGAAGTTACTAGTGAACAAAAAATATTGTTAATTAGCAAGGATCGACAGAAGAATTAAAAAGTTTTGCATGAGTCTGGAAAGCATGAAGATGGGAAAGACTGTTTAAGAATAAGGTTGTTTAAGAGTTGTTTAAGTTTAAGTTGTTTTAAAGTTATTAAAGTTGTTTAAGAATAAGTTATTAAATTTAAGATGAGAGAAGACTGACTGGCAATGGTTAGGGAGGTCAGAGTTTTTTAAAATTGGAATGTCATTTTCCAGTAGGTAGGAAAACAGTATTCGGTCTAGCACTTATTAAACATTTTAGAGAGATTTGAAAAGAGTTCTGAAAAACAATTTTGTAAGACAGAAATATCTGGACCACAAGCTTTTGAAGAGTTCAATTTAGAAATGGCTTTAGCAACAGTAGCAGGGGTGATTGAGAAAATAAAAAATACAAAAGAAATGTTATGAGCTTTAGTTTTTGTATTTAAAATTATGATTTAAACATATTAAAAAGTATATAAAGAGAGAGAGAAAAGTATATATATACAGTGCTGACCGAAAAGATCCTACCACGCATTGTTTATCTATGTATACAGTATGTACATTGTAGTGTAGGCACTTTTTTTGGAATTTCACCATCACGCTTTGCATGTGTGATTGGCTAGTTATCAGCCAATCAAAACAGTTGTACCATTGTTATATATACCATCGCATGCGTGGCCGTGTCATATTCTCAGACGAATCGCAGATGAAACAATTTGCTATGCATAAAGTGAATGTTCGACGGCCACTAAACACACGCTACAATGCCTATTATGTTGCTCCAGTGGTAAAACATTGCCCTGCAATTACAATTTGGGGAGTAATTACTGCCAGAGGTTGAGCGGGAATCCATCTCATGCCGCCAGGTGAAACTATCAAAGCTGTTAATTATTTGCAAATAAAAAAGGAAAATGTTCCTATTTGGCTCAAAACTCGCAACTGTGACATCTTTGTGCATGACGGCGCGCCATGTCATCAGGCAAAGATCGTCAAGAGAATTCCATCAATGTTCTTGCTCCGTGGCCTGGCTCATCACCGGATTTAAACCCGATTAAAAATTGCTGGGTTAAATTGAAAGCAGAAGTGGCAAAAGCAAACTCGATGTCGGTGACAACTTTGAAGGAGGCTATACTGAAGGTGTGGTCCTAAAAAATAAAGCCTGATTACTGTGACTCTCTTGTTGCCTCTATGCCTCGAAGAATAGAAGCTGTCCTTAATACCGGAGGAAGACATTCGAGGTGCTAGAAACTCTTTTCTGATGTGAACTACTTGTTGGTTTCTTCAAAAGTGTGACATTGACTTATGTAAATGTTGCTTGTTGCGTTTAATCATATTATCATTAAATTGAAGTGGTATTATGTTTCTGTCTAAAAACAGAATGGTCGGATCTTTTTGGCAAGCACTGTATAGAGAGAGAGGAAAGTTTAACAATATCATAAATGTTAATGATTAAATTGTTTAATGATAATATTTAAAATGTTAATTACTTTAAGCAAATGAGCTAAAACACAAATAAACTTAACTCTAAGAAATGCATCTTTTCTTTAACTTAAAGGAGCTTCACCTTAAGTTGCAAAAAACTATTAAAACCATGGGGGATCCCAAGAGCACCTTAAAGTAGGATAACTCCATTATACCAGATTGCACATCTATGTTTAATATCAAACTAAGTTTGCAGGATATAGAGATACAGTACTTTTTTTTCTTATGTTTATTATTGCTTTTATAATATAAAATTCTGCATAGAATTTTTTTATATTATGGGAAAATCTACTGGCAAATACAAACTGCACACTGGCAGGTTGTGCTTACCGATAGCTACAGGTCTGTCTTTAGTTGTTTATGAATTTTAATCTTAAAAACTTGATGGTTGAATTATTATGAATTATAATAATCTTGTTATGGTTGTCAAGGATATGCCAATAGTAAGTAATGCATTCAGAAACAACAATTTTGGTTGTTTAAAAAAAAAGATATGAAACTCAATTTTTATAGACTTTTTAAAAAGGTTTTGTTTATCGATTTAAAATCTGAAGTTTGTAATTTTCTTTTACATATTGTACATTGGTTTAATGCAAAGCTTTGACATTAACTCTGTTATTAACTTTGTTGATAAAAGGCCAGTTAAATATGTGGTGTAAAAACAAGAAGCTCATGCAAATGCCACTCATTGACCTAGTTGACTAGTGTTTAGTTTGTGTGTTAATCAAACATCAAGCTTGGATGTATTTCTCATTTTGCGTAAGTAGTATTCTGTAGTAGAATGAACACATTCAAAATTACTTTTTGAGCAGCTTGCAATCATTTTGAATTGCTTTCTATAAGCTGCTTTAAACCCTATAAATCTGACTCTAATCCTCTGAATTCCATTTTCATTGATCTGCCAAATCTGACTTTAAAGTTGCTTTTACAAAAGCATTGAAAATAATGCTTTGCTATATCGAGAAAAAAGGATACATTATCATTTTTTCATATATAAGAGTTGTAGTCAAGAAATTTTAATTGGCTTGAAAGACTCATTCGCACCCCACATATACTTAAACTATGGAAACTCCATAAAGCTTCCAGAAACCTAATTTTTTTTAATGATTATTACTTTGTACCTAACCCAATACATATTTACTATTTCAAGAAACCTTTTTTTCTTTCAGAAACAAGCTTACTATGATAGCTGAACCACTTGAAAAAGGATTGGCTGAAGATATCGAATCTGGAAAAGTACAAATATCATGGGATAAGTAAGTAAATAATTTTAAAAAAAAGTTTATAAATTTAATAAAATTTGTATTTAATTCTGTAATAAAATTCTTTTAACTTTTATTCAGGTAAATTATTTGAATTATTATTTTTTATTTATTATTATTTCAAAATGAATTTATTTAGAAAACGTCTTGGCGAATTTTTTCAAACAAAATATGATTGGGATTTGTTGGCAGCACGGTCAATATGGGCTTTTGGACCTGACTCATTCGGCCCTAATATTCTGGTTGATGATACTCTTCCAAGTGAAGTATGTATATAGAACAGATCATCAGTATAGTTTAATGAGGACTTTTTTAATTTGCAAAGAATTTTTTTTTTCTTTTTTTTTACCATCTTTTGCATTACCATTTTTTACCATCATTGGCAAAGAAATTTTATTTTTTCTTTTACCATCTTTTTCTGAATTTATTAGGAAAATTTTTGTTGTTGTAAAATCAATACTAAGTTTAAAATTTTTAAAAGAATAAAATAGCCTTGTAAAAGTCATATTAATTAGTTTAATATATTATTAACACTAATAAATAGTTTAATATATTATTAACACTAATAAATAGTTTAATATATTATTAACACTAATAAATAGTTTAATATATTATTAACACTAATAAATAGTTTAATATATTATTAACACTAATAAATAGTTTAATATATTATTAACACTTATAAATAGAAAAACAGATGAATAGTAATAGTAATTTGTAAAATGCCTCCCTAAAAGAACTTGTTTAAATTTTAATTAATAGTGTATACATTATTGGTTTCTATTTATTACGAAAACCACAGCATTTGCTGACATTAATTGAATAATTAGTTTTTTTAATTTTATTTTTTATTTTTTTATCTAATTTTTATTATTATTGTTATTATTATTATATACAGTTAAATTAATACATGGCGTAGTAATTTATATTTAAAATATGTTATTTATGTTTAAAGGTTTTAAATAAATATGAATAATAACAATTTAAAATTTTATTTTAAATTTTAAGGTAATATTATTTTTAGGTTGATAAACTCTCTTTAAACTCTTGCAAAGATTTCATAGTTCAAGGGTTTCAGTGGGGTACAAGAGAAGGACCTTTATGTGATGAACGTAAGTAAACTTTGAGAAAACATATTTTTAACGTTTAATATATATTTGCATTTTTAGCTGTATTTCTTCTTTATTGTATAAACTTTCATTTCTAAAGTAAGTTCATACAACTATATGCAGCATATCTTATCATTATGTAGCATCTTATAATATTATGTAACATATAACAATATACAGCGTGGAAAATTACAGCTATTCAAAACTAAAAATGTGAATAAAATTGCTATTACGACCTCCCAAAAAAAATTTATGCTTGTCATATTAGACCGGTTAGAAAAAAAAATTAGAGTTTTGAAAAACAAGTTTTTACAAATAATCATGATGTAATTTGGAAAATGCAGTTACTGAATTTTCATAAAATCATTTAAATTTTAAATAAGAGTTAAAAATAGTTTTATTGTTTATGACATGCTACTTTAATTTGCTTCATTGATGAACTTATGATGTAAACTATATCTTTTACATGATGTGTGACAGTGTGATGTAAGCTTTTTTTGTTTTTGTTTTTTGCTTTTGCTTCACCTATTCAAATTACTTAAATTTTACTGGTGGTTAAAAACCTCTTTTTCATGAATGGTTGAAGCTCTTATTTAATTATTGTTTTAATAAAAATATTTAATGTATTATTTTATAATAATATAAAAATTTTAATAATAATATTAATTAATTACCTATATAACTAATGTATTTGCTGTATTTAACTGAGAACTTTTTTTTTTTAATGTACTTAGTCACTATTTATTTATTTATTTAAATCTTTTTATTTATTTTCTCGTAAGTTTTTGCTGCAAATGTAATAAATAAATGCATGATTTATAGATCAATTTAAAATTTTCTATAACAAGATTCTTAAAAATATATATGTTTAGTAAAATCTTGTTTCATGTAACATTAGTAATTTTTGTTGTAGTGTTTCATAAAACAATTGTTTTCTTAGTATTAAATATCAAGTTAGTAAAAAAATCACACACGAGAGTTAATAAAGTTGTTAATAACTAATTTTTACGGTTTTTCAAATGAGCATAGATTAAAAAATATTTTATTTTATTTAAAATCAGAAATATAAAATTATTATTAAAATTTTTGTATGTAACTGAGATGATTTTCTTTACCAACTGTACTTTTTTTTTTCTTTTTCATTTAATCTTTTCATATTTTTTTTTCTGTAGCTTTTTGCTGCCAACGAGAAGCATTGCAATAAATGAATTATTTTTAAATGAAATTTAAATTATTAATTGCGCATTTACTAATTTTTTTCCTTTTTATTATTGAATTGTAATAAAAACATCAAACGTCAACTCGTCTTAATGAAGGCAACCCGTCTTAATGAAGGCAACCCGTCTAATGAAGGCAAATAGAAAGAGACAGACAACATTTTCATTTTTCAATAGTATTCATAAAACAGTTTCTTTTAGTATTAAGTATTCAGTTGAAAATTTTTTAATATTTTATAAAATTTGTTTTTAAATAAATTAGCATTAGCAGGTAATTTGAACATTAGTTATTTGCAAGTTTGAAATTAAAAAATAAATTGATTTTATTTAAAATTATTTGCGTGTTAAGTTTCAATTATGAAGAACTATTACTTAGATAAAAATTTAAACAAAGAAAAAAATGAAAACTTTGACCGTCCAAAAAAAAAACAATTGACCATCAATTCCATGTGTTAGCCGGTCAAATTGACTGCTCGGCTTTGATTTCTTATTTTCCACGCTGTTATGTAACTAAAAATAGTCTTTTATTGTGATCAAAGATTTCAGTGAATCTCTATAAAGCTCTTTAAAAGATTTTTTTTTCTTTATCTAGTATTTATTTTATAATTCTCTACAAAATACTCAAGATTTCTGGTAATAATGAACTAATGTTGCAATATATTTTGCAATAATAAAATAATGGTGTTGCAATTTATTTAAATTGTTACAATGGCAACAGTAAAACTTAAGACTTCATATTTAACATGTTTAGCAATTCGTAATGTAAAATTTAAAATTCTTGATGCTGTTATTGGAAGCGATGTTATTCAAAGATCTGGCGGTCAAATTATTCCAACTTCCAGAAGAGTTGCATACTCAGCATTTTTGCTTGTAAGTGATAATTAATAGTGCATTTACTTGTGTATGAAAAATGATAAAAAATTAAAAGAATTAAAATTGTGACAATTTTTTTCTTTTTGTCTAAGGCTATTCCTCGTTTAATGGAGCCATATATGTTTGTTGAAGTGCAAGCTCCTGCAGATTGCGTTTCCTCAATATACACTGTTCTTGCTAGAAGGAGGTTAGTGAATAATTATTTTATAGTAACCAATTGAAACAGGAAATGAGAAGTGTTGTATTTTACTCTCAGTGTGTGAGCATCCACATTTGTGTGTGTAATAATATATATATAAATTTATTATTACTTGGTGTATCTGAGGTGTAGCAGAGGTTAGGAAGTGACCGGGGCCCTAGCTTCGGCCTTGGCCAAATATGTACAGCTCTTGCAAAAGTTTTTTTTCAAACAGCTCTTTTCTATCAAAAAAAAATTTATTTAAAAAGATAACTAATGGTGCAAGTGTTAAGTGTAAATTTGGACTTGAAAGTCAAGCTCACTGATTGAAATGAATCAATCACGTTATTCATCGAACTGTGATGGATACTTTCTATAAGAAAAAGAAAAAGTGCAGAAAAGAAATATATGATGATGAAATTAGTTTAGAACTTTTTGAATCAGAATCGAAAAATAACTTAAATCAAGTTGAAAATTATGAACTATTTGTTGAAAAATACTAACAAGACCACCAATTTATTCTTAAGCAAAAGCTTAAGCAAAATTACAAATAGGCTATAAATAAATTCGAAAAGGTGTAGATTTATTTAGAAAATCACACACACAAAGTAGCATTTCTTTCAGATAATACACTTAAAAATATCCTGCTGAAAACAGAAATTAATATATAATTAATATAGTTTTTCAGTACATTTTTGTACAATTTGTCAAATATATTGTGAGATCTTTAAATGATTAATATTGAAGATATTTATAAATAAGCAACATAAGTAATAGTAAAATTAAACTATTTTACTATTACTTATGTTGTTATTTAACCCAGACATTTTAGTTACTTCAATGCACCCTACTTTTAATATATATCTTGCAATCTACTTAACATATTTTCAGAGTGATTTTCTCTCTAGTGCTGATATTAATAAAATTAACTTAAGTGTTTTAATAACTGTCATTTGTTTCGGATCAAATTATGCTACTAATTTTATTCTGACAGTTGAACAAAAAGTTTCTGATCTGATACAACTAACAAATTTTGATTGACGGCTAGTTGTAAAAGAATTTGGTACCATGTTTTCCCAAGAACTAAGACTAAATTGTACATCCTAAAAGTTGTATAAAAAAAAATCTACACACATTTAAGAAGGGAAAGCAATTTTTACAGAATTACCATACAAATAAAACTTTTTAGGTGCTTTTTTTTTATGGTGTTAAGAGAAAGTTTTAAGAACAAACACCTGTGATGACACAATCCATAATAATTTATTTCAGGGATTATCTTTTTCCAGATATTTCTGGAATTCCAGAAATATCCGGAAAAAATATTTCAACTTTTAGTTTTTCCGGATATCCAAAACATTTTCAGTACATTTAAGTTTAAATATATATTTTTGTAATATATTTGTTGTTTAAGCTTTTCCACTCATTACTCAAAGAAAAGTTATGAAAAGTGTCAAAAAAAGTTAGAAACAACTTAGCTAAAATCGAAATTAATAAGAAAATAAGAGAAAATAAATTCCGGATATTTTATCGAAACATTTTTCCGAATTTTTAAAATATGGCAAGGATGATCTATGTTATTTTAATACACTTGTTAGTTAGGTGGATTCAATGTGAGGTATGTAATTAGTGGATCTTTATTTAAGTGCTGGAATTACGGAAACAATTTATAAAATATTATCTATATTAAGGTGTTTCATATTTTTATCATTTTTTCATATTATCAATTTTTGAAATAGAACTCGCGAATCGATTTATAAATTAACCATTTATATGAAAATAAGTTTGAGTAAAAAAATATATATATAATTTTTAGGGTCCCGCCAGTTCGATTTTGGGCAAAAATTAATTACATAAAAGGAGCGTGTTGAAAATACTAAGAAATTATTATACAGAATCTTCTGAAATTGGTAAAAAATCCAATTTTCCAAATGATAAAAAATTTCAAAATAATGGAATACAATTCTGTGGCCATTAGACAATATATAGATAGGTGCAAATATGACATTTTGCAGGAGAAGAGTTTGAAAATTTAAATTGTCGCTATAAATCACGTAATAATGAAAATGAATTATTTTTTCATAAAAATAAATTATTTTTTTTAAAACTACAGCAATCATAGTTTGACTAAATGAAAGATCGAACAAAATATAACAAAACTGCATACTTATCTCAAAATGATCAATATTACACTTATCATAAATGGATCAACGACCACATAATTAATCATCCTACTTTTCCAGATTTTTTATTTAAAAGTATAATAATTTCTAATTAATTAAAATGTTATTGAAAAAATATAAATATATATTGGTAATTTATTATAATCTATTATGAAATAGGTCTTCATTTATCACTTTTTAATTAAACAATCTTTTTAAATATAACTATTTGTTGAATAAGTAATTTACATTAATATTAAAGTAATTACATTTTTTTATTTATTTTAGAGGCCATGTTACTCAAGATGCTCCAATTCCTGGTTCACCTTTATACGTTATTAAAGCGTTTATTCCTGCAATAGACTCTTTTGGTTTTGAAACTGATTTACGAACTCATACCCAAGGGCAAGCGTTTTGTTTGTCTGTGTTTCATCATTGGCAGGTATTATTAGTTGTTATTAATGAACCAATATGTTTAAATATTTTTTTAAGTAACTAAATTGTTTTGCAACTGAAATTTTTATATAAAAAAATTCATTGCTTTTTTATTTTTTTTATTTTAGATAGTTCCTGGAGATCCGTTAGATAAAACCATCGTAATTAGACCTTTAGAATCTCAACCAGCAACACATTTAGCAAGAGAATTTATGATTAAAACTAGAAGAAGAAAGGTAAAAGATACTTTGTAGAATATTAAAATACTTTAAATTTTTTATTGAATTTTTATTAGTTTCTGCTACTTGTAACAATGTAACATGCACAATGTGTAGCCAATGTCTTGAAGGAAATATTTAAAACAAATTTAATTCTGACAGCGAAATAATATTTTTGACTTTTTTTTTACTGTATTCTTGCATTTTTTATTTATAAATACCCAGTAGTCTCGGCTTCAGTTTTGAAAACTGATTTTACACCAAAAAACCTTTTGTTTTCATTGTTAAATTTATAAGCAAGTATATATTAAGCTCATCTTGCCCATAAAATTTATTTCAAAAACCAAGTTGAAGATTTTTATAAATTTTTTTCCTAACAAAAGTTTTTGTGTTATCAAATGTATTATGTGATCAAATGATGCTTTTTGTGAATCAACGTTATTTATTTTGATCTAACGTTCTCTGTGTGTTAATGATATTTTTTCTGGTAAAAAAATAGAATAATTATTTCTGATTAAAAGTTATGACCTGTTTAAAATTAACACGAAAAACAAAAATGATAAGTTTACACGTAGTTCCAAATGTATAGTTTTTTGAATTGTTGCATTGTATGTAATAAATCAATAAATTACTTTTAAGCATTATGTTTAAGTATAATATTGTATATATTACGCAATAGTATGTTTTTTTTTCATTCTTTTTTTTTGTTACAGGGTCTAAGTGAAGATGTTAGCATCGATAAATTTTTCGACGATCCTATGTTGCTAGAATTAGCTCGCCAAGATGTCATGTTTAACTACCCTATGTGAAAAACTCAAACACCGTGTATTTTCTCGTGACATATTTGCTCTCATTAACATGAGTTGAAATAAAATAGCTAAACAATCATTGGAAAGAGTATCAAGCTCCATGAAGTTTTCACTTGTAAATCAAAGATAAAAGCTACTAGAGTAACCTTAAAAGATAATTTTCGCTAAACATGTTATGAATAAATGACTGTAAATTTAAAATTAGAGTTTATTCTTTTTAACGCGTGTTTAAATGATTTAAATTGAAAACAACTTAAGTTTGCGTTTAATTATTTATGTTGATTTTACGTTTTCTTTTTTTATGTTGATTTAAACACGTGTGGTGTCTTACTAATTGATATCGATATAAAGAGGATTTTCTTCGTTTGCATCAGTTTTCATTTTACGATTTCTCGTATTTTATTATTTTGCCATATACAATTTTACTTTACCGCTTAACAAAAAAAAGTATGCAATTAACAGTCATGCCATAATTTACAAAAAACATTTCTTGCTAATTTTGTTTATATATATATATATATATATATATATATATATATATATATATATATATATATATATATAAACAAAATTAGCTATAGATATATAGATAGATAGATATATGTGTGTGTAAATTCTTTGTCATCTTATTCCTTATGGATTGTTATTTATTATACTTAATATTCAACAAAAACAAAATATTGGGTAGTATTAATATTTCAAAGAGGGCAATGCCTTTATCACGCTCTCTTAGATCTGTCACTGTAATTATAAGTAAAGGTGCTTGAATACTTCTTTCGTAATCAGCTTGTTTAGTTATGTTGTATTTTTGTTTTAAACAAGAAACTCTCTTTGTATTAACATTCGAGTTTTGTCGTGTTCTTTTAAAAGATCTTGTAAACAGTTTTTATAAAGTAGTAAAATCGGAAAGGAAAAATAAACCATCTGCTGTGCGCGAATAGCAAAAAATAGTGGCAAACAGGTGAAATGTTGAAATACTTGGAAGTCTTGAAAAAAAAATATCGGATTTATATTATGAGTAAAATTTATAGACAAATATTTTTAATTTTTTAATCTTCTGCAACTTAATAAGGTTTATTGTTAAAACATGGTATCTTCTGTTTGGGTTAAAATACGTTGTGAAAGTTAACTTGTGCTGTGAACGTTTTTCTAAACTTTTAACCTAAAATGTCTTTGTCAGTTTTGATTAAAAGTGCAACTCACCTTAGAGGGAGATATGACCGAATTGCTAGAATTACATTTAGGGGTAAGTAATATTTAAGATTTGTCTGATTGACATGTTAGTCCTTTATTAATTGAATAAAAGGAAGGTGATTTTATTTCATAAAAAATCTTGTAAACGGAAACATGGTTAGAGCGAAGTATTTTAAAAAATCAAAAATTTTTTTCTTTAAAGATGATAAAGTAGAAATAGAAGTATTTAATAAAGTAATTAAGCTATTAAATATTGCTAAAGAATATATATACTTGAAGTATATTTAATAAAGTGATTAAGCTATTAAATATTTCTAAAGAATATATATACTTAAAGTATATTTAATAAAGTGATTAAGCTATTAAATATTTCTAAAGAATATATATACTTAATAAAAATATAAAGAATATACTTAAAGTATATTTAATAAAGTAAAAAGAAACTCATAAAGTTACTTATAAGTAAATAAAATAAATAAAAAAACTTTTTAAAAATAGCTTTCTATTCAATCGACTAAAAAGTAGAAAATAACTTTTTTCTGCTTCTGGTACTCGTGGAAATCATGTACTTAGTAATAATCACTTTTGTAAAGCCAATACTGGAAGACATTGAAGGCAATTCATGTACTTATGTAAACAAACAAACTCATCGAAGTAAAGGAATAGAAAGTTTATCGCCTTTTAAGTCAGATGCTTTCAAAAACAAATTCGTTTTAAATGTACATAAAGCTAAAGGCGCCAAACTTTCTATTCCTTTACTTCGATGAGTTTGTTTGTTTACATAAGTACATGAATTGCCTTCAATGTCTTCCAGTATTGGCTTTACAAAAGTGATTATTACTAAGTACATGATTTCCACGAGTACCAGAAGCAGAAAAAAGTTATTTTCTACTTTTTAGTCGATTGAATAGAAAGCTATTTTTAAAAAGTTTTTTTTATTTATTTTATTTTCTACTTTTTAGTCTTGATAAAATTGAATTATTACACTTATTGATTATGATTAATATTCAATATAAATTTATTTTGAATTCTGTATATAAAAATAATTTACAAAAATATTTGGAGCATATTTTTTTTATTAATTTAAATGTTGGTTGGGTCTTCTTCTCGGTTGATGTATTTGTTCTTTTTTGGACGCATTTTTATTTGTCTGAAATTAACAAGTGAAATATTTGTAAAATTTTTAATTAAATTTATATTGATACTTAACACTTTTTGATGCCCTCTCGGTTTCCGATATTTTTTTCGGAGTTCCAGATCTAACCAACGGGGAGGTGGGGCATCGTAAATCTAAAATACTTATTGAATCAAATGTAACAAATATAGCTATTGTTAGTCGGCAAAAGATTATTTGTAAAATTTCAGGGCTGTACGATCAAAAGAATTGCTTCAAAAAGCGCTGTGAAGTTTTAGCCTCCACAAAAAAAAAAAAAAAATCAAAAAATGCGGACTCGTCAGTGAGTGAATAGAAAGCTATAAAAATATCACTATAGATACGAAATATTCATAGTCAAATAATATGTACATAGTTACTATAAATATTAAATTATTTAACTTGTTCATTCATTTATAGTTGCTTAAAAAGTTTTTTTTCAAAAACCTTGTTTAACTTCACCATAAACATAATGACCTAAATAAGTTCGACTTACTTTTAGTCTCTGGTGCAAGAAAAGTTTGCTCATACGTTTTTTAAAAATTTTTTCTAACAAAAGTTCTTATTTGTAATGAAAGTAATGAAAGTAAGTTCTTATTTGGGGTGAATCTTCTTCGTGGAAAAAAATATTTTTTTTGTTTAAAAAGAACTCTTTTAAACATTATTATAAGTATTTGATTGTTTTATAACTAATAGTTAATTTATTTTAATCTAAATATACATAATTACTAGTGAAACTGGACCCTTACTATTGACAACTTCTGTTGTCAACAACAAGGGCCTAATTTCCTTATCACTACTTCATGAAACATATGCATAGTTTATATTGCAGATGATAAGCGAGTAATAAAATTGAATTGATGGATGTCTATTTACAAAACTTTTTGCTTTGTAGGTTATTCCAAAATTTTAAAAATTGATGCCCAAAGTTTCGAAATAACTTTAAAACGTGAAATCTCCATAAATAAACACATTACATTGTTTAACATTTAACTAAAACATTTTGAAACTTTAATTACATGTTTATGTCGTGAACAAGTGTCATGATATATTTACTATTACTAGACAAAAAAATTGCATAAACACCAACATTAAATTTGAGGCTTTATGAAGAGTTCATTAACATAAATGAGAGAATGATAGAAAAGGTTTAACATTTATCAAATGCATTTAAGAGTGATTGTTATCTAATAGGGATTTTTGTTGATATAACTAAAACTTATTATGGTTTGTAGAACGCTTGACTAAAAAGAACCAATTTAGATTTTTGGGGTACTTCAAGGTTCTATTTTAGAATTATTCTTTTAGGATTTTGCCTTACATAAATGACTTATATTTAACATAAAAACACTAAACACTATTTTATTTGCAGATGACTCTAATCTATTTTATTCTCAAAAATTAACGTTTTTTTTTACATATGTTTAACTAATAACTAGATGAAATAAAGAGGTTATTTAAAAGTAACAGACTTTCATTGATTCTAGAAAAAAAACCAAGTTTATCTTATTTAATAATTCTAGTCAAGCCAATGATACCCCTCTTAAATTTCCCAATAAAATAATAATTAAAAGGAAATTAATTGGAATTTTATTAAAAGTAATTTTAGATTAAAAAATATTTTTAAATTTTCATATTGAGTTGAACAAAACCTTTTTTTAGTAATGCATAATTTTTATTCTTCCTTTAGGTAACATTGCCTGCAGAAATACTAATTACACTAAACAACAACAATAACAAAAAAATTATAGTAAACAAAAACTTGCTATGTACAAACATAAATGCTTATAGTAAAGCTAAGCTTATCGCCAGTAGCATTTCAAACTTACTTTTATGAAGTTTTTCATAAATATCCAACCAAATTTTCAGAGAATAACTTTGTTGCCAACAATCCCAAGACATGTTCTGACCAAATTCAATATTCTAGACCTTTTTTTCATATTTTAATTAAACAATAAAACTTTGTTGTTTGTCTGCCAGTGTTGTTAGTCCTTGGACTTGACCTTAGCCTTGACCTCGGCCTTGCCTTAAGGCAAAAAATTAAGGCCTTGGTCTTGGCCTTGAAACTGTTGACCTTGGCCTTGGTCTTGACCTTGAAAATTTTGGCCTTGGCCTTGATTGTTTTGGCCTTGGCCTTCACAAAAACATACATAAGATTAAAGAAATAAAAATTTTTATTCTTTATTTTTATGTAGTATTTATTTAATTCTTTATTTTTATGTATTATTGTTTTCGCCTTTCATATATATCTACAAGTATATTTTCTTATTGACTTCGTTGAATTCTGCGCATAACCTTGGTTTATTTTAACAACATGTGGTTTTGTTATCACAGCAATTGTTACCTACAGTTTTGTTAATAATTGGCCTTAATGTAAGGCAAAAGTTTAAGTCTTTGGTCTTGAAAATGTTTGCGTAGGCCTTGGCCTTGAAACTCTTATTTTTGGCCTTGAATTCAAAACTCTTGGTCTTGTAATTTTTGGCCTTGGTCTTGGCATTGGCCTTGTAACATGTGGCCTTGGCCTTGCTACTTTTGGCCTTGTTAACAACTCTGTAGTCTGCACATTGGAGAATTATAGGGCTGAATCGAGACGGAATTTACTTTACATCGACTTCAGTATATTGAAAATATATATCTTCGAAAAAAATATTTGAAAAAATAACATACATATTAGTTTTTCAAATACCTTTTTTGAAGATTGTTCAAACGGTTTAAGGTAAATAATTATAATTTAAATTAATTAAAGTTTAAGGTAAATAATTATTTAAATAATTATCATTACATGTATTTAACATTTTTTTTTAATTTTACTTGTTTATATTGAAAGACAGTCAATAAATACTTCATTAGTTATAAAAATAAATGAAACTCAATTTTTCTTATGGATTTTTAACTTTTATAGTTATCTCTCTTTTGTTGCATGTAAGTTTATATTTTATTTTTTAAATTATTTAACAAAGAAATTATTTGCTGAAGCATTTTATTTTGTGTTAATTAGCAACTTTATTTATTAAGCATTTAATTTTTTCAAACGTTTAAAAAACCACAAATGTAACGGGGCTCGGTGATAAAACAGTTTGTTTTTATCTTGCTCCCGCCAGGTTTTGTATTACTGTAGTTTCTTTTTTGTAATTTTAAAAAACGTGAAATAAATTAATAATAATAAAAAAAACTTATATGAAAAATTTTCGTGACCACAATTTATAATGTCATCTGGACAAAGACGTTTCGATGTTTGGAAGCATTTTTTATTGGAACGTAAAGCGAAATCATTATACAAGTGCAAACATTGTTCCATTGAACTTAAATTCCATTCATCGACTTGAAGTTTCTTATATATATTATTTAGAACACAAACATTTTTCAGAAACGACAAAAAAAATATACAGCCATATATTGCTTCCTACTGCTATAAATGTTTGGAGTTAGCTCTATGTCTGGAAGTTAGCTATCTTGAAGACCAAAAAATGCTGGATCAGCCCCTGACTTCAGGTGGAACTCGGTGTGTCTTAATGTACATTGTTCAGATAAATTTTATTATGGTCTCTGATTGATTAGATTAAATGGTTCAATGCATTCAGAAAGAGCAGTTGGTATTGTTGATAATTATTAATGTTATAAAAGCTGTTCATAAACTATGCTTTTTTAAGATCATATCTGATGAAAAAAGAGAAATAAAGTCATAAGAAATCATATTTACTTTTCTTAGCAACTATCATTTAAACTATGATTTAAATTTTAAATTAATAGCTAATCGAATAATTTGAAATACTGATTTATCTACCAGTGGTAGAAAAGTTAGTTAGAATTAGGGGTGGTAAATTCTACCACCTCTAACTCTAACTTGATGCTTTGAAATTGCGGTAATAAAGCAACTACTCCTTTAAAATGTTTTATGATTACGGCTTTTGTAATTTGTTTTTATTAATCTTTTAATATTGCTTTTGTAATCAGTAATTTTTTAGCGGAATAGTTAAATAGTATATATTGTAAAACTAAGCTTTTTTCGACCATTATAAGTCTCGTCAAACCATAAAAAACGCAACTTTCCCTTATTTCCTAGAATTGCCGGATTATTAAAAATTGCTTTTTAAATGCGCAATGGGAATAATGTGGAAAAATGGGTATATAATGTAAAAGAAAATTAGCCCCGAAAATCAACGTATAATTAAATAAAAGTTATACTCACTTATAATTTGTATTTCATTGCATTGATATTAAAAGTTAAAATTGCCATGCTAATTGTTTTTATGCCAAGCTAATTGTCTTCTTTTAAATACTATGTCTAATTGTTTCTTTTAAATACTATGTTAACGTTCATTAAAAGTTACAACAATTTTGTTTAAAGTTTAAACAATTTATTAAAATTGTTTAACTATCTAAGAAAATTTATTTGAAATATAAAAATAGTATTAAAAAAAAAAAAAAATTGAATATAAAAAACTTGTATTTTTTAAATAAATACAAATAAGTTTTAAAATAAATAATTTTGTATACATTTTTATCATTTCTAGTTTTTTATCATTTCTAGTTTGTTTTAAAGCTTTCTTTTCTGAATGAAATCAAAACTGAGTTAAATGTTGTCAGTTTTTTCTTCTTGTTATGATTCCCAGATGATAGAAGTGTAAACTGATGGGATAAATGGAGTTTTTTAAAAACAGCAGATTCTAAAACGATTTTAAATACTGTGTTAAAATTTAATTTGGTGTGGCGCAAATTCACTTAAAGCAGTTCTCTTCTTCCTGCTGCTATATAGTATATAATATACTTTTATCAACATTCATTTTGAGTTTTCCTTTAATTTTTTTAACAGTTTTTTTAACTTTATTACAATCATTATTTTGTTGCGTCTTTATTAGGTTTCCAGCTCCCCTTTTTTATCTAGTATTTTACAGCATATTCTCATATGGCTATTGGCTGATTTTTATGTCTTAAGATCCCTTAATTTATTTTATCAAATTTTTATGTGATTAAAATCTATTTTTATTTAATATTGATGAGAGAAAACAAAGTTGTAGTAGAATTATTAAAATATGCAGTGAAAAAAAAACATTTGAAATAATAATGGTACTGTAACAAATAATCAAAATGAGAACTTTATAAACGAAAGTAGCCCAATGCCAGTAATAGCAGATAAACTAATGAGTCACGTATTAGATATAAACAACATTTTTATTGATTTCAAAGATATTCTGAATTATCTTGAAATGCTAAGTACATAATAAGGTATAGCATTACCACTTACTTTAATCTTTAAATCATCTAATTATGTACTTAGCAAATGTGACACCAATTTTCAAAAAAGGGATGTAAGATAAATGCATTGAAATACAGACCTGTACCAATAGCATCAATAGCACGCAAAGTATTTAAAGAAAATATAAGAAATGAAATGAAAAAATTTTATTTCTTATAACTCCACCATTGAAAATTAGAAACACTAAAAATATATGCAGGCGACACCAAAATCCTATCAGCAGTATATATAATTAAGGGGGCCTAATTAATTCAAAGGGATTTAAATATTATAAAAGATTATTCAGAAAAAGTTTAATCAAACTGAATGAAACAAAAGGATAAAATATTTTTTTTACTACTCTTAACTAGACATTCATTGATAAATTTTAAGTTTCATAGTATAATCTCTCAGCAATCAAAAATTATGGCTATATAAAATTTGTAACCCCTTTAAATTGAGGGGCTTAAAACTTTGTAAGGTCATCATTTTTGAACGCTGATAGATTATACTATAAAACTTTTAATTTATTGATGAATATAAGCCTAGTTAAGAATAGTTAAAAAATTTTTTTGTCAACTCCTTGCTCTCATGTTTGGGCCAGGGAGGATGATTTGCAAAAAACTGTGATAATTGTTCCCAGGCTCCAACTATCACAGTTTTTTGCAAATTATCCTTATTTGACATATATATATATATATATATATATATATATATATATATATATATATATATATATATATATATATATATATATATATACACACACACACATGCCTTTGTATTTATATATATATATATATATATATATATATATATATATATATATATATATATATATATATATATATATATGCATATATACTTTTATGTAGATGTATGTATTTGTAAAAAACTTTTTTTTTTAGATATTACATATCAAACACAAGTTTATGAAGATTGTTCAGATGCTGATTGGGATGAAGTAAATTTCAAGTTTTTATAAACCTAAAAGTATTTAGACAATTGTTATAGCGCAATTCCAAATTTTTTAAAAATAGTTTGAATTAGTTTTGATGCTAAAATTATTTTTTTATTGTTCTTGAAGGGAATTTAAAAATTTTCCTATTATTTTAACTTATAACTATAAAAATAAGATGGATTTGAATTGTTTATTTTGCCTAGCAATTACGGAAATTTGAACTTTGCTGCCAAAACAATTAACAGACTTAAAAAACATGATTATTATTAAATGTTTCTTGATAATTTTTAGAAAGTTATTTTAATATCTTTTAATTCAAAATTTGTGGTTTATAGTGCTAAGTTTTCAGAATGAACCAGAAAGAAATCAAAAATCTAAGGAAAAAAAAAAAAAGGAAAAAAAAAGGAAAATTATTTATAAATTTCAATTTTTTAAATTTAATACTAAAAGTTTAATATATATTATACTTTATAACTATATATATATATATATAGTAAAAATATTTAAGACTCAATTTTTGCAACATTTGATGATGATGCTTGTATAATATTGTATAATTAATAATGTTAAGTAAAGTAAAATTGAAATTTTATCTTTAGGAATTTGACTGGCAACTTGAGTGTTCTCTCTCACCAAGTGAATTTATTGAAATTAGTGTGCTTAATCACAACAAAATATTCAGTAATAGGTAACTTATATAAAGTTATAGTATAAAAAAACTTATATATTTATATATATATATATATATATATATATATATATATATATATATATATATATATACATACATATATATATATATATATATATATATATATATATATATATATATATATATATATATAATATATATACACACACATTACGTATATATATATATATATATATATATATATATATATATATATATATATATATATATATATATATATATATATATATATATACATTACATATATATACATTATGTATATATATATATATATATATATATATATATATATATATATATACATTACATATATATACATTATGTATATATATATATATATACATATATATATATATATATATATATATATATATATATATATATATATATATATATATATATATATATATATATATATATATATATATATATATATATATATATGTATACATTATAATATTTAATATTTGGTAACTTTTTTTGCTAATTTTTTTTCACAGTTTTTTTAGAAAAAGAATTTAAAAATGATGAATAATAAAAACAAATTTTTTGTTAAAAGTTTGCATGTTTCCTTGCATGTTCTCCTATTTAGTCTCCCAATTACTATTTTTCTCCTTGCATATTCTCCATATTTAGTCTCCCAATTTATGTATGTACTGAAGCCCCTAGCAGCTTCTTATTTCAGTATGACACAATCCTCAATAGCATATCCTCAATAGCATATCCTTGGATACTCTGGCGTTCTGCAAAAATCAGTCTTGGGTCCAATTTTATTTGTCATTTTCTTCAATAATCTGCTGGATGTAATAAGCAAAGAAAACAGTTGTAAGATTTACACTGATGAAACTAAAATCCTAAGCATTGTCAATTCACTTGCTGCTCAACTTTAACTCCAATCACATATTAGTTAAATTGTTCATTGGACTAAATCTTGGCTCATGGAGCTAAACGCAAAGAAACGCAAAGTCATGCACTTTGGCCAAAAATAACTAACTCTATTCAAGTACTCAATGGAGGAATTAGGCCCTTGTTTAATAACGACTCAAACTACATTGGAAGCAACCACCTTTGAGCGTGACTTGGGAATTCAAATTACCAATGATCTTAAAGTAGAAACCCAATCCATCATTGCCTCATGTTAAGCAAATCAAATGCTAGGCATCTTAAAACACACTTTCAAATCTTGTGGTGCTTCTTTATGGAAACAACTCTACTCCACCTACATCCGTTTCCAAGCTGGAATTGCAAACTCAAGTTTGCAATTCCAGCTTGGAACCCTCACTTGGTAAAGCATGAACAAACTATTGAATTAATACAGTGCAGAGCCACAAAATACCAGACAAACTGATAAAGTCCAGATGTTTACAGCTTTGCCTATTTTCTCTAGTTTAACATCTTAAACGAGGTGACCTCATCAAAAAATATGAAATTATTAATAATATTGACAGTCAACTGGCACTTTCCCCTCATCACAATTCCACTAAGAGCAAATCACAGAGAAAGACTTTACCTTGAAAAGTACAGCAACAATTTAGCTCGTTTCCACTTTTTTAACAATAATATTGCCAATACATGGAACATGTTACAAGATAAAGTAATCGGTTCTCCAACTTTCAACAGTTTTAAAGCGAGCCTTGATAAGCTCTAATGTTACTACAGCTTGCAGCTTTCCTTAGCGAAAATTGCTATAAGAGCTTCACAAAAACTAACTGTAATCTGATAATCTATGATTTGTATTTTGTCAATTATTTTTACTTTTGCTGTAACTAGTATGTATATATATATACATATACATATATATATATATATATATATATATATATATATATATATATATATATATATATATATATATATATATATATATATATCACATTGACCTGTTGCCACATTTAAAAAACAAATAGGCAATCTCAAATAAATAACATACTATAAATTTAACAAATATAAAAATTTAATTTTTAAAAGCATCTTCATGATGCTTCTAAAAATTATATTCTTCACATTAAGTATTTATATGAAAGGTATAATTCTGTTGCTAAACATAACCCTGCTTTACTTTCCTGCAGTAAATTTAAAGTTGTTAAAAAAATGTTAATTTGGTTTAAATTGATATTCTTTCAAATGGTTTAAACCATTTGAAAATTTTGTCATAGCTCTAATGACACATTAAACATGTCATAGTTTTAATAACACACACACACTCACACACACACACACACACACACACACACACACACATATATATATATATATATATATATATATATATATATGTATATATATATATATATATATATATATATATATATATATATATATATATATATATATATATATATATATATATATATATATATATATATATATATATATATATATATGTAGACACATTAAATAGAAGCATTTACCTTTAAAAATTTCTGTCTTTTAAGATTTGAATTGATTTAGTTTACTTTATTTTCTTTTCAGAGTGGTTGGTGTGTTTCGTATGGTATTGCAACGACTTATTAATGAACCACATTTAGATATAACTGATAATTTATTGGATGGAAATAATACTGTTCTCAAGGTTATTTTACTTTAAAAGTTGTGAAAGATTTTAAAAACAATAATGAAAGTTATTATATAGATTTTTTTTTATTTAATATATATTTTTATTATATAATATGTATATATATATATATATATATATATATATATATATATATATATATATATATATATATATATATATATATATATATATACATATATATATATATATATATATATATATATATAAAAATTAGTAAAGAACACTTATCTAACTTTTTTCTTCTACTTGAAGTTTCACCTTTGCTGGATCATCAGGAAGAGTTACTAAATCTCAAAAAAAATTCAAATTGTAGAAAAAAATATTTTACAGGAAGTTATAAATTATTATAAAAAAATTTTAATTACTATATTTTTGGTTAACTGGATTTTTATTAATTAACGCGTAGTTGTGGCCTTTTATAATTCTTTCTAAATTTTTTGTACAACTATAACTTACTTTAATGGTATTTCAGTTAAAAATCTTATGTAATTTATTAGAGGGAGGAAAATGTTTGTCTACTAATTTTAGAAAAATTTTACCTATATTTGTTGAAACATTTTTGCTGTACGGGGGTTGAACCAAATTAGGTTTCTATTTCTATTACGCTTTTTTGCAATTTTCTTTTCAAATTTTAGCTCGAAATGTTGAAAGCCACTTTTTTTAAGGGCATCTTCATAAACACGTTTAGAGGAGTTTAAAATATTTTCATTAGAAGAGTTTTGTTAGAGCCTATTGTTAATTGAAATTGGAATTTGTTTTTTAGAATTTGAGGGGGATGGTTCGAATTCACATTAATATACAATAATTTGTCATTAGGCTTTTTGTAGGGCTTATAGGAACTTTCTGAGAGGTTAAATGTGACATCAAGAAAATTCATCTTTAAATTTATGTTTATTTCAATTTGGAAGCCAATGTTTTTAAAAACTTTAATAATATCTTTTCTAATTTTATCAAGTTGTGGCCCTAATTTTTTATGCATTATTATTAAACTGTTGTCGTGATAAAGACCTAATTGATTAATTTGGATTATTTTAGCTAGGGTATTTAAAATATATAAACCTACAAATTCACAAATTTGGAAACGTGGAAGAAAAAAACCACGCACGAATGCTTTGATGTAACAATGGGAAGTTACGACGGAGCAGAAATTTTTCTAAAAATAGTAGACAAACATTTTTCTCCCTCTAATAAATTACATAAGATTTTTAACTGAAATACCATTAAAGTAAGGTATAGTTGTACAAAAAATTTAGAAAGAATTATAAAAGGCCACAACTTTGCATTTATAATTAAAAATGAACATATAAAAGAAAAAAACACTGATTATTGTAATTGTAAACTAAAAATAGATTGCCCTCTAAATGGAAAACGCCTTTCGAAAAATGTAATTTACAAGTGCATTGTTTCCTCACAAAATAACCCAGATAAACAATATATTGGCTTAACCAAGGTGGAATGGAAAAAACGTTATGCCAACCACAAACAATCGTTTAAACACAAAAAATATTCAAAAGAACATAATTTACATATATATATACATATATATATATATATATATATATATATATATATATATATATATATATATATATATATATATATATATATATATATATATATATATATCTACTATAGCGTATTTCTATAAGCATTTGCTCACTTTTTTTGCTTATCTTAATCCATACAGCTTTTTTAGAAAAAGAAGAAAAAAACAAAGAATAATGAATGAAAAGATTGCTGCTCCATGCTAGATCTTTAGCCAATGTAGCAGCACTCTGCTGAGAGTCAGGCTATTTGTCAGTTGATGTATTTTCTGAAGCCCCCAACAGCTGGCTATTTTAGTATGACCTCAGACTGCTTACCTAAATCAACAGTATAAGATATATATATATATAAATATATGTATATATATATATATATATATATATATATATATATATATATATATATATATATATATATATATATATATATTATATAAAACTTGTTAAAAAAACAAAATGAGTTGATTTCAAAATGCAGACACAAGAATAAATTCTTGTGTCTGCATTTTGAAACCGGTGATTAGCTAATATTTTATTTTTTCGTTGCCATCAAGTATGTCTTAGCGACGTTAAGATCCCACTACACAGTATTTTGTAATTTTAGCGGTTTTTTTTGTTTTTGAATTTTTATTCAATGGCTGATGATTGCCGTTTAGGCATGAAACTTAAAGTACCATAGAAAAAGTTGTTTTTTCTTCGTTAATATATATGTATATTGCTCTATTTGAAGTATCTTTTTAATATTCACTCTTTTACGACTGAGTTTTGTTTTATTATTATAATACAAAACAGCCTTAAATATCAATATATATATATATATATATATATATATATATATATATATATATATATATATATATACCATAAAATCTCCTAAGCTTCTTCACTTAAGCTTTGAACATTTATTTATCATGCATGAATAAAAAATTTTCAGTTTTTTTTCCTGAAACATACAGAAAGTTATAGTGATAATTGATATTGTAAAAATAAAAAAAATGAAAAATAAAAATATATAAATATTTAGTTTAAAATGAAAACATATACTTTGACTGAACTTTCAATACCATCTCATAAGTTTGGCTGCTATATAAATACTAATAATGTATCATAAACTTATTGTCACAAATAATGAAAACTAATTTTTAAATGTTGTTTTATTGTAAAATTATGATACAAATTCAGGTAATACCAGTAACTAAGGAGGGCATCCCTATGGGCTCAAAAAAAAGTCTTTTGGGGCACCAAAGAAAACAAAAAAGGTACATAAAAAAAAGATCTTTTTTTAAAAATAAGTAGTAGTATTTTTAATTTTTATTGTAGTCAACTAATTTATTACTTTGGCCATTATCACATTTGCTATCATAGTTTATCATATTTGCTACGCCACTGGTTAGTAAAATTGAAAATATATTTTACAATTAATTTAAAACACTATATTGATTTAAATGAGCTTTGTATGTTTATTGGCAATACTTGCATGAATCGTTGACCATAGTAGAACAGCAAGATCCACACAACCAATCACCACAGGATTCGCAACGCATCCATAATTGTCTTTGAGCTGTAATTTTATCTCAAAAAAAATCTCACATGCTTGATATTTTTTAGAACTCAAAAAATTGTCAGTTAATTTTAAAATTATGAACAAATTTTTTATTCAAATATAATACCATGGTGTGTATCCATTATAAAAATGTCAAAATTTACTGGTAAATTTACAGGTAAAGTTACCGGTAAATTTTACATTCGCAACACTTATCAACATTTTACAATATTACTGCTAATTGTCTCCTTCGTTGTTTATCTGTTAATGACTGAAGTTAGAGTATTTCGAAATTTTTAATTTTTATCAAAAAAGTAGCTGATTTTCAAAACTTAATAATTTTTTTCTTGTAAATATAATTAATTTGGTGATTCTTAATAATACTAAGATTAAATATAATCATTTATTTTTTTAATTTGTTTATTTTAGATTTTAATAGTATGTATTTTTTCAAATTGTTGTTTTGCCAAAGTATTATTTTAGCAGGTTGCATGTAAACATTAATTTTTTTATAGGTTCATATTTACGAACTAATTACAAATATTATTTGAGAAAAAAAATTTGTAAAATTTGAGTTTTGCATACTTTTTGTATATTTTTTCTTAAATGACCAAAGTTACAAGGTGACCAAACTTCAGTGATTTTACGGTATATATATATATATATATATATATATATATATATATATATATATATATATATATATATATATATATATAAATCAGCAGTATAAGATATGTATATATATATATATATATATGTATCTATATATATTTATATATATATATATATATATATATATATATATGTATATATATATATATATATATATATATATATATATATATATATATATATATATATATATATATATATATATATATATATATATATATATATATTAGAGTGGTGTTTAAAGCAACATTTTTTATCAAGATCTGGTCTGACACCCTAAAAATGTTCTACATAATAACACCAAGTTTCTAATATTTACTTTAAAAATTTTTTTTAGGAGTAGCTGAAGACCTTTAAACATCAGAGAAGTCCCTAATAATACCAAAAACAATATAAAAATTATAATCATGTTTTATAAAATAAAAATAATAATCATATCACAAAATACAATATACAAAATAAAAATAATAATCATATTTTATAAAAACATCATCAAAAAAATATTTACAGTGAATAAATTAAAATTTGAAAAACCATAGTTTTTTTTTAATTTTTATTAAATATTTTATAAAGTTTAGCTTCTTTTAAAACCCAGGTTGACATACTGCGTAAAAATAAATTTATTTGTCGAGATATTGAGACATCACTTGAAAAGTCGAGATATTGAGACATCACTTGAAAAGCCAAAAATTGCTTTTACTCTTTCATAATGTTATTTACAAATAAGAAAATAACATAGCATTTTTTTTAGGCACAAATTTCATTAGAGCTCACTTATAACCCACCTATAGGAAGTGCAATTGATTCAGTTTTTGGTTCTTACCAAAGTAAAAGTTTATACAGTGATAACCATGACGAAATAGATACAGGTATATGTTCTAAAAGGAAAGGTTCACAGTTAAGTTTACCAACATTCAAGGAAAATGGAGCTGTTAATGATTCTTCACTTAGTCTTCATACCAACAATAAAAAAAAAAAGTTGAACAGGTAGTTTAAATTATTATTATTTTTTATAAAAAAAAAATTTTTTAACTTTTATTTATGTCATTTATATGTGATAGTGTTGTAGTGGTAGAGTGTTTGTTTTGTTAGCAAGAAGTCCCAAGTTTGATCCCCACCATATCCTTAGTAGTACTGCACCATACTTGTTTTTCTTGGCAGCAGTCTTTTTCATCAAGGCTCATGTTTAATAATTAAAGGGCTGAGAGAGAGTAACAATTAAAAAAAAGTAATAACCTTAATTTTAGTGGCCCTTTTGGCCTTGGTGAGGTAAATAGAGTTAAAAAATATAATTAATTTATAGTTTATGTTATATTCTTTCCTCAAAAATATTTTTTCGAAAGAAATATATAAATAAAAAAGCCGTTAATAAAAAGTAATTATTATTATTTTTATTTAGATCGAAATCTGAAAGTCAATTTAGTTCCAATCTTTCTGCACAAAAGACTCTAGATGGCTTAGGAGTTGTTGTTGGTCCATTTGGTCAGATGCTTCAATCTAAAGAACCTATGATTATGCAGGAGTCTATGATTAGTCTTAATACAACTCTTGGTTTAAAGGATGGGATGCTGTTAGTAATGCCATATATTGAGTTTTATTTAATACTTTTGAAATGTAAAAATAGTCTGATTTAAATATTATTTTTAGTCATCAACATCCAAAGGTACGATTGGAGACATATGAGTCAGTTAAAGAAATAGACTACCAAGTTCAGTTACGCATTATTGAAGCTCGCCAACTTTCTGGTATGCAACTTGATCCAGTTTGTACCATTACTATTGGAAATCAAAAGAAACACACAGCCGTTAAAGAACAAACAAACACACCATTTTGGGATGAGTTTTTTGTATTTGATTTTAAAATGCCAGCACAGGTCTTATTTGATAAGATAATAAACTTCCAAGTTTTTTCTGGTCGTAATCTTGTCAGTCAAGGTGTGCTTATTGGAAGTTTTAAGGTATTTATCTGAGTTTAAACTATTTTTTTTTTTTTTGTTTTTTTTTTGTTTACAACTTTTTTCTTTGATAACACATCATGCACAAAATGATGTTGTCAACATTCAAAAGACTGTTGTTTAACAAAATGATGTCATCAAGGTTATTGTTAATCAATACACTTATGAAGTTATCCAAAAATTCAAAATCACCATGATACCTTCCTTATTTATTATGACATTCGACATGGCTTGTCGATATTGTGTCTAGTCAAATGACAACATTATTTGACATGGCTTGTCAATATTGTGTCAAATGATGTCCTATTGAATAGAGTAGGTATCATTGTGATTTTGCTTTTAAAATAAATTAAAATATATTGTTACTATACCTATTATTTAAAAAAGCAAAAGTTTTTATTCTTATATAATTCTATTACTATAATTTATTTGATTAACCTCAAGCAAATATTTAAAACCTATGTTTAAAAATAAAAGTTTATATTATTTTTCAAAAAGTATTTATATTATTCTTCAAAAGCTTTTATTTATTGTATTCTTTGTTTATGACTTTGTTTGATACTTTGAATAACACGCTTGATTGATACTTTGAATAACAAATTTTTTGTTTTTATTTTTGTCATTTTCTTTTGTTAGCTTGATATTGGAACTGTCTATTCACAACAAGATCACCGCTTTGTTCGTCAATGGGCTGTATTAACAGATCCTGAAGAAACTTTGGGTGCATCTGGGGCTGGTATTAAAGTAAAAATTTTTTCATTAGTTTTTTCACATTTTTTTAAAAAGCTTTATTTTATTAAAGTGTACAAGTTTAAAGATTTCTTTTGTGATAAAACATTGAGGATTATAAAAAAGTGTTAAAGAATATGAGAAAGTGTGATGAGATAAGTTGTTGTGAAGTTGTTTTTAAGTTGTTATGAAACTGTTGTGAAGTTGTTGTGAAGTAAGGTAAATTATTTTAAGAACAAATCTATTGTTTTCGAAATCAAATATTTTCAAAATAAAGTCATTGTTATAACTCAGCATGAAAATGTAAAATATGTTTTTAATGCCTAATTTGCTTAATTTTTTCATCTGTTGTGTTAAGTAAAGTTATCTTATTTGTTTTATTGTTATAAACATTTGTATTCCAAATATAGATTGTACATCTGTATATCAAATATAGATTGTACATCGTTATATCAAATATAGGTTGTACATCTATATATCAAATATAGATTGTACATCTGTATATCAAATATAGATTGTACATCTTTATATCAAATATAGGTTGTACATCTATAAATCAAGTATAGGTTGTACATCTACATATCAAATATAGGTTGTACATCTATAAATCAAGTATAGATTGTACATCTAAATATCAAATATAGATTGCACATCTTTATATCAAATATAGGTTGTACATCTATAAATCAAGTATAGATTGTACATCTATATATCAAATATAGGTTGTACATCTGTATATCAAATATAGATTGTACATCTATATATCAAGTATAGACTGTACATCTGTATATCAAATATAGATTGTAAATTTTTACAATCTATAGATATCAATTTATGCTGCACTTAACTTATTTCTGTTTGTTGAGGTTCCGCTTGTTGTTGTTGAGGTTCCGCTACAGCAGCAAGAGGGTTCTTAGAGAAAGAAAATAAACCTTTTTGAATGTAGTGCATGCTTTGTAGGCTTTGGGGAGATAAATGCACTACAAAATATATACATATAAGTATGTGGATATATATATATATATATATATATATATATATATATATATATACACACACACACACAATAGTTTGAAACTTAACTCAGAGTTTCACTTTTTATACGATCATTAGACATTGCAAACGACTGTACAAAACAACAATACAGTGTTAACTTAGATGACATTAAAGTTGCAGAAACAAATTTGCTTTTGTGGCGGCATTTTAATAAGAGTTTATTTTGTTTATTCAATAGTTTCAAAGATAATATGGTATTTTTTGGTTAAACAAAGGTTACACAACTTTCCTTCAGGTTTAACGGGCTCTGTCCTCTCACTAATCCATGTAAGAATAGGATTTGAAAACCCCTTAATTTTTATTTATTTTCCAGATGTATTTAGAATGTTCTGTGGTATTCAATTTACATTTGTATTGAATAGAGTTTTTAAGATTTTACTTTACTAGTCATATTTAAAGGTATGCTCCATTAAATCAATATAAATAAAACCATTATCCTGCGGTAATATTTTTACGTTGCAGATCTAATTTATATTTTTACTTAGACACAAACCTTGAAAAGTACATTGTGAAGATTGCCAACAGTTACACTTCAGAAGAATTGTGTTTGAAACATTAGATAATATTTTTTTTGTTATGTGAATTAATAATATTAGTGATGCTTGAAAGACAGTTGTAATTGACTTTTATGTTATTAAAATTTTGGGAAACTTATGTGTTTTTGGAAAATGCTTTTCAATTAGATTTTTTGCGAAATTTTTTTGCAATGTTGGTTCTTACATTTTGTGAAAAGAGAAGATTGAACTATATAATGTTTCGTGATCTTGATTTTGGTTTTGTTGAGGCAAGGTTTTTTCTGGTGGGTATAATGTAATCTTTTCATTAAACCCAATAATTGCTAACGTATTTTTATAAAATGGTGTTGCTCTATCGAAAACTTCTTTGCTAGATGAAATATTGCTAATATGGTTGGATATCATCTAGCACTTTCTTGCTGGATGAAATACTGCTAACACGGTTGGACCATGAAATATTGCTAACATCATAGTTGGTATTGATTTAATAATACTAGGGGGTTAGTAGAATTTATGTTGATGTATAATATATGGTCACCTGGTTTTTTGTATGCCTGCAAAGCATTTTCTGACAGGTTAAATGTAACATAAAATTTAAAAAAATTTTAAGTAGGTTTTTTATGTTAGTTTTAGATTAAACTTTTTCTTAAAAAGATGAACAATGTTTTTCTTGATTCTCTCAAATTGTGGTCCATTAATCCCATAAAAACAGCAAAGGCTACTATCTCTACATAATCCAACGGGTTGCCACCCATAGTCTTGACTTATAGTATGCAGAATAAAGAGCCCAACTAACTCACATTTTTCAGGCCAATTGAAACTTCCTATAGTTATGTCAAAATTATGATCTCCAAGTTTTTTGACTCAAGTACTATTGTGTTCAGTAAAAAGTAATGATTTTCTTAAGTGATTTATAATATCTAAAGTTTTTATTGAGATTTCTGTAAATTGTTCGGCAAGAATAAGTGAATTTTAGAGAAGGAAGAATTTAACCCTTCAATATAAAACTGGATGAAAGTACATTTATGTTTGTCTTTAATGTTGCAGAACCATTTCATCACATCATCCACATTATGTCATTGGTTTACAAGAATAGCATCTTCCACTTTATTGTTGATGTTTCCAGTAAAATCTTACTAACCTTTCCAAGTTCTGATTTAGATGGATTAATTAATTGAACTTTTGTATTGTTGGCAAAATTATCTTTGTAATTTTTATTTTTATAAATGCCATATTGATTGCAAGACACTCTATTGTTTTGTTAATACCTAAGTCTTTAGCAATTACTTTAGCCACTAAATTAATATTACTATATTACTAACTATCAGATTTTTTGTAAATTAATAAAACAAACTAGCATCAAAATGCCACCACAAAAACAAATTTGCTATCTGCAACTTTAACGTCATCTAAGCTAATACTATATTGTATCTTTGTATATAATTTTTGTTGTTGTTTAGATTGTCTGTAATGCCTGATGATCCCATAAAGTACGAAACTCTGAGTTATGTTTCAAATTATCATATTTTATTTAATTTCAAATTATATATATTTGTTCTGTATTGAGCACTTTCTAAAAAACTAATGAAAAAGTTACTTTTATTATTACTATATAATGAAAATTAGTATTAGGTGGGGCCTTCATTTGGCTTTGATAGCCTCAGCTAGATAATTTGACATTGAGTTGACAAATCCCAAATTTTTGGTCTATTCTGTTTTTATATTATCCCATGCCCTTATTATTGCTTCTTTTAAATTGTATTTGCTTTTTAATGCTCTGTTGCCAATTTTTCTTTCCAAAATATACAAGCTTTCTATAGGATTCAAGTCCGAACTTTGAGATGGTCATTCCAAAACTTTAATGTAATTTATGTCAAAACATAGCTTCATTTTCTATGTAGTATCTTTTGTTATCCTGATTGTTATCCTGCTGGATTATGAAATTGTTTTCCATTTGCAATTTTTTAGTAGATAGTTGTAAGTTGACTTTGAGAATTTTACGATGCATTTTTCATCAATAAATGTCAATTTTTCCACTCCTTTCCAAACTCATAGTCCCTCAAACCATCACATTTCCTCTTCCATGCTTTACACTACCTATCAAAAAACTCAATTTATAAGCTTCTCCTTTTTTTAGTCACACCTTCTGGACTCCATCTGATAAGACGAGTTTGTATTTTGTATTTTTCTTGTTTTTTTGCAAGTTTTGATGTTTCATTTGAACAAATTTTTCTTCACATTAATGATAATATTGCGATCAATTGCATCAGTGGTCTTTCATTTTCGTCCTCTGCCAGCCACACTAGCAACAGTTCCAATCACATCATGCTTCTTAACAATTGAGGACACTGTGGTAAAATTCCTGTTTCCTTTTGGATCTGACGGTGGGATTTTCCTTGATCTTTCAAATCAACTAGGAGTTTTGTTGATGAAAAGACAAATGTTGTTTTCTTGACACCATTTTGCTGAAGCACTATTTTTTATTTCAATTCTAGGACAAAAGTGTAATAAAAAAATTACTATTTTCAATTTTATTTACTAGTTTGATTGTTCAATTCGCTTGGCTTATACTAAAATAATGACCTTTGTTTGCAGCCAATTTTATGCATCATTAGATCAATTGTGTAAAATTCAATCGGTTTAAAAAGCAATTAGTAGTATATATTAGTATAGTATATATATTAGTATAGTATATATATTAGTATAGTAGTATATATTAGTAGTATATACTGCAAGGAGACTCCTAAAGCAGAGCATAAATACAAGCCCTGCTATTAGCAGTGTAAGCAGGTAATTACATTGGACATTTTATGTAATAGTTAAGTTTTTTTATCTTAAAACCTTTTGTAATGGGTTCTAAAAAGATTTGCTGAAGTTTGTAGAACAACATTATTTGGAAGATTGTTCCAAGGATTCGCTACTCTATTAGTGAAAAAGTTATGACATATTTCACAATTATTTCTCGGCATAAGTGTTAACGGTGACTGTACTTAGGTTCTGCTGTCAATCGTTCAATATGCTGTCAATGGTTCAATATAACTTTGTCAATTTTGTTTTCAATTTTAAAATGTTGAATCAAAACGCGTTCTTCTAGTTGTTAAAGTGTCTAAATTAAGGAGGTGCAAGTGATCTTCATAGCAAAATTTTTTTAGACTGTGAGGTACTTTTGTAGCTCTTTTTTGAATTCGTTCAATGCGTTTTATTGCTAATTTAGAATAATTATTACACAATGGAGTCACAAATTCTAAATTCAGTCTGATAAAAACTGTGTATAATTTCTTCCATAATTTTTCCTCTCTGCTAATGAATGAATTTTTCATGCATATGTTTTTGTATATATTTTATAAATATATATATATATATATATATACACAAAAATGTTTATATATACATTTATATGTCTATATATATACATTTTTTAGTGCATTTATGTCCCCAAGGACGGGCATGCACTACAGTCCAGAAGGCTTTTTTTTTTTTTTTCCATATATATAATTTTTTTTCTCTCTCTCTCTATATATATATACAATGTTTTTAGGGTTACTTAAAAGTAGATATCACTGTACTTGGGAAAGGTGATCCAATTAAAGAACCCCCAAGTGTAAAAGACAATGAAGATGATATTGAATCTAATTTGCTTCTTCCTGAAGGTGTTCCTGCTGAGCGACCAAAAGCTAGAATTGTTGTTAAGCTTTACAAAGCGGAAGGCTTGCCAAAAAGTAATTTTTTTATAAAATCATGTAAAACATGTGTTAATTGTTGTCTTTAATTATACTAAACAGTCAGGTGTTTAATTGGTTTTAGGTTTTAAAACATTCTGCATATTGAAACAGAATGTTGAAATAATATAGTTAAGCAAAGTGATTTGTTTTTTTTAAAGAATCTTGAAATATGATTCAAGATTTGAAGTATGATAACTATCATGATATATGTATTAAGAAAAAATTTATAGCATTTTATAAAATTTATTATCATAAATAAAATATTTATTGTTGTTAATATTAAAGCAGTGGACTTTAGTTACACTAAGAAAAACTATTTTAGTTTAATACTTTAATAAACTTCTATGCTGCAAATACTAGACTATTTATAAATACGTATTGAAAATTGTGTAAAGTATTTTAAACATTAAGTAACTATATTCTATTAATTTTAATTTTAGCATTTATCAAACATTTAAAATACTTTTAAATTTTTAATCACAAGTGTAATGCATTTGCAAAATTAAAATAATATTAATTACGCTTATTAAATCTTGTCTTATTGTCTTGTTTGTCTATTATTTTATGTTTTGTTTGTCTGTTATTTGTCTTGTAGTTGAATAGCTATTATCTATATAAAAAGTATAACATTTTATTCAGAAAATAACTATTTGAATTAGGGATGTACTGAAATTCCGGCCAGAATTTGTGACTTTTAGGTCATTCCTGTTTCGGCCAAAATTACAGTATTTCAGGCCAGAATGCCAGAATTTATTTTTTACCTTTTTTTTAAGACATATGACACAGACTGTAAATTAAAATCTAAAAATTGTTGTCCTACATAGATAAGATAAGAGATAATTTAATAATTGATAATTATAAGAGTAAATTTAATGATTAAAATAATATATAATTTTTTTTGATTTTTTTTTAATTCAAAATATTGAAGTTTAAAAATACATTCATACCAAAAAACAAGAAAACTATATATATATTGTTTAGTGAACTCTGGGTTAATGGCTCATATGAAGCGAGCTTTTACTGGTGAGGTTCGTGATCTTGCTGATCCATACATTGAAGTTTCATTTGCTGGACACAAGGTCTGTTACGTTTAACACTTGAAATAATTTTAGTTAAAATTTTAATTGTTAAACTTAATTATTTTTATAAAAATAAATTGCTTGTAAGTATTTCAAATTTATCAGCAATCAATAGTTTTTTATTAGTATTAGTTTATTCAATGGAAAAAAAAAATCATTAATTGTATATATTATAATTAACAAATTGTATATATTATATTAAAATTAATATATATTATATAAAAATTAGTTAAATTTATAATTATTTAATAAATGTACTTAAGCATTTTATTGTGCTATGTTATACAATTTTGAATTTACATTTAAAAATTATTAGAATTATTTAGAATATTCAAAATAGATAAACAATATACTTGATAAACAGTATACTTATTGTAATAAATATTTAGGCCAAAACATCTATAAAGAAGCATACCTACATGCCAGAGTGGAATGAACAAATCACATTTTCAGAGCTGGTGAGTATAAAATTTTTTAAAGTTTTAAATTTTTACTTTTTGTTTACTCCAAAATATTTTTAGATTTCATAGCGGTTTAGCCAGATTTGAGTTTCAAAATGGTTTTGTTTACTTTTATAGTAATATTTAGTCAGATTTGATGGCTTTCAATTTTATTTCAATTTGTTTTTTAAATTTTCATGTTTTATTTTATATTATAACAACAGAAATAGTAATATTATATAAAAATAAATGTTCAAAGTTTATAATTAATTGTCCAGAAATTATTACCATATATCGAGTTACCTATATTATTTTTTTGGTTGGTTATCATCATCTTTCTTGATTTTCGATATTAGTTTGAAATCAAGAATGTTAAATCAATATTTTATGTTTTTTATGATGTGTGTTGACCTCTGCAGCAACAATATAATAATAACATTTTTAATTAAAAAAAATTTTATAGTTATAGTTATAGGTGTATGGTGTCTTTTGTGGGTTGATGTTTAGATTAAATGTATGCAAAAAATAGTTAATCAAACTAAGTTCTTGAACTAATTGTTTCTTAACGTAATTTTTTTTGTATCTTTTCAAAATAAATTTGGATAATTTAAAAGCAATGCTCTTGCATGAATCTATTTATGATACTTTACCAAACTAAGTTAACCTTTAAACAAATGAGTACTGTCAAATTGTTTCTTCACTGAAAACTATGTTAAGAAAAAAAAATCCATCATGTGGCTGACATTTCCTTGTCTGTTTAATATTTTATAAGGTTTATTTACTAGTTGAATTTAATACTAGTTAATATCTAGTTATAATACTAAAATATTTTTCATTTATTGATTTGTTTAAAAAAACCTGGTTGATAGGAAATTTTTTGGTATACTAGAAGGGTACCAGAATATAAATTTTGTTGTAGCTTGTTAATATTTATACCTGAAAAGTAATTGCATTATTAAATTTTTTTAGTTATTAAAATTATATTCAAAAGTTTTTAATATTATAGTTTTTTTTTTTTTTATAAAGTTTCCACCTCTATGTCGCAGAATAAAGATACAGTTAAAGGATGGGTATTTTTTATATTGTAAACTTTTTTTATGTAACCAAACCAAAAATAGTTGTTAAAAATCATTTACTTTTTAATTTGTTGATGTTTTTTTTCCATTTTTAAAAATGTTATTGAAATTGTTAGTGATTCTGTTACTGATGAAGTTGTGGGTACACATTTTATTGACTTAGCACAAATATGTAATGATGGAGCTAATGGTAAATTTTGTATATCAAGTATTTTTTCATTTTTTATCTCATTGTTTTAATTTATATATTTTAAAAATTGTTATATCAGGTTTCATGCCAACATTTGGCCCATGTTGGGTGAATTTATATGGTTCAACAAGAGATTTTTCTTTGTTTGATGAATATAACAGTCTAAATGAAGGACTGGTAAATAGTTTTTTTTAATAAAAAATTGATGTTATGCCCAAAATAATAAATATTTATATCCAATGAATCTTTTTACACTGGAGTAAAGTGGTCTAACCTAACCAAATAGCTATAGATTTAACACAATGTTTTATATTTCATTACAATAGGGTCATGGACCCCCTACCGTGAAGGAGCACCTACCGTGGTTTTTGAAAAAATTAATAAATTTTTTGTTTTTTTTTTAAATTTATCTTTTTAGTATTGTTTTATACAAAACTAATTTATTTCACTAATAAATAATTTAAAAAAAAAAATATTTTTAAAGATTTTAGATGTTTTTTTACCCGCAAATGATTTTTTATTGCTTTCTTAAGAAAATCTTTAGCAGTAAAAAAAAGTTTGTCTTGTTTTTTTACGGCTTAAAACTTATATAATTTTTTTGATAAAAGTTTAAAATAGTTGTAAAAACATTGAATATATTAAATTTTATAAAACAATATTTGTATTTTTTGTATAACATTGTTTAATCTTTTACACGGTAGGTGATTACGAAAATTATAATAGTTAGCACTTACCGTTTATAAAAATATTTTTTCTGACGTGTTTTATTTTGTGAAATTTTCTCTCTAAAAAACCATTTCAGTTCAACTCAATTACCAATTAAAGGTAATTCAACCCTAGGGAGTATTTATTTGATATGTTTTTTATACTTTATTTATTATGTAAAAGGAATCCGATTACAAAGATGCAAGGTTCAAAAAATATATATATATATTCGAGAAAAGCTTTTGTATTCAGAAGAACAACTACATGTAGCACTAAGAGCTTTAAATAAAGGTGAAAAAATTTTATGTGTCAGCAAAAAGTTTAATGTTCCTGAAAGTACCTTACGCGACAAATTATCTGGTAAAAGACAACCCAAACGGCAAAACTCTGGCTTTAAATCATATCTTGGAGAAGAAATAGAGAATGAATTGGTTGCTTTGTTAATGCAGTGCGTTAACATGGGTTTTGCGATAACAAAAAAGTTATTGAGATAGTACAAAAAATAGTTATAGGGTGAGGTATAAAAACACCATTTAAAGATGATATCCCAAGTAAAAACTGGTTTTATAAATTTATGCGTCGTCATAAGGAATTATCGCAAAAACGAACAATCATCGATAAGAAAATGGTTTAATGAAGTGTATGAATTATTAGGCGATGATGCGCATTACCTTAATAATCCATCTCGTGTTTTTAATTTAGGCGAAACTGGTTTTGAGTTAGCACCAAAAAGCTGCAAAAGAAATTGGCATTAGAGGATGAAGTGTTTATGAAGACTGCAACAACAGCGATAAGGAAAACCTTACAACTCTATTTTGCTTAAATGCAAATGGTGAATTTGCACCATCATTAACATTATACAAGTATGCTCGAATGCCAAAAACTATTGCTGCTGCTGCACCACCAGGTAGGGGACTCGGTAAAAGTGACAGTGGCTGGATGACAACCGAATGCTTTTATGAGTACTTCACAAATGTGTTAGTACCATATTTGAAATCTATTAATACACAATTACCTATATATATGTTCATGGATGGTTATCGCTCGCATCTGTCTAAAGAGCTCAGCATGTATTGCTCTTCCGAAAGAATTCATTTGATTTTATTGTTTCCTAATGTTACACACATTTTACAACCATTAGATGTGTTAGACCAATGAAAAAAAAGTGGCAGAACATTTGTCAGCAATTTAAATTGGATAACGATTTTAATGAAATTCGCAAAGAAAATATACCAATGTTGTTGAATAATTTTGTTATGGGTCCAAATATGAAAAAAAATATTATTAACGGAATTAGGTTGACAGGAATATTCCCATTTAATACGAACAATGTTGATTATAAAAAAGTAATTCAATGTGTTAAATTGAATTCCACAATTGATAATAATGAAACAAATCTTCTAAGCCATAATAACGCGGGAAACATATTTGAAAACAACGTTGCACCTGAAGTATTGCTACAGTTTGAAAAAACTGGAAATAAAGAATGGCAAGGGAAAACTGACTTCAGAGAATTATTTAATTTTTGGAAAAAACTTAAATTTAGCGATAGCTCCAAACAAACCATAAGTTTAATAGAAGCCAACTATAATGTATTGAACAATGAAATCAATAAAGAATCGTATTTAGATATTAGCAGTATGCAAAATGAAATCGTATCTAGTAGTGTTAGCGAATCTGAAAAAAACGTAACAATTGATGAATCCGGTAAAAGTAAATAAGCAGCGAATCCACCAGATTCAAGTAAACAAATAATAAAAGATGTAAACCCATTACACGACTTTCTTTTATGGCCAAAACAACCAATCACGAAAAAAATGCTGAAACAAGTTGAACGATTACCGAGCATTGTAACTTCATCCAAATGGTTAGAGATTCAGATAACTAGAGAAAATGCAAAGGAAAAGAAGATATCAAAAAAATTGAACGTAAAAATAAAGCTGAAAAAAAAGAATTGAAAAAAAAGAAAAACAAGAAAAGTCTAAAAGAAAACAAGTTGTTAAAAAAGAAAATTAAAATGAAAGACAAAAAAAAAAAAACATTAAAAAAAAAAAAATTTAAAAAGAAAAAAAGTTTAAATTCAGAAAAAAGTTTTGGTGAATAATTTTATAACCAATGTCTTCTTTGTTTTGTAATCATATTAAATTTATGTATTTGTTTCTCAATTTAAATATATAAAAGTAAAATTAAAATATACGATTTTTTTCATACGCGGTAGGTGGAGAATCGATTACGGTAGGTGGTGCTTTATCGCGGTAGGTGAAGAAATGTACTAAATCTTACAAAAAATTAAAAATAACATTAAAAAAAAAAACTTTACTCAAATTCGAATTATACAATTTAGTTAATAATTGAGTATAAAATATTAATTCGAAAACCCTAAATAAAAATCTATTATGGTTTTGGAGTTAAGAAGTTTTGAAGTTAAAAGTTTTCTTAAAGTCGCGGTAGGTGGTGCCATGACCCCACATAATTATCACTTTTTTTTTCTTTTTTTTTTAATATTTTTTTTTTCTTGAAGATTGTTTTTTAAGAACATTTAGATTCAATGAAGTGACTATAAAAACAATTTTTAGGGTGAGGGTGTTGGTTTCAGAGGTCGTTTACTAATGGCAGTGCAAGCAGAGATGGGAGACTCTGCATCTGATGTTGCCATCAAGCAAGTTGAAATTGATGCAACTTCTCCAATATCAGATGTATGTATAAGTGTATTTTAATTGAAAATTGATATTATGTTGTTTTATTACATTGTATAATTTTATTATGCAAATGGCTTTATATGTCAATTGCTAATAATTAAGCAATCTTATATACAAATAAAACTAATATAAATAAACTTTAGTTTATGAATATAGAAATAAAATGTACTAGTGCCAAACTCTATATTGTTAGAAGTAATTTTATTAAAAATAACTATATTAAAATAACTATAAATAACTATTGTTATTAATAATAACTCTATGATGAATTTGATTTGTGCAAATAATGAATTTGATTTGTGCAAATAATGAATTTGATTTGTGCAAATAAAGAATTTGATTTGTGCAAATTTTGTTTAAACAACAAAAAATTGCTCTGTTTGTGTTTTTAGACTGCTTGTGGAAGAGAAGAAGTGTTTCAGCTGTTTGCTTGCATTTATGATGCCAACATGATCGAAAAAAAGAGTGCTGACCGTCCAATCCAATTTGAAATATCTATTGGTATATATAAATATTACCAAAATTCCATGTAATAATGCTGTATGGTAATTAGATATCAGCAATTTTTGGTATTAAGTTTCTTCAAGCTGGAGTAGATAGTTTATAAGAAAATAACTCAAAGTTAACTCAAAAATTAAAAATTAAAAATTAACTAGTTGCTATCTTATTTGAAAAAATTTTGAAAAATCAACATAAATAAACCAGTTTAAAGATGCCATTTTTTGTAGAATTACAAAGAAATGCATCATTAAAAATAAGTAAGTGTAAACAAAACCAAAATGTTCCAGCGGTTTATGTATTTTTTTTCTGCATTATTCTAAAGTTTTCAAGCTAAAAATTTTTTTTTTTTAATTTAAACACAAAAACATTGAAATTTTTTTTTCGATAATTGTCTATCTAAACCCAAATAACGTGCAACCATGTTTTTTAAAAAATTTTTGTTTACATAAGTTTTTATCTTATTATTTGACTTTTATGTTAAACTACCTATTTTTACAAGACTCAAGTATGTCTAAAAAGTTATAAAAATTAAAAAAAAAGTTAATTACGGTTCATTATACATAAAAATATGCAGGAAAATGTTTTACACTAACACTCATATTAAAAATTCATTAATTATAAATCATTTTAATTTATATTTCATAATAAATTAAATGTAAAAAATTATAATTATAATAAGATAGAATTTGAAAAACCTTTAACTTTCAAATTTCCTACATTATAGTTTTTTGGTCTAATTAAGATACTCCTGCTTGAAACAATTGGTTTTTCTAAAAAAAGTTGAAAATTGCTGGTGCCTAATGGTAATGTGATCAAAATATTTTTTTGTCTTTTGTTTGAAATTTTAAGTAAAATTGATTTTTTACTTGATTTTAAGGTAATTTTGGAAATACAATTGATGGTCAAGTGGTTCGAGATAATTTAGACGGAGATTTAGATGCTGTCGATGACAGATTTATCCATTCATTGACAATACCTTGCAGAGCAATATCATCAGACAGGCAATATTATTATTTGCCATATGAGGATACAAAACCTTGTTTACACATTAAGTTTATTTGGCAGGATCATCGTCAACGTTTATATCTTTCAAATATGCTTTACAAGATTTATGAAACTTTAGTAAGTCCAACTGCTTACAACCTTAGTAAGTTGTACTGCTTAAAAGAAAGATTTATATATATATATATACATATATATATATATATATATATATATATATATATATATATATATATATATATATATATATATATATATATGTATGTGTATATTATATATATATATATACATATATATGTATATATATATATATATATATATATGTATGTGTATATGTATATATATACATGTATATATTTATATAGATATGCATATACATACATATATATATGCATATACATACGTATGTATATGCATATATATGTATATATGCATATACATACATATATATATATATATGTATATACATACATATACATACACATATAAATATATGTATAATACATACATATACCTCTACATATACATATATAGTATATATATATACCTGTATAATATATATATATATATATATATATATATATATATATATATATATATATATATATATATATATATATATATATATACATATACATAATATACACATATAAATACATACATTTACATATACATATATAAATTTATAAATTAATAAAGAATATTTATTTTTATTATTTATTAGTTATTAAGAAATATTAAGGACTCTTTGCTTTAAAATACAATATACTAATTATATATGCTTTATTTGAGTTATATTTTTTGATTTTTTAAAAAATTTTTAGAGTGATAATCTTGATGACATTCACGAGCGAGTTAAGATGGATATCAATGATACTTATAAGTTTTTGCAAAGATGTTTGCAAGAGTTAATACAGCAGTCACAGTAATTTTTTTTTGCAATTTAATTGTAAAGAAAAAGTTATGGCTTAAAGTTATTATTATTAAAATTAACAACAAAGTTGTTATAAACAAAAAGTTGTTAACAAAAACAAAAAGTTGTTATAAACAAAAAGTAACTTGAGGCAAATCAAATTGAATTATTTTTATGTGCCTTGATTGCAAAAAATTTTATTGTTATTTACGGATTATAAATAAAGAGCTTGAATGAGCAATTGGTTTCTTTTAAATGAAATAATTTTTACGGTTTCTTTGAAATAAAAAGCAAAATAATTTTTTAACATAAAAAAAAGTATAAAAGAAAAAAAATTAAAATATAAACAAAAATTTCAAATGAAAAACAAAAATTTTTATTAAAAAACAAAAAATTCAAGGTTATTCTTGAAAAAGATTTTATTTGAAGAAATTTTTTTGTTATTTTAAACTAATAGAGAACTTTTTTTATAAAATAAAAAGATTTATTAGAGAGTCTCTTAAAATTTGTTTCAGTAGAACTAGAGGTAGCTCTTAAAAAAAGCAGCCATGATAGCATTTTTGTTAAAAACAGAGAAACAACCTTACAACAATGCAATAAAAGTTAAACTTCAACAATTTTATAACAATCAAAATTGTTAAAAGCTAAAAACTTTTTGACTCATTTTTTTTTTTATTTACCTTTTTTCAGTTTTTTAATTTTTTAATTTTTTATTTTTACTGATTTACATGATTTGCAGTTCAGCTTTTAAAGTTTTTTTTGCTGATTGATCAGACAACAATTTTTATCATTTTTATTTTGGATTTGTTTTAGGAATTTTTTTTTTATTTTTTTATTTGTAGACATTTTATTTCAACTGCAAGTGGAAAAATTGGTGGAATTAGTATAGGAAGAACAAAGTTGGATAGAGAGCGGAATAAGTTATGTGTGACAGGAATGGTAACTATATATATATATATATATATATATATATATATATATATATATATATATATATATATATATATATATATATATATATATATATATATATATATATATATATATATATATATATATATATATATATATATATATATATATATATATATATATATATATATATATATATATATATATATATATATATATTGTAAAAGATTATGGTAACAAAACTATATAAACAGTGTTATCATATTAATACTAGCAATTAAGTAAAACTTATCATGGTAGTCATAACTACTATGACTACCATGACTAATTTTACTTGTAGGTCTATGTTCTTTAACATTTATTCTTTATATATATTCTATTTCAAAAAACTTTAGAAAATGGTACCAAAAATATTTATTTGAATAATAATATTTCATTTTACCTTTTAGTTAATGATTAACATTCAAGACTTCATAACTTCTTTTATGAAGATACTTTTGATAACTCAGTTATTTAGCATTCACAATTGGTATGGTGAATTATGCTCAGCTAATAGTGATGCTGAATTTTTTTTTCTTAGAGTTAAGTAACTTCCAAGTTGGTTCTAAAATTTTGGTTCTAGTGTCTTGGTTCTAGTGAATAATAAAAAAAATTTATCTTTAGACAAATTTTATTAACCATAGTTAGTAAAAATAAAAGTTCATTATACATTTTTTATTTCACACAATAACTCTCACATACTAATATGGTTACAACTTCTTTGCACACTTACTAATATGGCTTTAATTTGTGCAGTATTAAATATATATAATAGGATGATCTTTCAATAAACTATACATCAAGCATGGTGACTAAAAAAAGAAAAAATATTTAAACATATTAAGATTTTTGTTATAGTTTAAATCCCACAAATAATCAAAGTTTGTTGATTTCAGTTACTAGCCATGTGTCTCATTTTACAAAGAACTCAAGACTAAACTGTTGTTTTTTTCAAAGACATAAATTAAGAAAAGAGGTACAAATATTTAATACTGAAATATTGGGTTGGGGAATAACTTTGTTTGGTTTTTTTCAAAGAGCTTCCTTTTAAAAAAAAACCATAATTATAACAATAAATTATTTAATTATGTATTTGCCGTTACTGTTTACAACCTTCTTCCACCTCTTGACCATTTTGTTGATGCCACTCCATTAAAAATTGCCCGGTCTGGTGTTGAAGAAGTTGTTGAGCCAGTTTTGAGGTTCTCTTCGACGTCGAAGTTAACACCCCTCATTTGATTTTACAAGGAGCGGAAAAAGGTGATAATCTGTTGGCGCAAGGTCTGCAGAGTACACTGGATGTTGAAGAACCTCACATTTGAGCTCTTGGAGTGTAGTTTCGACGACTTGTGCAACATGGGTTCTGGGGTTGTCATGGAGCATGTGACTTGGCCTTGTCGGTCAGGTCTTTTCAGTTGCATAGCTTCATTTATGTGGCGTAGTTGGACAATGTAGAGCTCCTTGTTGACCGTTGCATTCCTTTCAAGCATTTCCCAGTGTATCATGCTTTCCCAATCCCACCAAACGCAGATCATGGTCTTTTTCAGGTGGAGATCTTGCTTGACTCTCAGCGTTGGCGTGTCTCCTGGGGCCACCCACTCCTTTCTTTGTTTCATATTGATGTACAGGCACCATTTCTTATCTCCCTTGATGATTCGGTATAAAAAGTGCTGTTTATGGCCGCGTGTTTCTCGCTGGCGCCCAAGATTATGAGCAGCGATTTGAAGACGATTTTCTTTGTTGACTTCGTTAAGATTGCGAGGCACCCAGGCTCTGAGCTTTTTGGTGAATGCAATTGAGTGAAGATGATTGAGGATCATCTTATGATCGCAGTTCATTTTTTTGGCCGATTCACGACTTGTTTGGCAACCATCTTTCTACAAAAGTGTCTTGAGATGCTCCTTATTGAATTCTGTGGGTTGTCCGCTGAGAGGTATGTCTTCGAGGTCGAAGTTGCCGTTTTTTAACTTCGCAAACCATTTCTGTGCTGCGCGCTCACCTATGACACCTTCTCCATACACTTTGGATATGTCACAAGCGGTTTCAACTGCTTTTTGACAGCAATGATAAGCAAAGAAAAGTAGGTGTCTAAAATGCTGATTTTTGCCACCTGGGTATTCTATTTCTACGGGTGGAAAATAGGAAAAACTAAAAATATTCAAAACAAACAAATAACACAGTTCTGGAGAGCAGAAATAGCACTGTCTAATGAATACAAACACTTTGCTCAACAACAAACAAATCCTTTAAATAATCCTCTTTGGAAAAAAACTGAACGAACTTGTAATTTTCATTATAAAACGAATCTCTGATTAAATCTACAACTTTATTGTGTGTTTTGTTCAGCAAACCTTTGCTATCAACTGACAAACTTGGTAATTTAATGAGAGATTTGTTATGTAAAAAAAGTAATACTTGTGTGTAGTAGTTAATGTCTTTTGATACTGAAGTATGACAAGACCATGACTACAGCTCAACTTCAAAACATTTGAATTCAACTCTAAGGTAACTTTAAGACAAAACAAATCTTTATTGTACAATTACCAAACTTTTTGTTCTAAAATTCAGTTAAGCAGTTTCAAATCTAGATGCAAACTGAATCTTTAATAAAGTCAATTTTTTGAAAAAGACAGAGCAATTTACAATGTATTCCTGAACATCTCCTGAGTTTTTAAAGAGAAGACACCACAATGTCCTTTTGAGTTTTAGAGATTGTTTCTAAAAGTTGAGTTTGATTAACTCAATATTTTTTCTTTAAATTAAAGTTTCCTCATCAAACATCATGATCAGTCATCATCAATTAATTCCAAACTTAAAGCAGCTATTATTAACATCTTATGTTCAAATTTAGGACCTCTTTTTAGATATCAATAATTTTTTGAATTGATTTATCATATTGTCTCTGTATTGAAACCTAAAAACATCATTCAGCCCCAGACATCGATGTTCTTTTGATATAGTTAATGGTTGCTCTTCAGTTTTATGAGTTATAAGTTTCTTACAACTTCTTAAATTTTAATTACGTCAGTAGCTATATTATCTCATAGCTCTTGGTTTTTCCACTAAAGAAGCTCTTGATACTAAAATAGATTTTATATATGTTGTATTTCGTGACTTGTGGACAATCAATAAAGATTAGTATGTATATATTACAATTAGTATGTATATATTTTGAACATTATTAATCTTGATGGTATACTTTTGATGATTGATAATCCTGGTGATATACTTTTGAGGACTGGTAATCCTGATATACTTTTGAAAGCAAGTAACATGTAAGAAGAGCACATGAATTGTAAATATAAATTAGAAGTATTTTGTTTTAAATTCACCTTCATAACTCCACAGTCTACTAGAGTTGTTGAGGTCATCAATAATATTTTTTTGATTTTTGTTATATTTAAAACTTTTATGTTTTTTTTTTAATTTTATTTAACATCTGTAGCATAATGACACCTGCTGTTACTAATGTTCAAGTTTATTGGTGTTGCTTAGATTATGAAAGGGCGTGGGTGGTTTGTTTTATTGCAATAATGACTGATATAGTATAATGAAAGATAGCAAGGATGCATCCCTGACTAACGATGATAGCCATTTTTATCAGACTTGACAAAACATCATTGATGAATATATTGTGGCACTGAGGATGGAGTTTCGCCTACATTAGTCCACTATTTAATTTTATTTGGATCTTACAAAACCTTGATTTTTATTATCTTTATATATATAAATATATATATATATATATATATATGTATGTATTATATATATATATATATATATATATATATGTGTGTGTGTGTGTGTGTGTGTGTGTGTGTGTGTGTGTGTGTGTGTGTGTGTGTGTGTATGGTGGAGTATGTGTGTGTTGTGTAAGGTACTTTGTTTTGTTTGCGCATTACTTTATTTCATACTTATTCTTTTATTTTATATTATTACAAGTTATTAGTTTTGTTGTTGAGTTATCATATTTTTTATATACAATATGTTGTTGAGTTATCATATTTTTTATATACAATATGTTGTTGAGTTATCATATTTTTAGATCAACATCTCAACGTATATAGCATGACTACTTAGAGACAAACTGAAAGTTCATGGCTCAATTCCCATTATAAGCATTTTTTATTTTAACATTTTTGCTTCCAACAAGGCTGCAAGCAACAAATTTTTTTTTTTTTGTTTGTTTGTTTTTTTGTTATTCACCTCCAAGAAGGCCACTACAGATGAGGAGGCTACTTAATAGTGGTTATAACCCTCTCTCAACTCTATAACTCCGAAACACGAACCTCGACGAACAAGGCCGCTGTGTGTTTACTAACTCTAATTATTTGGAGAAACAAATAATTAGAGTTAGTAGTTGCTGGAAGAGAAAAGATGAAGATTGTAGAGCAAAATAATGATTGACAGACGACTTATAAGATTGCAAATTATATGAATCAGGAAAGCAAGATGAAGGAAGCGAATTCCAAACAACTGATGTTTGAGGAAAAAACTTGACAAATAAAAGTTTTTGAGGGATTTAGGAACAGTCACAGAAAAAGGATGAGACTTAATTAAATGACAAGTAACAGGAGAATGAATTTTAGTAGAGATGATGATGAAATGTTAGCTCTTTACAGCAGTGCCCATTATAATTTTTGTAGGAAAGAGAAAGAGAAGCAACATTACAACAATGTGATAATGGTTGGGAGTTGGCTGCAAGAGCAGGTCCAACTAGTTTACAATGCGTTTTTGCATCTTATTTAAAAGAGAAAGGGCATCATTAGAAGATCTGCCCCAGATATGGTAACAGTATTCCATACAAGGTTGTTATTTCTGTGTTTTTTATTCAATTTCTTTTTGACCTTGTATGTTGGTCATGATTTTCCCTAAAGAGTCTGAGTTTATCATTTCTACTGCATGAGTGGTTCCTATATTCTGTTATTATTTTTTTACTATACACTTTATTATAGTGTCTTCGTTTTGTTCTGGAAATCTGTTGAATATAAATTTTTATTTTTTTACCCTTCTTCTCTTCCTTATTACACATGGACTTGACAGCTCAGTCTAGCCCTTTGATGCAAACTTTTGCATTTTTTTAAATATATTTAAAACTTTCATATTTTTTTTAATTTTATTTTACACCTGTACATTATATTATTACACCTGCTATTAGTTCAAGTATATATCAAAAAATCTTCTTTGGACCTATTTTTAATATATTATATTATATATATTAGTATATATTAGAATATATTATTATATAAAGAATATATTAAAAGAATATATTAAAAGAAGCTCTAGTTCCAAAATTTTGAAAATATAAATTTGTAGTTCAATGAATTTTTTCCAATAATTTAAATTTAAAATTATTTTTTCAGTTTATTTTTTATTTAATTATAATTTATAAAATTTAAATAATAATAATTTAGAGACAAATTGCTGATCATGCAAAAGTTGTTTATGATAATATTGTTGGTAACGCTCACATTCGTGAAAACATTAAGATTATAGTTGAATTTCAAAAAAAACTTCAGGCAATGATAAATGAGGTATTACCCTAGTTATTATTAAGTAGTTTTTTTAGTTTATAGTTTATTAAAAAAGTCCTTGTAATTTTTAGAATAAATTATTTGTTTTTAGCCTCAAGACAGTCTTCCTGATATTTTTCTCTGGATGTTAAGTGATGGAAAGCGTGTCTCATATGCTAGAGTGCCAGCACAACATATTATATACTCGCAATCTGATTATGAGAGAGGTCGAGATTCTGGAAGAATGCAGACTGTATTACTGAAGGTTCTGATTCTTCTAAATTGACAATAAATTTTAAATTATAGTATTGTGTAATTTGTTAAAATTGTTTTTAGTACCCTGGAAAAAGAGGCACTGGATCAAAAGGCTGGAACATTCAAGCAAAGTTAAACATTCTGTTATGGCTTGGTTTGCATAAGCATAAAAAAGATTTCCTAAACAATGCTCCTAAAGGTTTCCAAATGGTACTAAAAATAACTGTTAATTTTCATTAAGTACTATAGTTTATACATATATATATATATATATATATATATATATATATATATATATATATATATATATATATATATATATATATATATATATACAAATATATATTTATATATATTTTTTATATTTTTTTATATTATTATTATTATTATTATTAATATCATTAATATTATTGTTATTATTATCATTATTAATATTATCAATATTATAATTATAATTATTATTTGCATTATTATTATTACTTACAGCCTAAATTTTGCTACAAACCCCTTGCACCACCTCCAAATCAACTTATTTATGGAGAACATAAAAATTTCATTCTACGAGCGCATTTATATCAAGCAAGAAGTTTAATTGGAAGTGACGCATCTGGCTTGTCAGGTTCAAATTCTTACTTGTTTTTTCAACATAATTTGTCAAGCTCTTTGATAAATATTGTTTTTAATATTTATTGGTTTTTATATATGTTTCTACTGGTTTTTCTTTATTGGTTATTGAAAATAATAGATGCATTTGCTCGTATTATTATTGGAAGTCAAGCAGCAGACACTCGTGTCATATGGGAAACACGTTCTCCTACATGGGATCAAATGGTTATCTTTAAAGATATAATTATTTGGGGAGATGTTGATACTTTGGCTGCAAACCCACCAACTATTGTAATTGAAATTTTTGATAAAGATATTGGGGTAAATGATTAAATCTCTTTAAATTTTTTGTGTGGCTTTTTTATATAGATTACTTTTATTGAAGTAAGTATAGTAACAATAACTATTCAACCATGAAAAAAAACTTTTTTTATTACTTTCAGATAAATTTTTTTATGAAATAGCAGATAAATACCAAAAGCCATTTATTATCTAAATATTTTTAAATAATTAATGGCTTTTGACATCTGCCTTGCATGATAATCAGAACCAGCATACTACATGTAAAAACCTCTTTTAATGTCTTGGTGGTTAAGTTAAACCACAAATAACATTGATTGGGCATTGCTTTTATCAAGAGCTATGGAATATAATGTTTTCATTTTTGTCAAAGTAGAGAACAACCAATTTTCTCCACAATTAGAATTGCATCTCTATTATAAACAGCACTTCACTGGTTGCAGGTGTATTATCCTGCTTTTAACTGCTACTTGCAAGAAAAGTTATTTCTTGCATTCACTAAACTATGAACATGTCAAATAGCATTTGATTAGTTTCTATTTTAGATTCCACCTAAATTTCTAAAATTTCAGATGAAATCCATTTTCTTTAAGAAAAGATGAAATCATCTCAAAGTTTTCTTTAAGAAGTTTCCTTCAATTATTCTACTTCCATTCTTTTTTCTTTTATAAACTTTGAAAAATGTTATTTAAAGCCGCTCTGCCTACTGCTAAAGCATTTTCTAAAATAAATAGTTGTTATATACTGGACTATTGACTATTGTAATTATCTCTTTTAAGAGCTCCTCTTAGATTTCACAGACTTATTGTAGATTTTCATTGATTTTCATCAAAGATTTCATAAGTTATTGTAGATTTTCATTAAGAAATTGCTAGTCAATAGGCCATTCATTATGGTGTCCCAAAAAACAACATTTTTGGAAAATATATGCTGCCACCCCCTTAATGTGTTCTATATGATAAAAAAACACTGGTTTCAAAATTATCAAAAAAAATCATGTTGAGTCTCAAATGAAGCGAAATTATATAGAAATTAAAAATTATAACTATATTATATAAAAACAAATATGTTTGACTTGACAGCATTAAAATTTTAGTTTATTAACTAAAAAAGAAAAAAGTGCATCTTAATAAGTTTTTTTTACAATATTTTTTTCAATGGAGTTTTTTATAATATAATTATTAGTTATGAAATTTTCGTATAATTACGCTTCATTTGAGACCCAATTTTTTTTGTTGGTAATTTTAGGAACTTGTTAAATGTTCAAAGTTATTGGGGGACCCCTAAAAACATTTTTGATTCGAAAATTTTTTAAAACCAGTTTTTTTTTATCATATAGAACACATTAAGGGGGTGGCAGCATATATTTTTCCAAAATGTTGTTTTTTGGGACACCCCACCATTCATCAGTAAAAGAATCCTATACTCTTTTTACAATGTACAAATCTGTTCTTTATAAGTAATATTAACAATTTGATTTTGTTTAATTTCTGATCTTGCTTTATAAACTGATACTTTGAAAGGTGTTAATTAAAGCTACTCTGTCTACTGCTAAAGTATTTTCTAAAATAAATAGCTGTTGTTACATACTTTAAAAAAAGCTACTCTGTCTACTGCTAAAGTATTTTCTAAAATGAATAGCTGTTGTTGCATTGTTGTTCTTTAAATATTTAAAGAACATCATTTTTAGAAAAATATTTCAATAACTGAAGTTAAAAAAAATAAAATTTTTATATGGTTGCTAACATTTTGGATGACTGTATATTAGAAGTGTAATTATGATAATATATGTCATAAATCATAAATGATTTTTTGTTACTTAAATAGTTTTTTTGCTTTCTAAAAGCAATAAAAATTTGTAAAATTAGTTTTGGAAAAATGTTCATTATGTACAATGTAGATAAGTTGTATTATGTACATTGTACATAATGTACATAATACGACTACCTGAAAATAAATAAACATGTTGGTTTGCATGTATTGATATTTTAATCTAAAAATGCGGTTTTCCAAAACATTACCAACTGCTTAAAAAAACAATCAAATTTTCATTTTTGTGGTCGGTATTGTATAAAAGAAATGATATTGACTTGAGATCACAGCACTGTTTTGGTAAGAGAACCTTATAATATTAATGATTTTTGTGTTATAATCAATTTTTTAAAGAACTTTTGTACTTTATAATGGCAGAAAACAAAAATAGTTTAGTTTTTTATGAATGCATTATCAAAAATTATAAGAAAAGAATCAAATAAATAGAAATTGCTTCAAAGTACTTATTTAGCAACTGAATTTTAATCAAGCGAGTTTTTTAGAAATGGAACATAAGAGCGAAAGGCCATGCAAAACACTGTCATTTCAGTCATGTCAAAAAAAATGTTTTTAACAGTGCTAACCAAAACAAAAACAAAATTTTTTTGTGTTTGACAGTTTGCAGGCTTTTTTCTTTGTTTTTAGAACAACTTTCATTGTTTTGTGTAGTAAAACTCTCATGAGAATAGATGCTTCTTTATTACTGCAAGTTGATGCAAAAAGACATCCTAATAACTTTAGCTTCAAAATCTGTTTTAGAAATTTTCTAGTTCTTCAATTCAATCAGAATAAACATCTATTTTGTATTTAACATTCTTTTTACAGTTTTTACAAAATTTTTACTCAATCTTCTATGATCTTTTTGAAATTTTATTTGTTCTAAAAAAAAATTAGCTCATTTTTATTGCAATTGTTTTATCGGTTTTCCTTGCTAAACACTTTTTTTTTGTTACTCAAAATTAAATTTTAAATTTAATTTTGAGTAACAAAAAAAAAAAAAAAGAACGGCTCCATCAAAAATTAAAACTTTTTTTTTATAAAATGCAAGTTAAATCGCAGCGATTATTTTTTAATAAACAAAATGAAGTACCTTTGCTTGAAGTTCTTCTGTTAAAATAAAGTTCTTTTTAGTTGTGACACATTTATTTAAAACTATTTTCGCATATTTTTATTGCTCTTTCTTTAAAGAAAAAAAAAGTACGAGAAAAAAAGTTGTAGTTGTTAAAAATTTAAATTAAAAAGAAAAAAATTCTTGAAAAGTTTTTTCAATGTTATAAAATTCTTTAAAAATGTATGTTTGAATTTTTTGAAAACAATAACTTGCAGGTTAATTATGAAATCAATTTTTTTTCCTTCATTGGTGATAACAATTTAAATATATCAACAAGAAAACTTATTAGTTGTAATCTCTGATTTAAAAAAAAAGTCAAAAAAATGATTTTGTTTAATTTTTTATGTGCAATGTTTTTAAAATTGTTTATCAATTTTTGAAAACTGTTATGTAAAGTATTATTTTTTAAGTTAATTATGTTAACTTAATGTATTTTTATAACTTATTATATATATTCAATATTTTAAACTTTGTACCTTTGTTAAATGCATTTAGATTTTTTAGGGTGATTCAGAATTTATAGGAAGAGCTCTATCACGCCCTTTGGTTAAGTTAGCACATGAGAAGTATGAGAAACCATTGTTTCCACCTGCATTAGAGTGGTTTGAAATTATGCGAGGTGAAGAAAGAGCAGGAGAATTGTTAGCTGCATTTGAATTATTGCAGGTTATAAATAATTATTGGAGGTTATAAATAATTATTGCAGGTTATAAATAATTATTGCAGGTTATAAATAATTTGGTTAAAACTAAAACTTGTCTTTTAAAATAAAAAAAATCTTTGAATTTAAATTTTTTGATTCTATTGTTATCATTTTAATTGTAGCTAAAATTTTTTAGTTTATTAAAATTTTCCATTGCAGCTTTTATTTACTTTCTAATCAGTTCAGATTTTATATTATATGATACTACATAATACATCGCATGACTATTATATGATACTGTATTATATATGGTACATGAACAAATATGATATGGTACATGAACAAAGAAATATAGGAAAGATTAGTTTACAGGAAAATTGGAAAGAATGAGTTATAATCCTTATAATAATATTCCTTAACCATTTATTTTTTGAAAATTTGATTTTTTTAATTGAAAGTTTTTGTTTCGATTAAAATCCTGAAAAAATGTATATAAAGTTTAAATCTTGAGCATAGCAAAAGAAATGTCACGATTTTGAAAAGAAAAATAATTGCAAACTTCTCATAGTAAAATATCCAGACCTAAGAAAATGAGTTAGAAAACTGGAATTGAATGGAAAAGCTTTTTTTTATATTTATTTTGAACTTGTTGTTAACTTAATTGAACAAGTCTATTTCTTTTTGCTTTTATTATGCGATAATTTTTATTATTATGTTACAACTGTCATTTACCTGATATAAATTATTGATTGATGATTCATCTCAAATTCATGGTTGATGTTTCATCTGAGTTTTCTTTCTACTAAATTTTTACTAAAGTTATACTATAAATAAATAAAACAAATCAAAAATCATCATTTTAAACTTGGTAATCATTATTATTAACCTTGAAATCGTTATTATTAACCTTGAAATATGGGCTGAGCTTAAACATGCCTGCAAAAACTCTAACAAAAAATGAAAACTAATACCAGTTAATTTTCAAGAAAAAATGACTGAAGGTCAATCACTCTTTTTAGTCAACAATTTAGTCAACAAACCCTTTTTTTTTAAATGGGAGTATAGCTATGGTCTTTTTTATATATATTTGTGTGTTTAAAAAAGTGTAATTTTTAGGTGGTTGAAGAAGGAAAATGCTTTTTACCTGATGAGGTAGAGCCTATCGACTCTCTAGATGGAAAGATTTTGCCAGTGCCTGATGGCATTCGACCTGTTATGAAGAAGCATAGAATTGAGGTAACATGTTAAATATGGTTTGCTTATAAATTCTTCTGATAAATGCTATAAAATATCATAGACATATAGTAAGTAATAAAAGTCTTTGTTTTATTTTATGGTTTTTTCTATTTTTCTGATTTACTTAAATCTTGATGCATGTTTAGATCTTTTTTAGGTATTTCTTGATTTCTTGTTTTTTTATCTGTACTTTATATTTAATTATTTTTAAATTGAATTTTTAAGATATTTAGTATTTTTTTAAGGTTTTATTTTGGGGTGTTCGAGAAATGAAACGTGTCAACTTGACCACAGTTGATCGACCACAAGTTGATGCTGATTGTGCTGGACATGTAGCTCAATCAACTGTTATTGTTAATGCAAAGCGAAATCCGAATTTCGCAAATCCTGTTGCCTACTTTGATGTGGTAAATACTGTTATTAGAGTTTAAAATAAATATTTTATTGTTACTTTTAGTTTTTTCTAAGATATTGCATATATAGATATTAACAACACAGACATCATGTATAGGTATTAAGAGTGCAGATGTTATGTCAATAAAACAGATCAATAATTAAATGGAACTCATATATTATTTTTTTTTTATTAGGTGTTTTATATGGTGTTATATTAACATAAAACCATAAATAAAATATATATACAACATAGGGTTAGCATTAGGTTAAAACTAATAAAAATATTTACTGACAATTGACTGCAACAGAGCTCTGAAATGCGAAAAAAATTATTAAACTGATGAAGCAAATTTAAGTTAGGGTAAAACTCTGGTTCCATTTAAAAATCAAATAGTAATAATAGAAATTAGAAAATATATATATTAAAGTTATCAACTTAACAATCAATGATAATTTTGCAAAAATGTTTATGTATTTAAAGATCAATAGTTCAATTTTTAAAATGTTATATGTTTGTAGGACTTACCTGAAAATGAACGTTATTGTCCACCATTAACAATTCGAGTTCGAGATTGCAGAACATTTGGTCGCTTCACACTAGTTGGAACTCATGTTGTTAATTCTCTTCATAAATACTTGCAAGACCCAGATCAGTACAAGTATATTGCTGAGCTCAGAAAAACTGGTATGCACTTTTTTTTTATAATTAATTTTTTTAAATTAGCTTTTATGGGAGAGCACTAATTAAACTTTATTTCCACAAGGTGATTTTCAACAAAGTGATTTTCAGCAACATTTCAACAAATTAAAAGTAGCTTATCATTAGCAATAAAAAATATTTAGATGCTTTTTCCAAGTATTTTAGTTCAAAATATTTTAGATATAATGAATTTTTAGTATTTTCGAAAAACATACTTTCCAGTTAATTGCAAAAACTTATTTTTTAAAACTCTGATTTTTATAACTGGTCAACCTTAACTGAATAGAATTTTTTTTGGGAAGTCAAAACAGTAATTTTGATCATTCGGGCGGTAGTTGGCAAACGATCGCCCGTTATTTTGCACACTAAATTTACATCTTTAAGTATATTTACTTATTAATTTTAAAGTTATTGTTAATTAAAAAATTTATATTAGTTAAGTTTAGGAATTTCCAGAAAATTTTTCTTTATTATTTAATCATCAGCAGGTGTGTAACCAGAAAATTTTAGAAAAAGGTTTTTGAAAAAAAATCCAGAAACTTTTAAATATATTTTTAATAATAAATTTAACACAATGTTTCTAACAACAAACATGACAACAACACAATGTTTCTAACAACAAATATGACAACAACACAATGTTTCTAATTAGAATTTGGCTACATAACAGTTTTGATTATAACAATATTTTTGACCAAAATTTTTGAATACAAGAAAGAAAAGAATTTTTTTTTCAGAAATATAATAGTTGATATTTTAGATTGATTTTTTATGCAGCATTGCTTTCTAATTAATTTTTATTTAGTTATTTACAATTAAATGCAATATTTTTCATTTAAATATAAATTGAAACTTAAAAAAGAAGCAGAAGTTTAAGTCCCCCAAAAATTTTACTCATGATCATGATCAATCATTTTAATCATGAAAAGTATTCTTACTGACAGAAATGGAAAAATTAAATTTTTTACTCAAGTAAAAGTACTGTAACTTGAGTGAAATTTTGCTCAAGTATATGTAAACATTACCGGTAGAAAATTAGTTTAATCAAGTAAAAGTAAAATGTTGCTCCATAAAAATTACTCAAAATAAAAGTAACAGCGTTAATTTATTTGACAGCATGATAGTGTTGTGGATGTCACTATTCTATTGCGACTTCATCATGGCTGATAAAACTGTAAACACAGCAGAGTCTACATTAATCTACTAAAATTTAAGTCAATTTAAAAATTGGATGCTATTAAAATTTAAATCAGTTTAAAAAGGCAAATCCAATTTAAATTGAATTGAAATAGTGTGCCGTTGAGCATACATTTATCCATGCATATAGGTATCCATATATCAAATGAGGTTTAATGTTTGGCTAGGCACTCTATTAATCAATAAAAATTTTTTTCTAGATTTGAAATTAAAAAAAATATTTGGTATCATAAAATCAAATGCCCCTCTCCCTTGCAACAGATCGTTACAAAATTGTTTGTAACGTGACTTAATTTGTGAACAACCCATAACTTCACTAAAAACATTCGTGAAAACTATTAGGAAACAAAATTATAAATAGGTGCTGTTTTTGATTAAATAAAAGCTTAATAAATATTTTTATTCATTGACATATATGATTTAAAATGTAGCAAAATACAATACTCTGAACAATAATACAAAAAACTACTCAATAACAGTAACACAAGTAAATATAATTTGTCACTTTACATGTTAGTTTCGATCCCCTGGAGCTGGAGGAATAAAAGTTTGATTTTCACAAAATAAAATATTATTTTGTTTGTTTAGTTGTATTTTTTTTATTGAAATAATGACTTAGGAGCAAAAAAGTTTGTATTTGTTTTTAAAGCAAATAGTTTATCACTAAAAACATTTGTTAAAATTATGATTATATAAAAGTTGTTGTCCAATATTTTCCAATGTCATTAAAGTTAGCATTAAAAGCAATTGTTAAGTGGTTTTTTAAATATTTATATTTTATTTTTCACTATAAAAAATTGTAACAACTCTTAAAATTACACTAGTTTTAATTTTCCATAAAAATTGTAATTTTTTGAAATTTTTCCTCTCCTCTAATTTGATACTGCTTTGCAGCTCAATAATTTGTGCTTATCCATCTTTTTAGTTATCCATCTTAGTTATCCATCTTAGTTATCCATCTTAGTTATCCATCTTAGTTATCCATCTTAGTTAAGTAAACATATATTTAATTAGTTAATTAAATCTCTTAAAATAAAATTGGGGTAACAAATAAAGAATGGTTTTAGATAAGTTCAAAGTTAAGATATAAAGAATAGTAAACCCAAAGACTAATTTATAGTCTCACCCATACGTTTTTTAAATATATTTATAATAGTTTATTTTTTCCATTTTAATTCCTATCTAGTTAGGATAACACACAATAAACATTATAGCTACCATGACAACCTTGTTTTAATAAATAGTCTTTAGTATATATGAGAAATAAGATAATTATAATTTAATATTTTTCATTATATAAGAGAAAATTAAAATGAAATTTATAACAACAAAATATATATAAGAAGTAGGAAATAAAGTTTTGAAAAAAGAAAATATAAGAAAATATAAATTTTAAATCTAGAATATTTGATCTAGAGATTCTACCTTTTTTTTCTTCTAGCTATATATAAATAAGAATAATAATAAAATAAGAAAAGACTAAAACCAAAACAATACTAAATGTTTATAACATATAGAAATTCTATCTATGGAGGGTTATTGAATATAAAAATACTTCATTTAATTTCAAATTATTTAAAAGTCATTTCAGTTCTAATCATATTGACGCCATGTTTTAATTTTAACAATGATCTAGTTTATAATCGTGATGAATGTCAAAAAATTAATATTGACAATAAAACTTTTTCTGTGATTTCCTTTAAAAAAAAGTTCAACCTAAGTCCTCTAAAATTAAACCATCTCAGCTAAGTAGTTATAAAGTTGCTGTTGCACAATTTTATATTATCATTTATTACAATTATATATTATTATTAATTATAATAATGAAATTATTTATAATTTTTATGCAAATATTAGGTTTTTCATAAATGAAAATATTTTTCAGTTGGTAAAAAATTTTTAATATGCCTTAACCCTTATACATTTCCATAAACTCATGGAAATGTATAAGGGGATGTGTGACCATGTATATATTTTGTTGATATGTAGTAAAAGTTCATATATAATGAGAAATCAAATATTTAGGTAATGATACATGTGTCATTCTTTATATGCTAATTAAATATAAATTAGAAATAAATTAAATGTTATATATTTTAGGAAAAACAGAAATTTGTTTTTCCTAAATTATATAACATTTATATAATTAAGGAAAAACAAATTAAGAAAACAAAATTTAGGAAAAACACATATAAAAGAGAAAGAGATGTGACCTTATGTTGATGGAGCAAAAGCTCAAGGTCAGCAGCTAGAGTGGGTCCAACAACATTTTCAATGTGTATTTGAACCTTGTCTAAAAGAGAGAGGGCTTCATTAGAAGAGCCGGCCCAAATATGATAACTGTATTCCATATAATGACAAATATATATAGAGGTAAAAAACGAAATTTGGAGTTTGAAATGGCAAGCATAAAAGACAACCTTGTTTGGGGATTTAATCTTTTTTTTTTTAATGAAGACAAAATTTGAATTTTGATTAAATCGTTTTTACAGAAATATTGATAGGATTGAAACATTGGTTGGATGGTTTTGACCATGTTTTTAGTTTTAGGCATCAGTTTTCATTTTTTTAATTTCCAAATATGTTCTCTAATCGTTGCAAATTTAAACAATGATTTATTTAAATTTACATATTAAAACTTTCTCTTTTCCTTCTTTTATAATTTACATTTTCTTTAGAGGAAGACTTTTCTAGATCAGATTCTCCTGCACTAAAAAAACAAGCAATGGTAGAACTTTATGATGATCCATTAGAAGAACCAGAACAAGATAAAGAAGACGTTCCTCTTATAGATCCAAAAATAAAAAAGGTAATTTCTACGTTAAATTTTATTCAATTTTTATTTTTGCTATACAATATATTTTACAAAAACTACTTACAAAAGTGTGAGACTTTGAGTAAAAAACTTTGGTTTCTCTTAAATAAAATCAAACTGAAATAATTATTAAAATTTTTTTTTTTCTCAATTCAGTGTATTACATATTACCTGTTAATTTAGAAGTTAAGTTGAAATGAGTGATTTAATATAGTGATGAAGTCAAATAAATCATCATAAAACAACAGCAATATTTAAATTTCAAAATGTTAAATCTTGTCTTCAAAATTTCAATATGTCAAACACTCTTTAGTTTTTATTTTGTCAATTTTTACTTTGTCAAAACAAAGTAAAAAGTAAAAATTGTTGCAAAAAAGTATTGGAATTTACATTGTGATAAAAAAAACCATTATGTTATTTTTGGAGTTAGTTGAATCAATGTAGAAACAAGTTTTTCTATACTATATTATTATATAAATATATAATGAATATATATTTATATAATAAATATTTATTTATATAATGAATATATATTTATATAATAAATATTTATTTATATAATAAATATATATTTATATAATAAATACATATTTATATAATAAGTATATATTTATATAATAAATATATATTTATATAATAAATATATATTTATATAATAAATATATATTTATATAATAAATACATATTTATATAATAAATATATATTTATATAATAAATATATATTTATATAATAAATATATATTTATATAATAAATATATATTTATATAAAACCAAAGAAGGACATTAAGTATTAAGTTTGTTTTTTTTTAAACATTTTTTTGATGTAATCTTAAACAGTAATGTAATGTTTAAACTTTGTCCTTTTTTAAATGTCTATATAATTAATTATTTTTAAATTAGTTTTATTATGTTTATAGTTAAGTTATTTTTATTTTTAAGCTCATTAGTTTTTCTTTAATAAAAAAAAAAGTTAATTTGATATTTAAAAAAAGTTAATTTAGTATACTGTTTTTATATGTTGCATTATACATATACATATATTATCTTTATTATTTGTACCTATATTATATTTACATAATATTTTAAAACTATTACATATAATTGTGTATCATATTTATATATATATATATATATATATATATATATATATATATATATATATATATATATATATATATATATACATTTATATATATATATATATATATATATATATATATATATATATATATATATATATATATATATATATATATATATATATATATATATATATATATATTTACATATCTTTATGTAAATATAATACATAGTTATTGTATTTATTTGTTTTGTAATGGTTTTTTTTTCACAACTATGAACTACTATTTAGTCACAGATATTTTGTCAGCAATACTGTATGTTTTTTAAAAAAAGATCATTTATAATAATGAGAGAGAAAAGTTCAAAAAAATTTAAAAACAATCTATGATTTTCCAAATCTTATAAAATGTTTAATCAAAACATTTTCTCGTGCTCATTATCCTCTTTATCCTCATAATATATTTTTCTCTTAGAGGTCATATTTCAAAGACTTGAGAAATCTTTAATAATGTCATAATTAACAGGTTTATTTGTTTCTACTGCTGATTTGTTACCTATAATAACTGAGAAGTAAAAACCGAAATAATTGGGGTGACATATTGTTTCATATCTACATTTATGATTATCTTATTACAAAGCTATTTGTTAGTGATTCAATAACGTATTCCAATCTTTTTTCCAGATTTTTATTGAAAAACCACAACTTTAAACAGTTGATCTTTAGTATAATTTTTCTTCCCTCATTATGGTGCTTTAGGTGGCTGGTGAATTTAAACTAAAATCTATTTTCCATATTATTGTTTCTATAATTTTAATTTTCATATATCTAATAATTTAACATATTTGCTGTGGTATTACATTATGGCTTTTAAGATTATTTCATCATATAAAAACCATATAAAAAGTCCACTGAAAACTCAGCATCACCATGGTTTCATCACCATGGGTTTTTTTATGCTTTGCTAAGATTTTGGGTTTCTTTATTGGGCTTACCACTTGTAATCCTTTTTATAAGTCTTATAAGTCTTTTCTTTAAAAACTTATTTTTCCTTGTTCTACTGTTGTCATATATAGGCATAATCTTTTAATGATGCCCTTTTTCTTTTAGACAAGATGCAAAAACACATTGTAAACATAGTTGGACCTACTCTAATAACTTTAAGTTGTAAGTTCTCTTTCTCCTTTCTGCAAATGCTACCGTTGCTCTAAAAGAACTATTGTTTTGTGTTGCACCTACCAAATAGGAAAAAAGTTTTTTTTTGTGACTATTTAATTAAGTTATTTTACAGTGATTGTGATTTTTATAACCACATACAAGTCCTAAAATAGGATGTTTAAAATATTTTTTAAATTTCTGTTTAAAGTTGACAATTACAGCATCATCAATTAATGTTGGTGATGACAACATGTCTGCTTGATAAAAATATAATTATAATTGAACTTATAAAAGTTTATGCGGTTGTAACTATTACATTTTAATATTATACTTTTAATGACATTTTTTAATACAATGATTTTAATTTTTTAGCCACGCGAACTTCCTATTAAAAAAGTAGATATTGAAGATGAAGACGATGAAAGCTCTTTAGATTGGTGGTCACGTTATTATGAAACTATTAAAGACACAGAACGAGAAGAAGAAGATAAAAAGGCAAAAGAAAAACAAGTTAAACCTGAAGTGGGAAAGAAAAATAAGAATAAGTTTAGTGATGGTCTTGACATGGAAGTAGAAAAACGTTCTAAAAAATCTAATCCTAAAATTACACGACTTAAGGTAATTTACTTACAATGTTTTTTAGCTCTTACTATATATATATATATATATATATATATATATATATATATATATATATATATATATATATATATATATATATATATATATATATATATATATATATATATATATATATATATATATGAACATATTTGAAAGAAAAACACAATATTTTTTAATCTTGACATTTTTCGTAGTTAACATACTACATTTTCAAAAGATAAAATTACAATTTAAAACTCTGGATATAATTATAAAATCAAAATTTGAAGACATTACAGAGAAATATTAACATGGAGTTATTCTCAAACATTATAAATGGAGTTATTCTCAAATATTATAAATGGAGTTATTCTCAAACATTATAAATGAAGTTATTCTCAAACATTAAAAATGGAGTTATTCTCAAAGCATAGGCCCAAAATATTAAGATAATATGAAGTTTTTGGCATCCAAACATATATTACGCATAAATTTTCTTAGCTAAATCAAAAGATATACATGTTGCGGTCAGACAAAACCATTTGTTGCGTTCTGATATTCTGTATTTATAACAAAAATGAGTACATATATTTGTCCAAAAATATGTTTTTACAATGTTTAACAGAAATGGTATATGAAGACACTCACTTAAGCTACTTAAATAGTTGACAAGGTGTTCTTTTGGGAAGTGGTGGATAGATCCAACAATTTTGGGAGGTGGCCATACACAAACAATTTCCTTATGAGAGTACACTAAAATGTCCTCAATTGGAGGGTATGTGTAATGATCAAGTGTTAACAGTCTTAAGTATAAAAGTCTTTGGTATAGTGAATGTTTTTAAAATTTTTCTAATCTCAACAGATGTCATTTTAAAAATAATATGGCCTATGAATTGTAAAAAAAAAAAAAAAATAAAGATGTTTATGTTTAAGTCTTATTTTATGTACTTTGATGATTGTCTTAGAGACTTATTACTGTTATTATTATTAGGGAGACTATTAATTGTATTTTTGATGATACGCTTCCATCATTTTTGAAGATGGCTGATGTTTTGCCTTACTTTAAAAAGGACAGTCTAATCAATATGTAAAGCTAGCATCTAATAATTATAATTTTTGATCTATCAAAAGTTTTTCAATTTTTTTTATACCAGCAAATTTTTCTATTGTTTGAACCTTAATTAGATGGCTGATTGTGTGTAAATTGAAAATGAGCACTTTGAACTTGCTTCACAAAGCAGTGTCTCAAAAAAGCATTAGTAAAAACTGTTGCATGATTTCAGTAAAGAGTATTTTTATAACTTTCTTAAACCCACCACTCCACTGTTCAAAAGTAACTTCATCTGCACCATCCACCAGTTCCAACCAGCATTCAGTAAACTTGTCATGTTGGTATTCCCACAATGTTTACAAAAAAGAAACATAAACTCTTTGTGGGATGGATCGAAAATAAAATTTTGATGTATGGGTTAACCAAGTATTGTGGCGAGTGAGTTGATCATAAATTAAAAATTTGCATGTATAGCACACATGCATACATTTTCTGGAATTTCTCTTTGAAGCTTAACATAAAATGGTCTGCTGGAAGCGAGTTTTGAAAATTTCACAGACACACTAACATTGTCATTCTTGAATATTTCAAATGCTTTGTTCAGTGTGAATAGCAAATGACAAGTTTATCTTTTCTACCAAGTGACTTTACTGATAGTAACATCTTTGATGCCAGGTGCCTGACAGAAAATATTGTCGTGTTCATAAAATGTATGAATTAGTAAAGTGAGACAATTATTCTGGTCTACAAGTGTACTACTTGGTCCATCATTACTCATTAACTGCTCGCAAACTAATCCTTTTGCCCACTTCTACAAACACAACCCGCCAACAGTCTTCATCCGTTCATAAACTCTTCATAACTTTGTTCACTGCCTTAACAAAATATTGTGGTGTAAAAAATGTTTGCCAATCGATGAATGTACTTTCTGCCTCTCTCTTCCTTTTTTTTTTGCTTCTCTGTCCTTTTTTACGTCTAATTGATCAGGTGTCATGTTTTGTCTCAAGGAGCGTACTCGGTTCATTTCTTTCACTTTGTAATCTGGATAAGAGTCACAAAATTTTATGAATCTAGATCCCATATCTAAAATAAAGTAGTATTAAAATATAAATTATGACAAACAAGCGCTTAAATGGTTAATCCAAATTAATTTCCTTAATTGTTAACTTTTGTTAACAGTTGTTTACAATTGTTTGATACGCTGAATTTAAAAACATAAAAAATACAGATATTTGTTTATATAGGTTTTTTAATTTGTTTATCTTTATCAATTATCTGTATTTATATTTATTAATATCTTAATTAATAGTCTTTTTTTTTACTTTTTTTTTAATGTAAAAGTCAATTTAGTTACTGCCTAACTTTGCTCACTTTAAATATGTTATTTAAAAATGCACTTTTTATTACTTGCTTTAAAACATGATAACAAGTATATTAAATAGTAAATGATTACGTAAAAATGATTGGATATCAAACTTGCAAAATGTGTATATATTTGTATATATTGTATAAATTATCATTATAAGTAAGTGCATAAATGCACTTACTCTTTACTTAAATACTTTTTGAGCAAAAGGATGAAAATAGTAATAACTCTTAATAGTAATAATAATATATTTAAAATTAATATATTAAGAAATATTATAATAATATTATTATAATAATAATATATAGTAATAGTAATAGTAAAATTAATTAATTATATGCAAATAGTGTGCAATTTAATTATATGCAAATTAGTATGCAAATGTTCGAATTAAGGTATGCCCTAAGTTAGAAATACTTCACTATGTCACATTCAGACATTTTATGCATTTAGACATTTAGACAAAGACGTTCAAACATTGTATGTTGCATTAAGAAACTTCATGTTGCGTACAGAAATGTTGCGTTCAGACAACTTTAAAAATCATGTCATTTAACAACATAAAATATTGAATGATAAGTTAAAGTTATAATCATAAATATATCGATGCTAATTACAACTTATATAAATTTAACATTACAAATGTCACGAAAAAATTGCAGAATAATAATAAGTTATTAATCATTTATTAATAATGGTGTTGCGTTCAGACAAAAAATATTTTAAACATAAATAACTACAAAACAACAGATAAGCGTGATTATGACCTTGTGTTGAAGAAAAAATAAAGAGTAAGACTTGCAGTACAAAATAAAACACTTAAACAAATAAAAATATGTTGTAATTAGATGTATTCTGCTAATCTAATTACCCCATATTTACAAATTTAAATTTTATTGTTATTATATATTTTTAATTAATGAAATATGAAAATGTATATATATATATATATATATATATATATATATATATATATATATATATATATATATATGTATTTATATATATGTATATATATATATATATATATATATATATAATATATATATTTGAATATTGTAAATATATGTATAGAAATAATGTTTGTATATATACAAAACACGTATTGGTAGACTGTCAATATTTAAGGTAAAATTTACTTTTTTAAATCATTTTATTTATTAGAAAAAAGTAGATACAAAAATATCCTTTCACTTTTTAAAAAACAGCTGATTTCTTATAAATAATATTTTATTGATAAATTTTTGTTAAATTATATTTCTCCAATACACTTTGATGGAAAGAAAATTATGAAAGTTAAGTAAAAAACTGATATAGTATCATCTTTACTTGATCAATGGTAAAGTCAATCAATCGAGCGATTCAATGGCTAAAATGCTTTTGCATATCCAACTATTATTCATAAAAACAACTTTTTTAAAAAACCGAAGTGTTTATGAAAATTTCAATTTTAATATTGTACCAGAGAAAAATGCTGAAAAAGAAATTTTAAAGATTTTAAAAAGTTTTCAAAGATTAAAATTTGAAAACTCTATTAGTTTAAACTAAAAGTTAAATTATAGTAGCAACTACACAACACACACATGTGTGTGTATATATATATATATATATATATATATATATATATATATATATATATATATATATATATATATATATGTATATATATATATATATATATATATATATATATATATATATATATATACAGTAGCTTGCCATATTATTAGACTTAGACAAAAAAACAGACATAACACTGCTCAAAATCTTTGCTCCTTACATAATCTTTTTTTCGTTCATTATTTTTTACTTTGGCAACATTGCCAAAGATGTTATTTCATAAATGGCAATATTGCTCATATCTTTTATTGTCATTCTTACCATATGTTGACAGTTTTAACAGAATATTGCATAGAATGGTTGTGTGAGGTGTTTCTTTCTACAAACAAAATTATTGGAATACCTCGTAGTGAAGGTTATTTTGTGACTAGTATCATATATTTTATTAATCACAAAGGTGTGTATATCTTAATACTCATATTTTCTAAACAAAAATGTATAAAATTTTATATGGATAAGTACACAATCTTATTAAATGTATAAATTTTTATATGGATAAGTACACAATCTTATTAAATATTCTCTTCTTTTTTTAGCAATGGGGAGGGCATGTGATATTTCTCCATGAAAACTAGGTGAAATTTGCCGATTATTAAAAAATACAGTCATGTCGCAATATTAGATAGCTGAGGTATTCAACATTTCTCAAAGCTCAGTGAAGAGAGTGGAGCAAAAACTTGATTTTGACATACCTTTACAACCTGCTCGTAAAGGCGCTTGTGGCAGAAAAAGGTTAACAACACCCAAAACTGACAGAAAAATTAGGGGTATTTGTCTACAACAAAGAAAACACCCTTTCAACTTATTGACCAAGATTGTTAATGAACAGGGAATCAATATTTTCTAACAAACAGTTCTGAAACCTCTAAAAAAATTGGTTTTAAGTTCATGTTGGCCAACATGTAAACCAAAGTTAACACCCATTATGGTAAAGAAATGTCTAAACTGGACAAAAAAATTTAAAAACTTCACAGAGGATGACTGGAAAAAAATAACTTTACGTTTATTGTAAAGTTTAACTTAATTTTGGTATCTTTTTAAATTTGTGTGTGTTTTAGGTTTATTTTTCAAATGAGAGCATTTTTCAAGTCATAAGTGGCAAATCTAGCATTATTAGGAAAAAAGTGGGTGAAAAATTTTACTCACATTGCATTGTGCCATTAGTAAAGCATCCTACATCCAACATGGTGTAGTCGTTAATTTATTTTTTAGGTACTGAAAGACTGCATATAGTAAAAAGGACAATGAAACAAGATCAGTATTGGAAAATTCTTAATGGTAGACTAATACTACAGTTGGCACAATGGTTCCCAAATGAAGAAAAATGCATTTTTATGCATGATGGGGCACCATGTCACAAGGTTAAAACCATTACAACATTTTTAAAAGAAAAAAACATTGATGTCTTGGATTGGCCCAGAAATTCTCTGGATTTAAATCAGATTGAGAATGTATGGGCGCTGCCTATGTGGGAAATGGTTAAAAGCACAATAACAATGAAGCAGGAGTTGATTGAAAAGCTTATATATGTGTGGGAACCACAGTGAAGACCTGCAAGCAATGGTTAAAAAGTGTATTTTGAGTATGCCACGACGCATACAGAGCATAATTGCAGCAAAGAGACATCATACAAAATATTAGCTATTCAACTCTTTCAGGATTTTTTTAATTATTTTCCATTACTTTTAAATTATTTTCCATTACATATCTTTTAAATATATTTATTTGTTTTTTAATAAACATTGATTTTTATTTATCCATAGTAAAACCTCAAATGATAAAAAATTGTCCACAAAAATATATATATGGCATAAGTTTTTTTTTGTTGTTGTTAAGTCTAATAATATGGCAAGCCTATATATATATATATATATATATATATATATATATATATATATATATATATATATATATATATATATATATATATATATATATATATATATATATATATATATATATATATATATATATATTTATTTATATATTTATATATTATATATTTTTGTAAATACATAAGTACACATATATAACATATATATAATTAATTAGTAAAAAACACTTATCTAACTTTTATCTTCGACTTGAAGTTTCACCATTGCTGGATCATCAGGAAGAGTTACTAAATCTCAAAAAAAATTCAATTTATAGAAAAAAATATTTTACAGGAAGTTATAAATTATTATAAAAAATTTTTAATTACTATATTTTTTTGATTCCAATTGTAGAAAAAGTGGCCGATTAAGCCGATGCCGATTAATTGGTACATCACTAATATATATACATATGTATATATATATATATATATATATATATATATATATATATATATATATATATACATATATGTTATAAATATACATATATAACATAAATGTATATATATATGTACCATTAGATAGGATAATATGGGCACATTTTGACTTTTTTTTCAATAGTTTGCTAATTACAAGACCTATAAATTTGTAAATTTTGTTCAAGAATCACTCCTACAAGATGCACATGTAAAAGTCAGCCATGTTGCTTTAAAACTTTAACCACAACTTATTAATGAAAATTATTTAAAAAAATCCAAAAATGGGGTGATTTGGTCACTTAACAAAAAAACCTAATTTAAACAACAAAACATTGTAATACATGTTTAACAAATTAATAAAAGTTGCAAATCACAAAACTAGAATATCAAATAAAATATAAAAAAAGTTAATAGGAGCTATAAATTTGTGAACTTTATTCAAGAATTACTCATACAAGATGCATATTATATATGAAAATTAGCAATGTGACTTTAAAGCTTCAATGTTTATAAATAAAAATCAATTTTGAAAAATCAAAATATAATGTAGTTAGGCCACTTAACAAAAAAACCTAATTTAAACAACAAAACATTGCAATACATATTTATGAAATTAATGGAATCATATTTCAAATCCTAAAAGTATATTTTCAAAAAAAAGTTCAAAATACAATAAAATACAAAAATTCTTAACAAATTGCATTTCAAGTTTTATAATGGTATCTAGATGCCTTGTAGCCTTTCTGTAAATCATTTTCTTGGAGCCAAGGTTTTTGTGGAGATTAGTTTTATCATAGTTTGTTACATTGTAAGGACAATGTCTTTGATCAGGTTATGAAGATTGTTGAAAATAAACAACAAGCTGTTGTTCACCAATTCTCTGTAAAATAAGGTTTTGGTGCCTTTTCAAAAATCTGTTAATCTAATATTGCCCAGAGAAGTTCACTTTTGTTTGTGAAGGATACTTTTGATAAATTGTTTTAATGCAGCCGGATCCTGAAGCTCATCATCCTGGTGATAAAGTGCTTTCTCATTGCTCAATTCTGAGTAATGACAAGCTCTTACAAAGCAGAAATAGCAGTTCAACAAGGTGTCTGCATATTTTTGGTATTACCACATAGATAGTTTCTAAGAGTTGATCTGGAAACATTGTTGGTCTCAGAGACCCTTTTAACTAGAATACCAGCAGCTATGGCCTTTATAGTCTTGTCCACTCGTTCTAGGTAGTTACTGTGTGCGTCACCTTTCTTTAGTTTGTATGTGTATGGCATATTGCAACTTATTTTTTAAAAAATTGACAAGTTTATCAACCAAACCAATATGTGGCCATAATACCCCAATTTTTAAAATAGCTCATTTACCCCACTTACCTTAAGGTAAATGCTTTGAGAATAAAAATGCACTTTCCTAAGTAGCTCATAGAGGTCTGGTTAAAATTTTGTGCAAATTACCTCTCAAGAATTTGCTTAGCAATAGTTAGCATTTTTAAAATCTGAAAAGACATAACAAAAGACATTCAACAGCAAGAGTATTATTATTTTAATTTTTTTGTAACAGACATTAAAATTTCAGGTTAACATTGGGCTATAAAAAGTATGTAGAGTGGGGCACTGCATCTTTTAAACTATAGCAGATTTTGGCAAAAAAACTGGTAAATATGCTAAACTGGCTGTATATATACATGTTTACATATATATATATATATATATATATATATATATATATATATATATATATATATATATATATATATATATATATATATATATATATATATATATATATATATATATCTATATATATATATATATATATGAAAATGTATATATACAGCGGTGGCCAAAAATTAAAGACCACTCATTTTTTAGTTGGTTTCTTAATCTTTAAAATAAAATTAAGAAGATTCTAATTGACATATTAAATTTTTTTTTTTAATATCTTGTTAATTAAAATATACGGATTAAAGTGGTATAATTTTTTTAATCTAATTCTAATTAAATAGCGTTTAACTTATTAAAAAACTGATGAGTACTTATAAATCTTCTTTAAATAAATTGGACAAAATTTAACAACCACTTTTAAATCTTTAATTTGCACTTATTAAAAATAATAATCCATTATTTTTTTTAACTGTCTTAATTGCTTATTATCAAATATCAAATAAACATTTATTTTTTGAATTGCAATAAGGATATAAAAATATTGCAAAAGTGCGTACAAAGATCGAAGAAAAAGACAGATACGCGACTCTTGTATTAAAAGAAGAAAGCTATAGCATCAGACAAATAGCAGAATAGCTCGGAAGGTCTCACTCTTGCATTATTAATATAATTCAACGATACAAAGAGACCCAGTCAATTAATGATCGTCATCGGACTGGACGCAATAAAATTTCAAATGACCGTGATGTTCGCTCCTTAGTGAGATTAATGAAAGAAAACAGCATCATCAAAAAAGCATCATCTACAGACTTGTCTACAAAATGGACACTGTCAAATGGCCTGAAAGCAAGCCCTAGAACTGTGCGAAGTGTCCTCCACAAATTAAATTATTTATGGCGTGCTACTGCAAAAAAACCACGCTTAAATAAAAAACAAAAATTTGCCAGGAAAGAGTGGTGCAAACTACATAAAAATTGGTCAACAGATCAGTGAAGCCGTGTGGTCTTTAGTGATGAAATGAACGTTGAGGTAGACAACAGAAAAGGTCGCGTAATTTTGCGTAGACTTCCAAGCGAACGGTTCGATGAATCATGCATTTTGAAATGAACAAAAGAAGGCAGTGGTTCAATAGGCATTTGGGCCTGTATGAGTGCCTGTGGAGTTGGCGTTTTTCATTTATTCAATGGTAGACTCAACAAAGAAAGGTACATCGAAATTTTGGAAAACTCGCTTATTCCTAGCATTGATTTATGGCAGTTGCAAGATGGATGCGTCGTGTCATAAAGCGCATCTTATTTGCGATTGGTTCAATTCTAATAAAGTTCAAGTGCTTCCATGGCCTGCCAATAGTCCAGACTTGAATCCAATAGAGAATATATGGTCATGGCTTGATCACAAGCTTGGTAAAGGACAACTTTACAATTGGAAGATTTGAAATCTTCTATCTCTCATCATTTGAAAAATGTGCCTGATGAAGTAATCAAAACCTTAATGAGTTCAATGCCAGAACGAGTACAAGAGTGCTTGAAAACAAATGGAGGAACAACACGTTTCTAAATAATATTTTTATTGCTTTTTGAAATATTTTTGAAACTGGTCTTAAAATTTTGTCCAATTTTTTTCCCATTTATATTTTTTACTAGTCAGTTTTTTAATTTTTTAACATTATTTAGTAAAAAAATTATAAGTTCTTTTATAATAAATATAAAATACAATAAAAGTTCTTTCTAAAAATGTTTTTCTTTTTGTGATAACTTTTTCCGAAATAAAATTTAACTAAGGTTAAAAATAAATTTTGAAAAAAAAAAGAGTGGTCTTTAATTTTTGGCCACCGCTGTATATACATATATATCGCTCTCCTTCAACTCAAGACTGCACTCTTTTCAATTTTATTTCTGATCAAATTGACTAAGCCCTCCCCCTTTATCTTTCAGACAATATTGCTCTTGTTGTTGACTTTAATGCTCATTACACTGAATGGCTTGGCTCTAGTGTCAGTGACTCTGCAGGTGTTAAGAGCCACGACTTTTGCCTTTCTCAATCTCTAACACAAATAGTCAACTTTCCAACTTGCTTTCCCTACGATCCAAATCATTTACCTTCTCTACTCGACTAATGTCTTGTTTCTAATCCTAGTCAGTGCTCAGTTTCTTTACAGGTGCTTCTGATCACGGTTTGATCTTTCTAAAACTGTTATCTCATTCTTCTTCATCATCATCAGAATTCCCCTATTATCTACCTCTTTCAACTACCTAAAAGCTGACTGGGACTCTTTCTGTGAAAATCTTTTGTCTTCCTGTTGACCAATATGCTTCTTACATAACTTCGTGGATTCAGGCTGGCATGATATCTTTTATTCCCTCTCAACAATTCCAGGTCAAGCCTCTCTCTTCTCCATGGTTTTCCTCTCATTGTGTAAATGTAGCAAATGTAGCAACATTTTCCTTCAAAATGTAGCAACATTTTCCAATGGAAATCATTACTTTCATATCTATCAGCAAAATAATTCTCCAGAAAACAGACGTCTATTTACTAATGCTAGAAACGATTGTAAAAAGGTTTTGTCTAACACTGAAGCTTGCTATTCTCAGGTCACGAAATCTCATATTTTATATCAAAAATTAGCCTCTTGTGACTTCTGAAGAATTTGTTATTCTACCTCTTGTATTTGCTAAGAACTTTACATCAATATCATCTCTTTATTTTACTAGTTGCGTTTTACCTGATATAGCCAACAAACAAGTTAATCTATTACTTGACACTCCAGCTTCTGTATCTAAATCTGATTTCCTGCTTAGACTCTTCTACAGCTTGTGGTCCAGACAACATACCTGTTATTGTCTTGCAGAAGTGTTCTCCGGAACTGTTGTCTATACTTTCAAAACTATTTAACAAGTGCTTATCAGATTCTTGTTTTCCATCCTGCTGGAAATCGGTATCTGTTTTCCCTATTTTCAATTATTTTGGAGAGCGATCTGACTCATCTTACTACCGTCCCATTAGTCTTCTTCCTATCATTAGTCCGATTTTTGAGTCTTTAACTAATAAATACTTAATTTCTCATCTCGAATTTAATAACATATACATATAGATATGTATATATATATATATATATATATATATATATATATATATATATATATATATATATATATATATATATATATATATATATATATACATACATATATATATATATATATATATATATATGTATGTATATATATATATATATATATATTAATTAACTGTTTATACATACATACATATATATATATATATATATATATATATATATATATATATATATATATATATATATATATGTATGTATGTATAAACAGTTAATTAATAAAGATACAAAGAACTTATTTTTAATTATTTCATTATTTTTTTTGACTAGAGTGAGGATGCTATAAAAAAGTTTGCAAATATAAATAAACAATTTTTTTGTAAGTTAATTAAAGGAGAATTACTCTCTAAGAAATACTTTGTTGTAAAAAATCCAGGTGTTAGTTATCTTTTTTATTTTGTTTCAGATATTATTTTTTTTTTAATGTTAATTTACCTACCCAAGACCAAGAAGACCATTACAGACGAGGAGGCTATTTAATTGTGGTTAACCCTTTCTGTAACTCCATTATGCAAACCTTGATGAACAAGGCTGCTGCGCAGAGAAACAATTTGAGTACAGTACTTCCAGAGACGTGGCAGGAATAATACTCGGAACCTCTCACTTATGAAGCGAGTGCTCTACCACTACTTATTATCAATAACAAAAAAAAAGTTTTTTTTACTTGGTTGATTTGTTGATTGGTAAACAGTAATAATCAAAATCAATATCTCATTGCTAATGGGGAAGATTGGAGCTCAAATGGGAAAACTGGTTGAGCAAGTAGAGTCATGCAATTGATAGATATAAAATTAATTAGAAGCTTAGTTTGGAATGTTTAATTGAAAGTTTTGATAGTGCAACATTTTTAATAATAATTGGTTTGGATCACTTAAAAAACTGCTTGGCACAGTCACAGTCAGATTTAAAACACAGCCACTAATTGTGAAATTAATACAAACTTCATTAAAATAAAATTAGGTCCGCCTTTAACTTATCTTTATCAAATTTGACAAGCAATAGACTAAAAGTCTGTCTATCAATTTAGCAAAGCTAGAAATTGGGCAAGTCTGTCACATGGATATCAAAAGCACTTTTATTTTTAAGATTATGGTCATCAAACCACAAACTTCGTGGTGAAAGCCTTGTAAATTTAAGAACAGTTGTGAACTTTATTATTAGTGTTTATACATACTAAATGGTTAAATCCTAAAGTTCAATAATGTTGGGTTGAAAACAGTTTTAAACACTTTAAAACAATTTTACAAACCACATTTTGCATCAAAAATACAGATGAAAGAAAGTAAACTGTAATTAGTGTTCTTAAGATATAAAGAAGATTAAGCAGCCTAAGTTAGAGATAATTGTCTCAGAGCAAGCTGGTATAAAACACTAGAAATAAAGCCTAATGCTAACAACTATTAGACTTAGCATGGGACTTTATAAGGGTAGCTTAGTCTTCAGTTACCTACACTGTCATCTTACATCTGTCATCTGTCACCATCACAGAATTTGTAAACTATCCTATTGAAGTTCTTTGCTGGAGTTGTGATACACAGTCAGTTAACTGATGCATTAAATTGATAACTAAGTTTAAATTAATAACAATGTTTAAATTGATTAAATTGATGATGATTAAATTGATAACGATGCTTTATATTGATAACTATTTACAAACACAGGTGAATAATACAAAAAATTACATATATAAAAAATTTGTAATTTTTTTTTCATGCCTTTTAGAGTTTAGAAATAAAAAGAATAAAACAAACTATGACAGGGTAGCATCTTGTTTTCTAATTTACCACACCACCCCAAAATTCTGAACTGTGACTTTTAAAACTTAAAAATTTTCTGGTCAAAGTATGTTTTATAGGCGCAAAGTTGCATTTAAGTATTAAAACAATCGTAAAACATATTTGATATCTGAATGTCATTTATAGGAGGCCCTATTATCTCCTTACCTCAGAAATAACTTTCAACTTGTGGATTACTTCTAAGACATCAATATTTAATTTGCAGTAGATTAAAACAATTCATGATAGTTTTTATAATATATTAGATTAACATGAAATGCAAAGGAAAACTGATGTTTTATCAGGAAATAATATTTTTGGAAAGTTTGAAAAATATGAATTATATTTAATGTGTTTGGATGTAAGAAATTTTGTTTAATTTTAAAATATTTTTTTAAAATTATATATTAATATTTCTATGTTTAACCATTAATTGTAAATATTAAAGTAATATAAAAAATAACAAAAAAAACATTTTGAATTTTTGGGAAGATAGATTACAAAATTACAATCAAAAAATCCCAATGGAAAAAATGCCAATGGAAATGCCAATGGAAATGCCAATGGATGCCAAAAAAAAAATGAAATTCTTAATGACGAGAACAATGATGAGAGCAATGACTTATAGTAAAAGTTAATTTCAATTTAGAAGGTTTTGAACCTTTAATTGAAAATTGCTATAATGAAATAAAATTGATATCTGTATCAAGTAATTTTATCATTAAAAAACTAAAATGTATATTTTTCCATGTCTATTGTATATTACTTTATAGAGAAAAACTGTGAATATTCTTTTTAATTTTCATTTTTTGTTAGTATTATTGTAGGTTCTTCAAGTTTATCTTCAATCGCATTCAGCTCTTGTCATAAAAGAAATCACTAGAGGTGGCCTAATTGCATCTGCAACTCCTCTCGGTGCCATGAGTGGTTTAAGTTTTCGATATCAAACAATGTTTATTGCCAGTACCTACCTAGAACTACCTAGAAGTAAATATGAATAAAATTAAGATAAACTAAAAAATAGCGTTAAAGCGTTAAAAAAACAGGTTAAAGCGTTATGAGGTTGTTCAAAGCCTATAATAATATTTCGAAGTTTTAGACAAAGTTAGTATTAAGTCTCAGAAGTTTCAGATGTTACTATGTTGATAAATGTTGATATCTAACAATGTTGGTAAGAAAGAGGAGTTGCAGTTATAATGTTGATAAAAGTATTTCAGAGATCTTTATTGTGTAATATGCCAGCACCACATAAATGAAATGAAAATTTAGAAAGCAATAACTGGAGATAAAACCAAGGGACTAAAAAAGACTAAAAAGACCTTTTCTAAAACTTTAACAAGCAATAGGAACATTATGTCTACTTTTGATGTCTCTACTTGTTTTAAAAAGTTTGGCAAGAATACTTGTCGTAATAACGCTTATACTTGGTTTTGACCTTATTAAATTTATTGATCTTATTAAATTGATCTTAAAATTAATTTTTTTCTCTGAGATTTTTTTTCTCTAAATCAGATATATGTACACTCTGCTGAATGCATTCAGTTTATTTGATGTTTAGTTAAAAATATTTTAGCGAAAATAGCTTTATTGTTAAAATAATTTTTTTAAAGTCATTTAGCCAAGCATCTAATATGCTTTAGTTTTTTTATGCTTAATACTCTACTTTAGCTAAATAAATGTGTTTTTCATACTCAGCATTACTAAATTTTAGATATACAGACAAGAGCTTGAAAATTATCCAAACTTCAACTCATTTAATGATTGGTTACACACATTTCCATTGTATAGAGGTAAAAAGACATCAGAAGAAGATGACGATGAACACCGCATAGTTGGAACATTTAAAGTATGTTTTTTATTAATTTATTTTGATTTTATAATCTTATTTTTCTTTTTTTTTTTTTTTTTTTTTTTTACAAGTTAGTTTTTCAAATAAAAGTTTTGAAAATTATCTCTAATTTAAAAAAATACATTTTTAAAATTACATGGTTAGATAACAAATAACCTAAATTATTAGCATGTATTTGCATAATTTGCATAAATATGTAATTATACCTAAAATAGTTATATAAGCTGCAGATAGTCAGCTTAAATAAAATAATGCTATCATGTTTTTGTATAAATTGATATGGTCACACACAAACAGTCTGTTTAAAACATTTGTTCATGGTAACAAAGTTAAATTCTAAAACAAAAACAATAGTTTATCAATTGTTTTTTTTCTGCATCAAACTTTGGGTTGAAATTCTGATACTAATTTTTTTTTTGTATTTTTTTTAAGTTATTTTTTAAGTTGCTCCAAGAAGACCTATCACAGAGCAATTTTTTTTAAGAGTTATTATCATTTATTCTCTTTTTTGTCTTTTTTTTACTGTTTTATGAAGTATGTTTATTAAAAAATTTTTCTTTTAGTATTTTTAGTTAGTATTTTTAATCCTTTTTTGTCTATCTTTGCAACTAAATTCATTTATGCTTTCAATTTTTGGTCATCTTTTATTTAGGTTGACAATTGGCTTTTAATTTTGTAAATAGATATACTATTTTAAAATATATAAGTTTACACTTATAAATTTTTACTTAAATACATTTATTTTTAATCAAAAATTGTTTTTTTTTAAAATTGGGGTTTTGATAGCAATGCTGGTTTTTATTTCTCAAAATAATTTATTACTTTTTATTATATTTATTATCCAAACAATAAGTCACAGTAGTTTTTGTTCTATTTTCTTTTCTTTTTTTCTTTTTTTTAATTGTAATATTTATTTTGCAAGTTTGATTATTGATTGTTATTATTATATTTATATTCTATTATTTTGTTTTATATCATTTTTTTAATAAAATGGTTTAACATATAGTTATATTTTTTGTAGAATTTTGTTTCACGCAAATTTTAGGGTGCATTAAAAGTTTGGAAACATCCATTACCACGCTTCCTTGAAATTGAAAGTCCAACAGCATCTTTTTTCAAGTTGCCAAGCAATGAGCCATTTAGTGTTCTTGTTCGTGTTTATGTAATAAGAGTATGTAATTAATATGTTTACACCTTTTTTGTTTTTTTTAAACTTTTAAATTAGATAAAACTTTTTTATGAAAAAATATTTATATTTTTATACTAGACTAAACAAAATTTGTTTTCTTACATTTAGGGAATAAATCTTCATCCAACAGATGTGAATGGAAAAGTATGTTTGATTTTTAAAACCTTTTTTTATTTTTATAGTTTTTTTTTTATTTTTGCTGCATGCATTGAAAAGAATTTGTCCAGACACTGATTAAAGGCAGATCTTTGATTTTTTAGAATGTTTGTGTGGTGTGGTCCTCTGTAATAATATAATATCTATAAATAATATTTATCTTTAACAGGCTTTCAATTAGTGGTAATGGTATAGTAGTAGAGTTCTCACTTCGTAAGAGAGAGGTTTGATCCCCTCCAGGCTTTTAGTAGTACTTTGCTCAACTTGTTTCTCTCAGCAATGGCCTTGCTTGTCAAATTTTGTGTTTAAGAGTTAAAGAGGGTCAAGTTTTAATAAAAACAGCTGGTGCCGGGTTTGTAACCAGAGCTACAAAAACATTAATAAATACTAAATTATTTTTTTTGATGTTGAAATTCATGTTATGTTTCATAAATATATTCATGTATATTTATATATAAACATAACTATGATAAGCATAATCATTATCCTCATTATCAAGCATTAGCCTTCCCCTTTTTATGCTGTTTCTTTATTATAAACAATCTGGAGCATCTTCTTTCTTTAACTAAAGCTTGTTCATACCATATGTAATGCATTCTCTACAAGTTTTCTTACTACCATTTTCTTCTAAAGTCGCTTCTTCTGAAGCTGCTATCTCTTTATATACTGATACCCAAATCACTTTAATCTTATCTTTAAAACATTGTCTAACATTCCATCTATAATTCATTGGTCTGATCTTATTACTTCTCCCTAAAATAAGGCAGAGTTATTTGCAAAGAAATTTTTCTCTAATATGATTATTGGATCTAATGGCCATATTCTTTTTGCCATTTGGCCATATTCTTCTTGTCTCTATGCAGTAGTGGTGTAGTGGTAGAGCGCTCCCTTCATTAACGAGAGGTTCTGAGTTCAATCCCCATCATGTCCCTGGTAGTACCGTGCTCAACTTGTTTCTCTGTGCAGCGGCCTTGTTCCTCAAGGTTCGTGTTTCGGAGTCATAGAGTTGAGAGAGGGTTATAACCACAATTAAGTAGCCTCTTCGTCTGTAGTGGCCTTCTGGGTCTTTGGGAGGTGAATTAACAAAAAAAAATTTCAGTTAAACAGATTAATCCATTGTTAGGCATTCAAATCACTTCGACTTCCGATGCTTAAGTAAAGTAAGTGCTAAATTCTTAGTTAAACTCTTCTATGGCTTGTGGTTCACACAACATATCAATCATAGTCTTACAAAAGTGTTCTCCAGAACACTTTTCTAAGACTCCAGTTCTTTAATTTTTGCTAAACTATTAATAAGTGCTAAATAATTTCAATTTTTAAAAACTCAAGAAAGCACACCTCTCTAACTATCCTACAATTAGTCTTCCCTCTACTATTAGTTTTTTTATATAAAGAGTTTGAGGTTATTAAATCATTTTTTTTTAATCACAGTATTCAAGTCATTCTCGAAGACCTTCACTTGTCTTCATTTCCAGTAACTTTAAGGGTTACTGGAAATAAGAATGGTTACTATGGTTACAACTGCTCTGTTCTTTACTCCTGTATTGCTTTTTATCTAAAATAATAATCTTTTTGACAATCTTGTATCTAAATTGGCTCTATTTGCTGACAACTTAATTTTATAATCTTGTCTTGACAAAAAGTCTTCACTTTTTGATTGCTTAGAACAAGCAGCTGATCTTCACTCTTATCATTTTTCTGTAACATATTGGGGTTTGCAGTGTTTTGTAGGTTTTACTCATTTTCAATTGTTGAAACTTGTTTTCAATTTTTATTCAATTCATTTTCAATTAATAAAAAGTCAGAAAAAAGTTTCAATATCCAATTACTGTATTTGTAAAATACAATGCCATTCCAATTCATAGCACAGCAAATGGAAATATTTAGAATTGAAGAGACAGTTCCTATAAACAGTGCTTCAATTTAAGGAAATTTGTTGTAAAACATTAAATCCAACTTGGTCAATAAAAATTATTAGTTCCTCTGAGTACATTTGTGGAAGAGTACATAATTTCTTTATTTTTCAATGGTGTTTTTAGTATTTGTCACTCAATAGTTTGAATCAATTTCAAAAACTAATGCAAGTTATCCAATATTTGTCTGAGAGTTGATTTTGAAATCACAACTGCAAGTTTTACCTCTCTAGTAATTCTGTTCAAGGAGATTGTATAATCCGCTAATTGTATAATCAATGATAATTTTTATTTTAGTTATTATTATTATAATTTTTATTATTATTTAATAAAGTTATAAGATTTATAAGATTATTAAATCTTATAAAGATTTTATTTTATTTGTAATTTTTGTTCAAAAACAAGATCATGTAAAAACATGTTTATATATTGTGTTTGACATTTTTTAGCATTTCGCTTAATGCAATTATTTATATAAACATCGCATTGTGCAAGACATACATTTATGTCACAGTTACCTAAGATGTGAATAATACCCTTTTTTAAATATATTTTACAAAAATTGTATTTTCTAAATGTTGTTGTAATTGACAAATATTTTATTGTAGTCTGATCCATATGTGGTAATAAATTTGGGTCGTCAAAAAGTGAAAGACAGAGAAAACTATGTTTCAAAACAACTTAATCCAATTTTTGGAAGGTAATTTTTATCTCTCTCTCTCTCTCTCTCTCTCTCTCTCATATATATATATATATATATATATATATATATATATATATATATATATATATATATATATATATATATATATATATATATATATATATATATATATATATATATATATCTATATATATATATAGATATATATATATATATATATACCTAATGTTTGGCATTAAATATATATTTTGAATATATATGATTAAATATATATTTTCTTATTTTATAAAAAAAAAAAATCTTCATAGTATGGCATCATTAATACCAAATAATGCTTTGTTTATTTCCCTATACCACTTTCAGAAAGGCTTTTAAAGTTTTTCTCATTTTCACCTTAAACTATTTAAATAGTTTTTGTAATGCAAACATCATTTCCATAAATAGTTTTCGCATAGTGCCCATTCAGAATTGATAATTGTCTGTGTTATAATATTTTAATTCTACAGTTATATTTATAATTACAGGGTGTTTGACATTGAAGCTGTTATCCCTATGGAAAATATGTTAACAGTTAGTCTCTATGATTATGATATGGTTGGAACTGACGATCTCATAGGAGAAACAAAAATTGATATTGAAAATCGACTATTCTCAAAGCATAGACCTTCTTGTGGTCTATCAACTACTTATTCAACGTATTGTTTTTTATTTTGTTTTAATTTAAAGATAACCAGCTTATAATTAATAACTGACTTTAGCTAAGGTACTAAACTTATAACTTATTTACATGAAAAAACTAATGATTGGCATAAAGTTATTTTTGATAAAATAACTTTATAATGATTTCAAGGACTTCATTTTGATTGATTATTTTGGTGAAACTGATCATAATTTAATATACAACAATAAACAGCAAGCAAAATTATTGTTTTATTATACATTTATTATATGTGTTGTTTAAATTGTTTTCCAGTTAATAAATAACTACTTCTTTATAAAGTAACTTGAAATGTTTGAATGCTTAATAAATGTTTCCTTAATTTCAATTTTAATTACTTTTCTAGAAGACTTTATTTTATGCTGTTACATTTTTTTTTATGTTAAGAGTGGCAATGGTTTAGCTTATTGTTATTTGATATTTTTTTCGAATCTCTAATAGTGATGAAAAAAAAATTTAAGCCCTTTCGTTTTGTAATTGAGTAAATTAATTTTGGAAGCATTAATTGAATAATTTAGATATAATTTTAATGGTGAACAATGGAACTGGAGCCAACAAGTTCCATTGTGACTATTTCAGCAACGCAGCCTTAACATCCAATCAAGAACATAAATTATATTTATAGGTTTGGTTTTAACAAATGGAGAGACCCAATGAAGCCTACTCACATTTTAGCCAGGTTGTGTAAAGATGAAGGCCTTGATGGTCCTCATTATATAGCATCTGGAAAATGCAGAGTGGAAAACATGATTTTTGCAGCATCTAGTACAATCTTGGATGAAGCTGGTAAGTCAACTTTTTAAAACTCTTAACTTAAATTTGGTTTTTTAAATTTTTATCAATTCATTTTTATAATTCAAGTTTTACTTCTAAAGGTAATCTTAAAGCATCAGATGAGCCATGCGCACTCAAAGCTCTTCATAACTTCCATCGAATACCAAAAAAAGGATTTCATTTAGTACCTGAGCATGTTGAAACTAGAACACTATATAATCCAGAAAAACCTGGGGTTGAGCAGGTAATTTGGCTTTTAAATAATGCATATTGTAAGTTTAATAATCTATCTAAATATAGTTTGTAGATAAATTCATAATAATTTGTTGAAATTTATTTATATACTGAAATATATTTTGTTGTTTTAACTATTGATTTGTTATAATTAGAATCAATGAATATTTGTTATCTAAATAATGATAATAGTTTTTATGCACACCATGTTCATCATTTATACCATATTCATCATTCCAATAGAATACTAGTTCATATATATCAATGGAGAAATAATATTTTATAGATCAATACAATCAAATTATATCAATATTATTTGATATAAATAATATTGAATATTTTGATAATGTATCAATACCTTTTTTGCTAATGTTTTAAGCTGGTGCATTTACACAACTATGTGGAACATCATGCTGACAAACTATGTATTACAAAGTATTACAAAGAAGAAAAAAATATATGTATATATATATATATATATATATATATATATATTCATATATATATATATATATATATATATATATATATATATATATATATATACATATATATATATATATATATATATATATATATATATATATATATATATATATATATATATATATATATATATATATATATATATATATATATATATATATATATATATATATATATATATATATATATATTAGTAAGAAATATCAGTTAATACGAATTCTCTTAATACAATTAATAATTTGTTATCAGAAATTTTTGCTGGATTATGGTTACCAGCATCATCAGCTCATAATAAAATTTTTTATGAGCTGATGATGCTGGTAATCATAATCCAGCAAAAATTTCTGATAACAAATTATTAATTGTATTAAAAGAATTCATATTAATTGATGTTTTCTTACTAATATAACATATACTCTTATACACGATGTCAACACTAAAAATATATATTTATATAAAGTAAAAACTAAATAATTATAATACTAGACTTATTTCAAACATAACTCGGAGTTTCTCGCAAACTTGTGATCGTCAGATGTTACAAATCTTAAAAATAACAACAAAAAGTATATATATATAAATAAAAATACCGTAGAGTATCCTCTTTGATGGCATTAAAGTTATTGATCATGTACTTTTCATTTATTTTTTACTATATATTGCTCTCCTTTGGTATTGAGCGCTCTTTACCAAGAAAAATTTTATAATTACAATATATATATATATATCTATATATCTATATATCTATATATATATATATATATATATATATATATATATATATATATATATATATATATATATATATATATATATATATATATATATATATATATATATATATATATATATTAGGGTAAAATAGAACTTTGGATTGACATGTTCCCCATGGATATGCCTTCTCCTGGAGCTCCAGTAGAAATCACACCTCGGAAACCTGCAATGTTAGTGTTATTATTTTGTATCATTTTAAAATATTTTTTATCACATTTTTATAAGATATTCTATTTTTTCAATAATTATTTTGTAAACTTTTTTTCTGTTATTATATATCTTTTAAGGTTTGAGCTACGTGTAATAATATGGAATACTGAAGATGTCTTGATGGATGAAATAAATCTAGTCACTGGGGAAGCATGTAGTGATATTTATGTTAAAGGGTATATTTTTAATAATTTTTATATTATATACCTAATTTATTATATTTTAAATCTTTACTAAAAATTTCATCTTAAACTAATAATAATTTAATGTTTGATATTATTAAAAGAAAGTTTTTTATCTACTAACTAAAGTTGGCTGGAGGGTTTAAAAGAAGAAAAACAACAGACAGATGTTCACTATCGTTCACTAACAGGAGAAGGAAATTTTAACTGGAGATTTGTTTTCCCTTTTCAATATCAAAAAGCTGAAGAAAAAATTGTTATAAAAAAAAAGGTTTGTGCAAAGTTTTTTTCAATGAAATTCCTTCATATTCTGTGTTGTGCAAATTGTAGATATTCTGTGATGTGCAAATTGAAGATATTAAAATTACCAAATTAAAAACCTTGAAAATCTTGCAACAAAAATTATAGTATTAATCTATAATTTTTGACTAAAATTGTTATTTTTTAAAAGGCAAACTTTTTTTCCTGGGATGAATCTGAAGAAAAAGTTCCATCAAGACTTACTCTTCAAGTTTGGGACGCAGATGCTTTCTCTGCTGATGATTTCATTGGTATTTAAATTCTTGTTTAGTTTTTGTTGTTTGAAAACATAAATGATTTAAGAAAATGGTTCAGAATAATGATTTTATAAAGATTTATAAAATATCTCTTTTAAGGGGATTTATGTTTGGACCTGTCCCACATGCCCCGTGGTGCTAAGACTGCAAAAACATGTACTTTGGAGACAACAAAGTGTGACAAAACTGTTTCCATTTTTAAAGTAAAACACATGAAAGGATGGTGGCCTTTCGCAGTAAATACAGGTTTACAATTTATATTTAATTTTTTTTTTTTTTAACTATACTACCTAATTAATCTTTTTTGAAATTTTACAGTAAATGTATTCAGCTAAATTATTTCCATTTTTTTTTTTTTTCGATTATGAGGAATGGGTGAAAAGTTTATAATTAGAATTTCAAAAGGAATGTTGTTATCATTACAAAAAAGCTAGATCTATTAGGCATAAAAAATTATAAAACAGATAAAATTTTCACTATTAAAAAGTGTTTTTGAAAAAAAAAAAATTATTTGTTTGTTGAATTAAAATTTGTTCTTTTGTAAGGTCCATTTAAATATAGCATTTGCTCTGAGCAAATGTTAATTAGACCTTGCATTTAAAGCATGTAAATGGAATTGTGAGATAATTGTAACATAGTAATAAAAAGCTGGATGTTAATACTGTTGCAATACATTTCAAGACTTTTAAAGGTTTAAAATTTAAAACAGGATAAGCAGTAGTTTGTTGTTAAATGTGTTTTATCTTGTTACCATTAGTAACAATTTTTTTTTGATGTCGATTTTAAATGCTTTGGAATTTCGCTTTTTTACTCGATTATTATTGTTTTTGAAATAAATCATTTTTGTGATATGGTGGTGCAATTATCACACTTTTAAAACTTTGAGCAAATTTACTCATATTTTGATTTTGTAGTTGCAGCAGAGGTTGACTTAAAGTTTTAGTTTAAGAAGTTTTTCAAGACTGCCTGATGTGATGATGATGTGATGAATGTGATGATGTGACGAATGATACGGTCATTTGAAAAGCTAACTAAATCTAAAATTAATTTTAAATCTATGATCTGCCTTCCTATTTAATTTGGTGATGGAAGAAGAAAACTTTGATAATGAATATTGTTTTTGACATTTGCTTTGCATGAAAACCATTTAGAACAAGGAAATATACTCCAATTAAGATTAAATTTAGCTAGAAATTTTTTGTGATTAAAACTCATACTGCTTATCACATTATCATGTGATAAACAGTATGAGTTTTCTTTCATTTGAATAAATTTTTTTTTTGGAAAGCAAAAAGTTTTAAAGGAGTTAAATAGAAAAACATCTGGTTCAGTTGTGAATCCATTAAATGGTTTTTAAAAGATTTTGTAAAAGCTTCCTCATGTATGATATCTGCATGTTAGCAAAAGCAGCTTCAACTTATTCAAAAGTGATACAAGCTCTATTTGTATGTCTTGTGTTTTCCTTTTGTGAAAGACAGGACAGCAATCTCTTTCATATAACAACAACACTACATTATAGTTTAATTTACCACTGTCACAAGTTTCCCTATTTCTCATTGGAATCTAGCAACTTTTTCAATTTTAATTGAGATACAAGTTCTTCTTTTTACTTATTGTAACTCAACTCAACTTGTTTGCTCTGAGCAGCGGCCTTGTTTGTCAAGGTTTGTGTTTCGTAGTCATAGATTTGAGAGAGGGTCATTACCACAATTAAGTAGCCTCCTTGTCTATAGTGGCCTACTTGGACTTGGGAAGCTAAATTTACATTAAAAAAAGTTTCCATTAAAATAGAATTTGGTTACTATTTTAAGTAGTTTAATTTTTATAATTTTATTATTTTTATTTTTATACAATTATTTTATTTTATTTCTTGATCCATGTTTTTTTCTGACTTCTTACACACTACGTCTTGACAAAGCATGTGTTATCAATACTTGTTGAAACAATGATGTGCTTGTCACTTTTTCTAGTGCAATCAGGTGCAGTAGCAACTAATAGTGAATTGATATCAACATCATTTTGTAAAATTTATGTTCAAGCTAAAAAGAATATTTGAAAATTACTATATTTTTGGTGCATTCAAAAAAGGTTATTAATCCATGTGTTGTGAGATAAAACTAGATTTAAACCATGTGTTGTTAGATTAGATTTAAAACTTTATATTTTAATGTTGACTATAACCTGGTGAATACAAGTTTTTGCTTGTAAATAAAAAATAAATAAATAATTTTGTTAGTGAAATCAGTTTAAAAAAGAATAACACTTGTGCATTGAGCACAAAGATCTGACATGCGAATAATGAACTGAAGTTATCAGGAGTGACGAATATATTTTTATCTTGTTTTGTCATTCATTTCACTGTCTTGAAATAGTTGGAGAAAAGTCAGCCTTCAGACATGCAATACAATTTTTAAATATGAAAAAAAATTATTGTTAAAGGTTGTTTTAGTGCACACAAAGTCTCTACACAATACCAGCATAGTTCGTAATGGCATAATACAAATATAAATATAAATAACTTAATTTTGAGGATTTAGATTGGTACTGTCCAAATATATTTTGCACACTTCAAATTTTAAAGTGCTAACTTAAATAAAAACAGTTTTTCAAGCAAAGAAAGAATAAAAGATTTTAAAAGAAAATTTGTTTTTAGATCTTGAGGCTGTTGAACTTGCAGGAAAGGTTGAAGCAGAGCTTGAACTTCTAACTCAAGAAGAAGCAGAAAAAGTTCCATGCGGACTTGGTAGAGATGAGCCTCAGCCATTAGATAAACCAAAGTTTGTTTTTTCAATTTTTATCTTGTTTTATTTACTTACTTATTTTTTAACTCATAATGAAATAATTATAAACAATTTAACTTATAAATGCTCACGTTTTTATGGTTATATTGTTATGACTTTTTTTTAAATACGATTGTTATTCAATATTATATTTTATATTTTATAACTAACAAAATACATTATTAATACCTCAACCAACAAAGTTATTGGTGCATTAAAAAATTATATTTTATATTATGTTTGTATAAAGTTAGTTGCACCCATTTGTTTTATGTTTTCTCATTACCAATGTTTTTTATTCATTATTTCAGTACTAATATAAAGTTTTCATTAGGTATTTGAATGCGAATAAAAATTAACAAATGACAGTTGGTGCTATATTAAACTAACCAATGAAAGATGAAATTCAATTTTTTTCACCACTATAAAAAAATAATACAATGAGCTCAATAATTTTAATTTTAATTATTCAAATAAATTAAGTTTTTAATTAAACATTAAGTTTAAATTTTTAGGCTGAGTTTTTTCATAAGGTTTTACCATTAATTTCTTTCTAAAAGCCTACTCTTTTAATTTATTATATTTATTGCTAGTACTATTATTTATTTTGTATTATTTATCTGTGCTATTGCTATTATTTATTTTGTTATGGTTTTATTTATTGGTATCTAGTTGCAATGGTTATTGTCAAAAAATAACTATAACATACCAAACTGGTTCAAAAATTGGAAACTCATTCCCTAAAAAACAAGGGATCGACCTCCTCCCAATATATGTTGACATAGAGAATCAAACATGAAAAATTTAAGTGTTCTTCAAGAAATAACTTCTTTAACAAGAAAATAATTAAAAATGGAAATTCTTTACCAGACTATGTTGTTCACTCAAGGTCCTTAAACTGTTTTAAGGCTAACTTTTAAAACAATAGTGGGCATCTCATGTTCTGCACCAATATATATTGTTAAGTATCATAACTATTATTACTATACTAAATACTCGATTGTAATCAAAACAATGATCATTTTAATTGACAAAATGTATTCATAAGAACTTTTACAGTTTCTACATTTACAGGGTTTAACATTAATTAGGCAAACTTTACACTGGTTTTTAAACACAATTAACTTAACTTTACAATGTTTTTTTTGTTTTTTTCATTAAAAAGTATCACAACCTGATGATCACATTTCTCATTATACCATGTAGTTATTATTAATAGTTATTAGTACTTTACAGTCTTACGCTGAAGTAAACAACATTATGATAACATTTTAAAATTATAAATGAAAAATTTTAATGAGCAATAACAAAATTTTAAAACATAAAGTTGTACAAATTCACAAAATAAAATACATTAAAAAGTCAAGTTTTATCGATTATTTAATTTTTTAATGTTTAACAGGTTTTTTTGTTACTATCTTTTGATAAAAACGCAAATTTGCGACTTCATGACAACTTTAGTTAAATGCATCATGTATAACAATGCGTTATATAATTATAATATAACAAATATAATATAATACCATTATTATTTAACTTCAAATAATAATGAAAAAAAGTTTTAAATAATATTTTTAGTCGACCAGATACCTCTTTTACGTGGTTTATGAATCCTTTTAAGTCATTGCGTTATATGATATGGGAACAGTATAAATTTTGTTTGCTTAAGTTCTTGGTTGTAGCTATGCTTATGGGTCTGATGATTCTCTTCTTTTACTCCATGCCGGTATGAATTTTTTATTTTATTGATTTCTTTATTTAAAACTTTTTTTTTAATTTTGGTTATTTAGTAAGTTATAGTTATTAACAAAATGTAAAATATTTATGCATTTTATTTTTATATTACCTAAATATATTTAAATCTTTCTACTATTGTGCTTTATGCTTTATACTTTTAGATTATTCTTTACATGATTTTTATTCATTACATTTATAAGAATTCTAAACTAGTTTTTTCACAACTTGCACAGAGTAATTGTGCCTTATAGAGTGGCAGTGGTTATATCCAATGCTTTGGTACTTTGAACAAGTGTTTTTTTTTTTTTGAAAGCTTTTTTTGACTTTTTTAGGTACCTAGCTGAATAAAATTTAGACTTGATGCCATTGTTATGATTTAAGTGCTTAAAAAAAAAATCAGGTTGCTAGTCATTTGCGTTGCTAATTTTAAGCTTATAAAATTGTATTTGCTCATGTTCAATTGTATTTTGTTTATAAAGCACATTTACTTTGTTGCAAGTATCTTCCAGTGGGCGTGTGTGGGTTAAGTGTTTGATATATGACAGGTGCTATTTAGAAATTTGAGTTTGAACTTGGAGAGTTTAGCTTTCACAAATTGCTACTATGTTTTAATGTTGCTAATATAAAATTGCTGTTATCTTACAACAGCCATTTAGGAAGGTACTTTGTTTGCTTAGTGTAAAGAAGGTCTTGGTTAGCTACTTCTAAAGCTTTAGCAGTCAAAGAATATTGGTGTTAAGTTTACATTTGTTTAGATGCCAGTCTTTTATAAAGCAAACAATTCTATTTATAGAGCTTTTATTTTTAGATATCCATATTTTTTGTTGTGTTTAAAGATAGCGGGAATATGGTGATGACAAATTCAACCACAGCTCTCTGAAATGCTTTTTTTTTTAGAAATTCATATTTTTTGTTGTTTTCAAGTCAAAAAATATGAATTTCTAAAAATAAAACTTAGAGAGATAGAAATACTTAAAGAGATAAAACTTAGAGAAAGCACATAGAAGAATAGTCCGAGAATTCGAACCTGATTTCATGACAAGTATTTGAATTGATATGTATAAAAACATTCTTAGTCTAATTAGAGGCTAATTAAAAAATAGAGTTTTTGCAAATCAAAGAATAGTGGTCATTGAGATTTAAAAATAAAACAGCCAAATTTAAATTAGCGTCGATGGTTATAACCACAAATAGCCTCCTCTTTCGAAAATCTTTGTTAGCTTTTTTTTTTAAAATCCCAACAATCCTAGTAATCTCATCAATCCTTGTACTTAAATTTGCAATCCTAGCAATTCCATTAATCCTAACAATCCCAGCAACACTAGCAACCCCACTAATCCTAGCAATCCTAGCAACCCCATTAATCTTAGCAATCCCAGCATTCCTGTTAGTAAGTTTTTCCAAATAAATATTCAAAATAATTTTTTTTTTTTTTTTTTAATAAATCTAATTCATAACTCCCTGTATAAACAATACAGTATATTTTTAATGAAACAGTAATTGATGTGCGTATATATATTTTATTAGTTTGATAATGGCTCGTGTAGTGAGCCATTATCAAACTAATAAAACCGTTTTATTAGTTTGATAATGGCACTCACTACATGAGCCGAAATATACGTAAAAAAAGAAATAAATAGTATGATACCGTATATGATGTTTTAATGCTTATAATATACATTCTTCTTTTCCACTTTTTTTGCTTTTTTTTTTGCTTTTTTTTTTCTTAACTTAACTAAATATCTTTTTTCAGTGTATTTCTAGCAGTGTAGCACCGTCTTTTCTCAACGCAGCTTAGAAGCACTACTTTGAATTTCTTGATCTCAGCCTCGTTTATGAATCCAGTTGTCTTGTCTTGGTCTTGGTATTTATACATAGCTCAGCCAAGGGACAGAGGTTATGGGCATCAATTAGCCAAGGGAGTAGTTTTACTTAGTGAAAAAAATTTGCATAAAACTTTTTTAGTCAAAAAAGATTAGAAAGTTTCCTTAGTTTTTGTGTTTCTTAAACGACCGGTTTCTCCGCGTTTCTCTATGCAATCTTTTTAAATAATTACTTTCGACTTTTACTTAATATTCACCTGGTTTGTGGCGCCGGGTTATGTTGCTCTTTAGTACGCTGAACTTGTCTTCTATGGACCTTGGTTTATGGTCTCCATATGACTATTAGATGAAGTAGTTTAAACCCTTCAGCCAAAGAACACGAGTACATTTATAGTGTGGACGTATACATTTGCACGTACTATCGCATATACTGATTTAGTATTTAATGCCCTAACATATTTTGTCAATTTTTTTGTTTTTAATTCCACTTGTTTTTTTGTTTTTTTTAGGGCTACACTGTTAAAAAAATGTTTGGTGCTTGATGACAAGATATTTTTTATGAGATATGCAGTCGATGGGTGTAGCTTTTTTTCATGCCCAGGCATTACTTTTTATGACGTATTGTTCATGATGATGAATGTTTATATAAAGTTAAACTTAAAAGTTTGAAATAAATTTGTTTAAAGTTATTAAACTATATTTAAGATGTATGTCGTTAAACGATATTTAACCAGTTTTTTAATTGTAAGTTAACCGTTATAATATAAGTTGGTTGTATATATTAACAATGAATGTATAAAATTATAATTTAATATATTTCTGTCTAACAATTGTTTATATACTTGTAATTTGTGTCTGAAAACTGACAGTTTTCATACAAAAATAGACCATGAAATAAATGTCAAATAAACCATGCTTGCCGAAACAGTAAAAGTAATTTGATTTGCAATCTTCTTTCTCAGAGTTGGGAACCATTATCAATAATAAAAACAATGACAACTATGAAAATAATAAAAACCATGACAACTATAAAAATAAGTATTTTTGCACAGCAAAAATAATATTTATTGACTTGGGAATATTTGAAATTTTTTATTCATGTAATAACAGAAATGGATCAAGCAAAAAACAATATGTTTTTAAAATTTTAACAAAAGCGATTTTATTAATCACTCAAACTCGGTTTTATAAATCAAATAAAAAATATATTTAAAAATACAATCAAATGTAAGCTTTAAAAACTTATAAATAAAGAAGAATAAAAATAAGTAAATTGATAAAGTTTATTTAAAAAATTCAAAACTTTCAGACTTCACAACAAGAAAATGTTACTTGAGGCGCGTGTGTCATTAATGAAAGCAACAATCGATTCACAGGTTAACGTAAACGTGGCCTATATGTGGCTATACTATCTCATAAATCGAGTGTGGCTATTAAGTTAAGTGAGTGCGCGCATTAGGTTTAGGGGAAAGGCGCCTATGATGGCATAGCGCCTATGATGGCATACCGGTCATATTTCCATTAAAATTGGTTTTGATAAAAAATGATTAGACCTACATGACTATACTGACTTTACATTAGTTTTAGTGAAAAAACATCCCTTGTGCACAAATATTGTTTTTATAATCAACAAAAATCGATTTTGGGATGTCCTGTTGTAGTTTTATTTCCTTCATATATTTAAGATTGTGATTTTACTATTAACTGTGCAGAAATGAAATTTTCATGCATTTTATATTCAAGTTTTGTGCATTTAGTGGAATCGTTACTTTAATTTTATCTTTTGAACAAAGCAGACACGGCTTGTTTTAATGAAAATGATGACTTTTACCCATGATGGCATACTGACGAGTTGGGGGTGTTGAAATATTGACGAGTTGGGAAAACCTTTTTTTTTTATAAGAAAAACTTATTTTTAAGTAAAGTTAAAAGAAAGCGATGCTCCAACATTTTTTTTTGGTCAAAAAAATACGTAAAACGCAATATATCCTATGCGCATGCGCAAAATTTTACAATGCTGGTGTGTAGCATGAAATGGTAAGTTAGGATGGTTTCGAGTAATTTCTGGCTTTTCTGAGGGAAGACTCTAAGGTTAAATGAAATCATTAAGTTACCCTCGATCCTAACTAGAACTATCCTCCCCTATGCCATCATAGGAGCAGTGGTTGCCTATGATGGCATACTTGTGCTTTTTTTTTACCATAAGAATAACTTATAAAAAAAATAAAACTGATGAAAACTCCCAGGGTAATTATTGTTCTAGATGTAACAAGGAATGTATCCATATTAAAACTTTTATTATTGGTCTTCAGGATACTTAATAATGAAGCTTCAAAGTTAAGTATGCCATCATAGGCGCTTTTCCCCTACTTGTCGGGTTCGCTATCGAGTAAAAAAAATTGTGACATTTTGCTAATTTTTGTTTAGTAGGGATCCCAAAGAAAAACAAATTTATTTGCACGCATCTTTTTTCCATTCTCTGGTGCAACCTGAGTTTGTATGTAACCGTTAAAAAATTTTCTGACCTCAATTTTAGCAATGCGTAAAGTCGCAAATTTTTTAATTTTTGATAAAATTTGATATTTAACATGCAAACCCTAGAGTATTTGAAAAAAATGTCCCTAGAGGTTTACAATACCTCTTAAGAAAATGTAAAAATGTTAAATAGTGGGGTTTACACCTAAAAGAATTTAAAAACCTTATATTTTATCAAAAGTTTAAAAAATCAGTTGATTTAGAAAAACAACTTTTTTAACTTTGTTGCGTACTTTGCGCGCATAAGCTTTTAAACGAGTGTTAAGTTTAACTACACGTGTAAAAAGTAGTTTTAGTTAAAGTTTTAAAATTTTAAAACACATTATTTTGATTATTAGCCAAATTCATGTTGCGCGGTTTGTAGGAAAAAAAATTAAAATGGTAGCGTTATAAATAGCAACAAAACCTTCTAAAGTCTAGTTTTGTTTTTATAAATTTAAAATCTTTTTTAATAAAAATGGGGGCTTAAGTTTAAAGTCGTATTATGTTGGAAAATATTGATTGATTGAGCAGTAAAAGAATAAATTTTTAGAAGTAAATGGTTTTGTTTATAATATATAATTGTGAAATCTATTTTACTGAAAATGTTTGTTTACGTTTAAAGTTATAAAATGTCAGAAAATATTAATTCGTTGAATAAAATGCAATGTTTGCTGTGGCTAAAAGAAATTGGGCAGTCAGTATCAGGAACATTGGAAGAATTGCACCAAAGAATTCAAAAGTTTTCTTTGTATCCAAATTTAGTCAAACGATTGAGAGACAAAACCAAACAAAATTACACGTTAAAATGCAGTCTTATCCCGTTAGATATACCTCAAGTAACATCAAAATGGTCTTCAGATGAAACCTTGTACCCCCTAGTAAACGAGGAAACATTTTAAAATTATTGTTCATATAAAAAGCAGGGGAATTCTGGCCAACAGGATAAAGCTGTAAGAATGCTACAGAGCAGGAAAATTGTTTCAGTGAAATCACTGCATGATATTAATGCAATATGTGTCCAAGGAATGATTAAAAAATCGTATGGTACTGATATACAGCCTGCTGTTGTGTTATTTGAAAGTATTACTCCTAAAAGAGCGTATTGTAGTTGTCCGATAGGCTCTAGTGGATTATGCTGTCATATCCTAGCTCTTTTATTATATTTAAAACATTATTTTGAAACCAATGAGAAAATTTTAAAATTATTGTGCACACAACAACTACAAAAATGGCACAAACGGTCTTCAAAAGGATCTATACCTATGGTTCCACTTAAAAACATTAAACCAAAATCAGCCAAATTTAAAAAAAAGTGCGGTAAATTAACAATATCTCCTGCTGATCCAAACTCAAACATTTACAAAAGAGATTTAACTTTGATTGTAAAAAAACTAAAAAAACAGTTGAAAAAGGAAAAATCAATTGAAACACATATTTATTCTGTTTTAATTAATTCAACATTTGGGATACATACGTTGGACAACATTTACATTACAAATATACATTAAGAACAGCTTTAGCATTAGCTGATCATCTATATTGCAAATCACAGTTGTTTTATCAAAATGTAATACAAATAGATGAAGAAAAAATAAAGCAAATAAAATATTACGTAGATAATGACTCTTTAATTAAAAATGATACTAGTACAAGTGTAAATATACACCAAAATGATTCTTTTATAAATATTATAATAAATCAGAGTACTTTAAAAATACAAGTTGAAACAACAGATCTAGTATATCAAAATTGCAAAAACATACCACTACATAATGAAATAAATGAGCAGCTGAAAAGTAATATTGAAAATATTAAAATAGATTTAAGTTTTTTGAAATCACCGAAGCCTCATGGTAGTAATTATATGGATGTAGAGCAAGGTACCTATAAATGGAATGAGTACAGAAAGTTTAAAATTTCTGCAAGTCGACTACCTAGGGCTACATGGAAATGTAAACTATTCATTGATTTGGGATGTTGTCAAAAATGGAACTAGTACTTCTGATATGAGTCATGTAAAAAAATTTCAACGTGGTATCTTTATGAAGAAATAGCAATAAAAAACTTTGAAAAAATTAGTAAGTGCAAGATTGAAAAATGTGGATTCTTTGATCACCCTTTTGATAAAAAGTATGGATGCAGCCCTGATGGTTTAGGACAATGTAGGATTTTATTAGAAGTAAAAACTCGTGCACAATTTACTAATGGCCCTTTAACATCTCTTAATTAGTATCCACAATATTATGTTCAATGTCAACTTCAAATGCTATGCACGGATGCAAAATATTGCGGTTTACAGTCATATCTCCCAGAAACAGAAACATCCAATTTTTTTCTAAATTTACACTTTAATGCAAGTTATCAAAGAGGTCATAGATTCTATCTACCACAATGATAAGATATTAAAATGGGATCATAAGTAAATCAAAGAACTAAATATTTTTGCGAAAGCTATTATTGGTCAAATTCCAGAATTTTTTACCATGAAACCATTGCAAACAGTTATTAAATCAATCTCTAAGAAAGCACCCGTTATTTGTTTTGTTAATGAATTTGATTTTAGTATTTTATAATAATATTTGAAGTCGCTGAATCTTAGTAACTTAGGAGTTATTTTTTGTTCGGATTTAATTTTAATTTCAAGAGTTTTAAAGCTATGTCAAAGTTACGGGCCACATCAACTTGAGAAAATTGATTAGAATCTTTTTGTTTTGGACGATTTAATGTTATTCCCTTCGTTGCACAAAAATCTTGTATAGAAAAACCTCCATCACTCATAATCTCGTGATCTTTCTCTACAAATAAAATAGTATCTGATTTTTCTGTTAAATCTGAATCCGAGATAGAACCTGGATATATATCACTAAATAAGATGCCACCACCATGTGGTGCTATTCCAATCAAAGCTTTTCCTGTTTAAGTATTCTTGTAATTAGAAAAAATTAAAGAGTTTAGCTCTAAATTTGAAGCACTTTGGAATTTAAACTCAGTTGCATCAATAATTAAATCAGTAACACCATGTCCAGTTTCAATAAAACTTTTTGGCATCTTTTTTAATAAAAAACCAGATTCTGGCTTTAAATCTATTTCATTGAATATGGTTGACAGAAATATAACCCATCCTATGAATATTCTTTGAGTAGTTGACTTGGATACATCCAAGTCAAAATGTATGCCATAACTCCTTGATTAAGTCCATGTCAACATGTTGTTAGAACAGATAACAGTTCAGTTGGTAAATCTATCAATCTTTTTTTGAGTAGTGCTGAACTTAGCTGTTTCTTAATCTTCTTTTTTGAATACTCTTTTTGTATTGATGCGCATGGCAGAATGGTTTCTATTTCAAGAGGATTACTTTTATTTGAAAGATCATTTAAGTTTTGAGTTGCCACTTCGAATTTTTGTTTTGCAACTTTTAAACGACTTATAATACTGTGACTAGGGTTTTTATACTTTTCATATGTTTCTTTTGCTATAGTAACGATGTTGCACTTTCTCGTCCATTACTCCAATGAGATGCACAAATGATCATGATCCCAATTTATTCCAACTGTTTTAAAAAATGTTTTATATATTCGTTCTGAATAGCTTCTACACGTGGAAGACGATAAAATCCAATTGGTTTCCCATTTGCGTCTTTAGAACTGAAGTTATTATAACACATAGGAGAAGCACATGTCCATTTCACCATTTTAAAATCAAGGATATAGCTATAGTTATTCAATTCAATCTTTTTTTTGAAGAAAAACACAATCAAAACAGAGCACCTTTAAGATCCGCTTGTGTTAAATATAAATTTCTTTTAAACAAAGCTACCATTTTTATTTTTTTCCTTACAAATAGACCTAGACCTCTGACGTAAATTTTGCTAATTTCTTTTCTTGAAATTCGTTTAAAATAGTTTTTCAAGATTGTTGATGCATAGAGAAAAATTTATTATATGTATTTTAGTATTTGCATTATTAATTCAATATTTTCATATGTTGATTTTCTTCGATATTTCTTATGTTTTTTAGAAAAAATGTTTGATATATTTGGATCTAATTTTACTAGAAGGCATATGACTCATCGTGTGCTAAACTCTAAAAACCATCATCTGTTTAAATCTAGTGCAATTTTTAAATTTCCCCAATTGCCAAGTGCAGATTATGTGAAATGGAAAGAGTGTACAGTTTAAGGATGTGTACGTTAGGAGGCGTAACATACAAGAATTATTATTTCACTCTACGCTTAGCTGTTTCAGTGCATATAAATCTAACTGATCGATACTAGTAGGATATTCACTCAATATTGTTATAGGAATATTATGAAATCTTTTAATTATACCACAATCAATTTTAGAAACTTTAAAAAAAACTTCATGGTTTTTAAATGCTAATATGGCATATGATATCATAGCTATTGCCAAACCCAGTTTTAGGTCAACAGATAGGCTTAACCTTTCTTTAAAGAGTGACTAAACTTCTTTCTTTCCTAAGGTTAGAGATAACTTCTCTTCAATTATTTATGTCATATTTTTTAATTTCAATTCTATTTTCAGTTTTACAAAAAATGAAGAATAAACTCCAAGCCCTTTATCCAGCATAGTACTCGATGCAGGATTGAGTGGATATTGTGTCTGTACATGCTTAATAACCAAAATTAAATAAACACTTTAGTATCAAACATCGTATGATCAATCCTATAGCTGATTATAAAGGTCACAATTTTTCTTGCAATTTTGAAAACTCAAAAAAAACTTTTTTTTTTGAATTTCCAAAATTGCAAAACGTCTTCAAAAGATAGTTATTTGCTTCTTTAGATTTGTTTATTCTTCTCTGGATAATATTGGAGTCTCACTTTTATATTGTAAATGGAAAGATAAAAGTGATAACTAGAAGAATTTTTTCAAACTTTGGCATCTCTTACCTAGGTTCATTTTAAATGAAAGAGTTTACTCTACACTCATATTTATAAGAAAAGTTTGGTCTTAAGTGTTATCAACCTTTTTGATCTCTAAAACATTAAAAATAATATTTTGTTAAACGTATGTATTTTTTTCTCGAGCAGAATTATAGCCATATGGTATTCTTTTTCTATATGTGTATAATAATTTTGGTCATATTTTATTTTTCTTGATCTATAAAATAAATATAATTTTAGGAACCTTTCTTTAGGTTTTCTTTGCTAATTTCTTCAGTTTTGTGAATATTTTATTTTATTAGGCTTTTATAAACTCAATAGTGTAAAATTGTCATAAGCTATGCCTTTACATATGGCAAACAGGAACAGGAGTCTGGAGTCATAGCATGCCATGACATGAGCAATCAGCTGACAGGTGACAGCACACAGGCAGAATTTCGTTGACAAGTGCCATTTTGCAGCGGACAAAACAAGTGCAACTTTTTAGGTTTGTTTCATTTTCTTAAGTCTGTTCCGTGTCAACGTCACGGAAGTTTTTTAATAATTAAAGGAAGTATCCAGAACTTTCCAGAAGCATGCAGAAGTTTCCAGAAGAAGCACCTGGAAGCATCTAGTAGCATCCAGAAATATCCAGAAACATCCAGAAGCATCCAGACGCATCCAGAAGCTTCCAGAAGCATCGAAAAGAAGCATCTAGAATCTTCCAGAACAGGTTCACACAGGTTCATTTTACTATATAAGAGACATGTAAATCGACATGTAATTCAGTCAGTATATGTAAGTCAATCAGTCAGAATTGTCAAGACAGTTTATCGAAGTGAGTTTTATCAAAGTGTTTTATCGAAGAACATCAATACAAGAAGTGAAATACAACAAGCGTTTCATTATATCAATACAGTCCACATCCAACCAAAACGTTGTGTTTCACAGAGCATTATTGTATCATCACAAGGTAAATGTAACACGGTAAGCTTTGAGAAGCGTGATTATTTATTTTTATTATTTTTATGACTTCAAGTGCAAAAATGGCTCCCGACAGTCTTGGATTGGAACTAAGAAAGAAAATTATTGGCAATTACGTGAGTGGAATGTCACAAAAAAGTATTTGTGATAAATATCGCGTGAAAAAATGGACCGTATCAAGACTATGTTCCAAATATCGTTCTTCGGGGAAGTTGGCAGCAGATAACAAAGGTGGAAGACCGCTTTTTACCACTTCTAGAGTGGATTCTATGATCCTCAAATCCGTCAAGAAGGATCCCTGGATATCATCAGTCGAGATACAAAAGCAATTAGAGCTGCCTGTATCGGACCGAACAATCAGACGACGTGCTGTTGAAGCCGGATTGTTTTCTCGACGCCTTGCAAAGAAACCGCTGATTTCACTAAAAAACCAGAAGAAAAGACTCCTGTTTGCTACATCTCATATTGACTGGAATGTGCAGAAATGGCGAACTGTCCTGTTCAGTGATGAATCGAAATTCAACATCATTGGGAGCGATGGCATTTGCCGTGTACGTCGACCGGCCGGAAAACGCCTCGATTTACGTTACTGCCACAAGACCGTGAAGCATGGTGGAGGCAATGTAATGGTCTGGGGGTGTATTTCTGCTAACGGTTTAGGTTGAATACATCGAAACGATGGAATAATGGACCGTTTCATGTACAAAAATATCCTGAAAGATGTTATGTTACCTCATGCTGAAAGGAATATGCCAATAAAATGGGTTTTTTAGCAAGAAAACGATCCGAAACACACTGCAAAAGTAGTCAAGCAGTGGCTTCAAGACAACCACCTATCGGTGATGGATTGGCCGCCTCAATCTCCGGATCTCAACCCTATCGAAAACCTGTGGGAGATCGTCAACCGCAGAATTAATCGTGAAGGTGTTCGTAATAAGGATCAACTGTTTGAACAAATCCAAAAGGCCTGGGCAGCGATTCCACAAAGTTTCATTGATCATCTGATCGAATCTATGCCTCGAAGATGCAAGGTTGTGATCGATAACAAAAGATTCGCCACTAAATATTGATAACGAAATACAGCTTGGTCAACATTTTGTCGAGTTGCACTTGTTTTGTCCAGAAGGAAATCAACTTTTTTTAATACTTTTAATTAATTTATTAATTTCCGTGTACAAATAATGAACTTTGTGATGAATAAAACTTAAAGAACTTTGTCTCTAAACAGTTACATAGTTATTTCTCTAAATTGAAAAAATGCAGCACTTTTATATAAAGAAACTAAATTAGCATTATTTGGTTGCACTCGTTTTGTCCGATACTGTATGTATATATATTATGCCCTCGGAAGTATTTTTGTTTACGGCAACCTGATCCTGAAATATTTGTGATCAGGTTGCAAGGTGCATTAAACTATGCAAGAGTAATAATGTTTGAAGTAACGAAAAAAAATGAGTTTTGATAACGATCTTTGAAGTCTAAAAACGTTTATAAATTTTCGCTACTTGTTTAAGCACCTACAACTGCAGCAAACCTGAAAGCAATGAAAAGTAATGGGGGACGCTGCAGTAATATTGATTATTGCAGAAAAACAACTACAAACGGAATAAAAAGTATAAAATAAACTATTTCAAGAGACCCAAGGACTCTGTGTACGTACACAACCTGAAATATCCATTAAAGTCAAAGACTGAAAATGTTGGGCGCCAATAGGAATGAGTTGTACTTAGTTGCCCAACATTTTCAGTCATTGATTTAATGGATATTTCAGGTTGTGTACGTACACAAAGTCCTTGGGTCCCGTAAAGTAGTTTATTATTAAACATTTTATTTAACTTGTTTTTTTGTCGGTATACAATATTTTAAAAATGGACTATAAAGTAAAAAATAAAAAGTATAAATAAAAACTTAATGATTTCTTTTATTTACGCTAAGCTAAAATCTGTTTTGCGTCGTTTATTTAATTATTATTTCTTATATTATTACCGCTGACCTCGTGTTTGCTTTACGCCGACACCAAAAAAATATATAAAAATAAATAAATAAACAAATCGACAAGAAGTCAAGTTAAATAAAAAATTTTTAAAAAGGAAAAAGGATTCATCCTGTTAATGGCAGTTAAAAGGTCCCTAAAACTCAAGTTCACCCAACTGAATTTGTCAAATACCCGACTATATTCGTCAAAAAACCAAATATAAATTGAAAAAAAATAAAAAAAATAATAAGTAAAATAATAAGTTTAAAATGACAGAGTTCAAAAATATAGTTATTGTGTTTTAAAAGTTTTTTTTTTTTTTTTGTTATTTGCATTTTTCTGTAATCGTAATTTACACATTCCTAATCTTTTAATCTAATATTTTCATTGTTATTGTTTTTAAAAATCGTCGGTATAATAAAATCATTAATAATCTAAAACATTTTTATTAACCATAAGCATGACTAGGTTTTTTCAAACCGAGACGAGACCGAGACTAGAAGTTAGTACTTCTCGTGAGACCGAGAACGAGACGAAACGATAAATTTATCAATATTTGAAAACAAATTTATTAAAATCCAAGGAAAAAAAAAAAATTTTAACATGGTTTTGATAAATAGACACAAATGACATTTGTCAAATGTAAACAGCTTTTTCAAATATTAATTCAGAATTTTTTTGCCAAACTTTTCCAACAAGACAATGTTTTCTCTGATTAAGATGATTTGTTCTACTTTTTCTGGGTGTAAGTTGTGTCTGGATGATCGGACGACATTTCCACCTAAGCTAAAAACTCTCTCTGATTTACTTGAACTTGCTGAAATAGCTAAAATTTGTCTAGCTAATGAAGAGAGTTCTGGCAATGTATTTGAATGCAATTTCCACCAATCAAGAATCGGAAAGCCTTTTTTGGCATCAGGGAGATATTCATACTGGCACATTTCGATTAAAATAGGATTCAGTTCAGATGTTGGCTCTTGTGTTTCAAGTGTGACGTTTAACTTGCGCTTCAGTTTTGAATTAGGAAACAAATCTGCTGAAAGGACTCTGGCAACAGGTTGGCACTCAACATTATCCTTAACCTGTGAGGCTAACCATTCTTTTGTTGTTTGAAATTTTTTGAAGAGCTTCAAGTGAAGTCCCTTTAAAGCAGGATTTAATTAGTTTGCTGCAGCACTCAATAAGTTTCCAGTGTGACAAAGAGGAAATCTTTTCTCAATGCAGCTTTTCAAGTTTTTTGCATACAAGACACCGTTGCCATTTTTTCCATCCGTCTCAATAAATTGATCAATTTTGTCATGGATTAAATAAAGAGAATCGGCGACAGTGTTAATTGTTGGAATAGACTTAGCCGACCACGTTTCTGTAGCTTCTTTAAGTGGTGCCAAAATTTCTACTGCTCCCTCGATTGATTTCCACTGTAATGCACTGATGGTCTTTGAAGAAAAAATATCTTCATTTGCACATAAGCTGATAATTGCACTCTTTAGATGTAGGACAGAAGCCATGCAATCCAGTTCAGTATTCCATCTTGTGTCAACAGATTGGCGTAACTGTTTAAAATTGATTCCTTGAGCGTCTGATTCTGATTCAAACAACTCAGCTGCAACTGTTGACTGGTGAGTTAAAGAAGCCAAATCTTTGCATGTTTGCAAAGCATCATCCATTCCAGTTGTTATTCCAAATGAGTCTCGAACTGCACATTGCAAAGTATGATTGTTGCACAAGTATTGGTCAAGGCGCTTTGAAAATTTGACTGCAAGTTTCATGTTTCTTGCCTGGTCGTTCACGCAGTACAATGGCAAATTAGCAGGCAAATTTAGTTCTTCTAAGAAAGAATCCAGCTTTCCTTCAATTAAGATACCTGTGTGTCTGCCTGGGAACTGTTTGACATGGGGTGTCCAGTGATATAGTCTCCAATTTTCGTCAATAGCATAAAAAGTCCAGAGATGTAGCTGTCCTGAGCTCTAGAAGTCCAAAGGTCAGAAGTAAATGCAGCACTTTTTAGATTTGGCGTAATCTCCGTTATTATGCTCTTCATTTCAGCTTGAACTTCTCTTGACCAAATGGAAAGCTTTCTTGAATATGTTGTTCTGTGATGAAGGCTCAGTTTAGGGTTTGCAACGTCAAACAATTTCTTGAAACCTCTTCCTTCGACTGCTGAAAAGGATGCCAGATCAGTGCAAAAGTAATCCAGCATTGCAGAGCCAAATTGTTTTTGAATGGAATTGTCTTTATCATATTTAGACTTTATTTCAAGCATTTTGACCATTGTTCGTTGTTTCTTCTTAGAAGGAGGAATAAGAGAGTCGTCAGTTTTTTCAGAATACTCAACGTAATCTTGGCTGTGTTTTTTTGAGGTGACGATGATGTCCGCTTGTGTTTCCATCTTTTGTTTTCAAAGACTTTTTGCACGCCTTGCATACAGCACCGTCACATGTTTTTTAAAAATATCTCCAGATTTTGTTTTTTTATGGTGACATTTTTGATTGTTGAAATGAGGCAAGAGTATTTCTTTTCAATATGAACAATATGTGTCAAGTTGAATTCCACAAAATGAAATTAAGTCGAAAGTGCACCATTTTATACAAAAAGTTTTTGTATTTAAAATCTATTTAAAAATATTTAAAATCTAATTAAAATATTTTAATTAGATTTTTAAAAAAAAGTCTAATTAAAAATTTAATTTGTTTTTGTCAAAAACAAATTGGAGTCAAAATATTAATTAATTAAAGAAACAAATTATTAAGCATTTTGTAAATTATAATAATTTTTATTTTTGAAAATATTATTTTCCAAACAATATGTGTCAAGTTAGAATTATTAGAACGAGACTTAAATATTATATTATTTTCAAAATAATATAATATTTAAGTCTCGTTCTACTTCTCGCGAGAACTTTCTATTTCTCGTTTCTCACGAGAAGTCCCATTTCTCACGAGAAACGAGAACGAGACGAGATCTCGCTCACGGTTAATTTTTATATTCTATTTTATGATATTGTTTTAAAGTAAGGTTTCCTGTAATAATATTATATAAACATTTAAGTAAATGATGCTACTTTTATTTGTCTGGAATTTTTACTGATGTCGCTGAGTGAAGCTATTTTTAAAATGTTGTATTTATCGAATAATGAATTATTTTTGAAAATTATAAATAAACATTTTGACAATATAATGACAAAGTTTCTTAATACTTTATTTGATATATTAAAACAATTTAAAAGCTTAAAATTAAGTTTTCCGCCATTTTCATTTAATTTGGTATAATAAATTACTATAAAAAAATGGAGGAAAAACAAGGTTTTTATAGTTTATTTCTATTCCAATTAGGCCGGAGTCCGCAGCAATCTCTTTATATTCTAAAAGAATAATTATTAATTATATGGAAATTATTTTTTCGGATCTCGGTGGAACATTTTTTATCTGATATTTAAACCAATAAAAATTATACGTTCTAACTTTATTTTAGGAAATTCTTTAAACTTAAACAAACCCAGCAAACATTCTATAGCAGAATTTCAGTGGACCTATATAGAAATTTTAGGCGGTCAAATGTAGTTTTTCTCAGTCAACCATTAGTGGCAGTTACAAAACTTTAGTCCGAATTGTTGGAAACCAACAGCGTGCTCCTAAAACTTTATGTAAGATAGCCTAAAGTTGACGTAATACATATAACGTTTTGAATAAACTCTGAGACAATAAGACATGCAGTCAATACAAACATATCAAAATTGGAGGAATTAATTTGAATCCTTACAATGTTGATATTATTGACATTTACAACTAAATGGCAATTGATTTTTAATGTTATCAACTTAGTAAAAAAAACTTTGCTTGCAATTATCTAGTTGGGATTGTTATTTGTACATCTTTTATTTGAGGAGCTAACAGCCAGAGTGTGATATGTCACATAGAAATGAAACTGAGAAAAAGAAACATTTATAATTATAACAAATTAAAAAAAAATGTTAATTAATTATATAAAAGTTAAAGAATATAACTGGTTCTACTTAAATGTAAATATGCGTGCGTGCAATATGTCTAAATAACTAAAAATTCAAATTATAGAAAAAATATTTCACAGGGAAGTTTTTTACAAATAATTATATACAGGGTGTCCACTCTGCTGGAAAAACTGAAAGAACTAGAAAAAACTATTTTCGAAAAACATGCTAAAGAAACTAGAAAATGTATTTTTTCTGCATCATTGATTTAATGAGGCGCTTCGAGTTTTTCCATCATGTTTTTTAAAAACAACCCGACAAATTTCTTCCAGTTCCAGCAGAGTGGACACCCTGATATAATAACTGTAGGTATTTTGCAATCAGAAAATTACATTAACTACATTAAAATAAAAGATTAGTTATGGAAAAAAATTTTTAGAATTTGGATAATTTTAGTTTGGTTTTTTTTTTAAAAGGTACTTATTTTCAGGTCTGCATTTAGAAATTAGTTCAGGTCTTTTGTTTTGTAAACTTTCTTGATCCAAATAGATAACAATTTCAAATTTTTCTTGCTAATGTAGTATACATTTTTTGGAAATATTATAGGCAGGTCCAGATTTTAGAAATGTCAAATGTTTTAGTTGTCTATGTTGTTTTGACAGCATAGTCTCTTTTGAGTATTTTTTATGTATAAAAGATTCTTTGTGGTTGACCTAACGTTTTTTTCCATTTGCCCTCGGTTTAGAAAATATATTGTTTATCCGGGTTATTTTGTCAAGAAATAATTCATGGAGCACTTAGTTTTTTATTTGCAATTACAACTTTCAGTATTTTTTTATCTTAGAGAAGTTCATTTTTATTAAACGAATGCGTTGTTTCCTCACAAATTAACCGTGTTAAATAATATATATATATATATATATATATATATATATATATATATATATATATATATATATATATATATATATATATATATATATATATATATATATATATATATATATATATATATATATATATATATATATATATATATATATATATATATATATATATATATATATATGTAAATTATGTTAGTGTATTTTACAAATAGAGTGCTCAATGTTCTTAAAGAACAAAGCAATAATAAATTAGTAAAAAACACTTTTTACTAACTTATTACAAGCACACAAGATGCCATTTACAAAGTTAAACGGCATCTTGTGTGCTTTAATTTAAATAACTTTTGTACCAACTGTCAGAGAATTTTATATTTAGTAATACTCCGTTCAAATCTAAAAATCGACCAAAAGTGGACTACATTGTTTTTGCATCGAGGTTTTTAATTATAAAGCCATACTTTTTACGGCTTATGATTAAAAGTTTGAATTCTTAGTTGCTCTATGAATTTTGAATACATTTTGTTTTAAACAGTTAAATAATGCTTAAATTTTTTGAATACTTCCATTATGTTATTCTGATTTTTCGATAACTGATTGCCTGCATCCGTTTATTGCAATAACATAGAATACTGAAATAGGCTTTTAGATAGCTATATATCAGCATGCTGCTAAAAATAACACGTGGCTGAGATTAACTACAACTAGGCTTTGTAATCCCGTGCCATATTTTTAATCCCGGGATTACGGAATTACATATACCTATTCCCGGGATCCCGGGATTTTTAAATATCTGTTCTTGAAAGATTTTAACACATTATTTAAGTCAAATTTTAATAAAATTAATAACAAATTCAAAGTATCTTAAAAAAAAACTGTTTATTAAATTACAAGGAAATTCTTTGGTTTTTTATTATCATACATTCTTCATTATTAAATTATAAAGAATTTGTTGTTTTTATAGATATAATATACATCTGAAATTATTTTTGATTACTTTTAAAATATGTTTTAAGAAAGCGGAGAAGACCCAATGTTTCATTGTCTAAACGATCCTATTTTTCTTGCAAAAAGACCGGCCGCAGAAAAAGCACGTCTAGATTCTACATTGGTAGCAGACTGGTTGGCTCAATAGTCATGAAAAAATTATACGCTCTTTGCAAAAAGTCACTATGCGTTCCTCCATTTTTAAACAAGAGCATTTCCTTTTGAATTTTCACCGATAGCTATTCACATTGAATTGGTATGCTGGGCAAACGCATGCAGTTTTTTTTAATAAATAGATGTGTTGAAGCATTAACAAAAGACTGTTCCATTTAGCCTTGCAGTCTTTTATTAAAGTTATTTACTTTCCAAATTCAGCCGCAACATACTTCAGCAAGATATCGTGGTTTTTTTGGCAGTTGTCTGAAAATTACTACTTTTTTTCTATTTTAATTCAATTTTATTTAGGTGCCCCAAAAAGTCCTTACGGCTTTATCACAGACCACGGCAAATGAGCATTTAATTAGAAGTTCACGCCTACTTCCTTAACAATGTCGCTGTTCAAATAACCAGCACTTTTAACTTAATTAAAACTAGTATTATAAAATAGTCACAAACAAATAACGTCAATTTTTTTTTTTTTTTTTAGTTTACAATTATTAATCGTAAAATAACAATATAACAATAC